>NC_067286.1:46798502-47110266 GCF_020740795.1 Apus apus | reverse complement strand
AAAGTAGAAAAGTATACTTGAAAGATACTTCAAAGGCCTTTTCTCTTTAGCAATATGAAACCTAAGCCAGTAAATTGTTGCTTTCCTACCAAATGAAAGTATTCCCACTATTTGAAATCCATTCCTGGGAACATATTTTACAGATATTTTTCCAAATTGGTGCTTGTGTTGCAGACAAATTACCTTGTAAGGGCTGAGAAAATGTACTAATCTCCTGTAGTTAAAACAATCCCTCTTCTGGTTATGTCATCAGTATTAGCGGTTTCAGAAAAATGTCTAGCACTTAAAAAACTGTTTTCTGTGGTGAGATCATTGATTCAGTCCCTTATTTTCACTAAGGAAAAAAAAAATACAGTAAATGCAGATTTAAAAATCCTTTATTAAAAGGATGTGTTACTTTCAATGCTGTCACCAATCTGAGGGTGTTTTTTTCTGTATGTTTAATAAAATATTGGTGTTTAGGGTGATATGATTTTATTCTTTTCTCATATTTGCTCTTGTGCCACAGTTTGCCTTTTGGATCAATTTGGAACAGTCTTTCACAGAACAGTCAAGTATCCTGAAACAAAAGGAAGAAAGATAGCCATGCTCACCCATTTTTCCTGATATCAATACTAGATATGTTGAGTTTGCCGTACTGAGGCACGAAGAACACCTGTAAGGTGACACTGTAAACAGTTCAAGCATCAGTTAAGGTGAGCTGTTACAGAGATCTATAAAGAGGAAGTGGAATATCTAACTGTCAGATTACAATCCCAGATTCAGGTACCATAAGTCATTTTTTTGCTCCTTTCTCTGGTGTTTTGAGGTTATTTTTTGTTCTGGTGAAAATTCAGTGTTGTACAGATGAAATAATGATATTACCACTCCCTCATCAGTCAGACTGTGCTGGAGATTTTACTCCTGTGACTTGATATAATTTAGAATAATCAAAGTGAATGGATTGAACTCTTCTCTGTGGTGGCACAGCATATTATGTGCTTGATCACATCCTCTTCTTTCCAGATGATACTGGAATAAATGTCCTGAGGAAGAGTTTCTTTTCATCCATTGGTGTCAGTTCTGTCATTAAGAGGCTGTACCTTCACAGGAAGCCATCACAATTCAGCTACCTAATGTTGCTATTTTAGGTTAATAGTTATGATGGATGAACAAAGAGATGACAAATGAACCCTCCACTGAAGACAAGGTGAACTGCTGCAACTTACTGGCTTGAGGTGGAAGAGGAAAATAAAACACATAATGAGGAGCTTGTTTATCAAGAAAATCTAGTTAAGATATGTAATAAGAACGGAATGGGTGATGATTATAACTCCTAGATTGAAAGTCTATAAGTCCACATTCAAAATGTGCAGACAAATGATTCAGCCACATAATGAAAGAAAGAAAAGTGCTGGTGTGGAAGGGAAAACTCAGACTGATCTATTAACTTGTTGGTGTTAAATTTAAAAAGCTCTTGGCTGAATAAATTCTGAGCTGGATTGTGGGTGACCTTTTCTCCATTGTTATGCATACCTTTTGTAGTTCTCCCATTCTGTACCTAAGTGTTAAACTCAAGGGAATAAGTGCATCTGAACAGGTCCCTAAGCTAGGATAAAAATAAATGAAACAATCCTAAGAGTAGCTGATGACTGAGTAAATGTAATCAGAAAACACTGTAGTTTTGGAGCTTAAATTGCATAGTTAAATCTTACATTCAACTTGTATGGGAAAATTAGCATGGATCCTAATGCCAGAAACGAAATACGGATCCTGTATTCTGTCAACAAGCTGGGCCCAACTCTGTATTTCCTCACCATTGCAAGTTAGTTAACCTGGAATCTTTTTACTCACTATATACTTAATGAATTACCCTAAGGAGGTTTAAGAAGGAATTTGTTGAAAGAGAAAAAGGGATAGAAGTCATATCCCTCTGCACTTGGCACTGGTGAGGCCACACCTTGAATACTGTTTTCAGCTTTGGGTCCCCCACCACAAGGACACTGAAGTGCTGGAGCGAGTGCAGAGAAGGGCAATGAAGCTGGTGATGGGTCTAGAGGACAAGAGCTATAAGGAGCCTGTGAAGGAACTGTTGCTGGTTAGCCAGGAGCAGATGAGGTTGAGGGAAGAAGACCATATCACTCTTTATTTGAAAGGAGGTTGTAGTGAAGTGGGGGTTGGATTCTTCTCCCAAGCAGCAAGTGATAGGATGAGAAGAAATGTCTCAAATTGTGCCTGGGGATGTTTAGATTGGGTATTAGAAAAAATGTCTTTACCAAAATGGTTGTCAAGCATTGGCACAGGATGCCCAGGGAAGTGGTGTAATCACCATCCCTGGAGTTATTTAAAGGAGTTTTGGTGCTTTGGGACATGGTTTAGTGATGGACTTGGCAGCAGTAGTTTAATGTTTGGGCTTGATGATCTTCAAGGTATTTTCCAAAGAAAATTATTCTATGATTTTATAACTAGCAAAACAAAGAAACGAGTTGTATTTTAAATGCCTCTGAGTCAGAAGAAAAAGGTATAGGATAGAGGTATAACATCCAGTAACTGCCCATTGTGCTATCAAAGAGAAAATATTACAGGAATATTTCCTGCTATTTTCTCCTCCAGTATCAGGTTTCTTCAAGAAAGACAAATTCGAAGGTGCAGATTTCTGCAGAAAATTATTGCATGCCTGTAGGAAAGCTTAAAGAAAACTGCTCTGGCATGAATCATTTGATTGGGAAGGAAATATCTAGAGAGATTGCTGCAAAAGGAAGAAGCTGAATCATCAGGATAAGAATGGGAGAAGGAGCTCTAATACTTCGAAACTGTGTCAATGTCAAGCATCTTGGCTTCCAAAACTATTCCATGGAAATGATGACACTGTCCCACTTTGTGAATACTGTGAGATCTACTGATGAAAAAACATATTAGGCTGGTAGTAAGGATATTAGTAGTACAATTTCTGAACATGTGGTAGTAATGGATTTAAACAGTTAATTATAAGTTTTTTTCAGATACTACAGTAATGGGTGTTTCACATAACATTATAGATTGGCTAGTGTACCAGTGATTATTCTAGAAATAGTTTCATTTCATTTCAACATTTCATTTAATCAATTGTTCATAAACTGTTTTGAGTGATTAACTGACCATTCACAATCAAACTCTTGCATTCAGCCTATACATTTACAAAAAATCCTGAAGATGTGTGTCATATTGATTCAAATAACAAGTACACTCAAGAATGTTTTGATGTGCCTCTGGCTATTTGGCAACACAAGTACAGTATTAAACAAATTAAATGAAATTATTCAATAAAAATTTTTGTTCAACTGTAAAGGAAATTTATTGGAAAAGATATAACTGCATAAACCTGAAGTACAAATGATATTGAAATATGTAGGACAAATGTTGAGAGTGCAATATTTTTTTTTATGAGGGAGAAAAAATATAGTTTTATTAGATTGCAAATTAGGACCCAGATCAAGACACAAACTTGTGTACCCAAGTATAGGGCACAGGGGCAAAACCAGTGTGAGGGAAGACTTCCTACTGTATCACAATTAACTACTTAATTACTTATCAAGTAATAGCAATGTTGCCAATTTTCTGACACTTTTTCGTCAATCAAGCTTTTTTTTATTGAAAGAAAAGGAAAGGGAAGGAGTTTGTTATACTGATTATTTCTTGTAACTTATTTTTCCTTGTCCTTTTTGAACTTCAGTTAAGCACAGAAAAAAGAAAAACCAAAAAGAAACACAATAATAAAATATTAGAACATCTAATATGAATGTTTTGAAACAGAAGTGGTTTGGAAGTGATATGATTAGTTGAAAGACATAACTGGGTTTCAAGTTTTATAAAAGTTGTCAGATGTCATAATTATATCAGTAGTCTCATAAAAATGGTTGTCTTTTAATAAAACCAGTGATCTGTGTACTGTGATTGTGTGAGTTTCCTAACTCTTCTTGTATTGATGTTGTATTTACAAGAGACAAATCTTAATATAGAAACATATTCTACTGTTGATAAATGACCATTCTGAACCAAAAAGAAAATATATGTAGATTTTTAGAGGTTTATTGTGATCTTTTCTAAAACCTGATATTTTTTCTAAAAATCTGTGAATTAGCAATAGTAATTTGAGTCCTTTACATAAATTAACTAATTCTACTTTAAAACATTAAGTCTTTACTGTAAATAGACAAAGGATACACAGAGTTTCCCAGAGAACTGCATTAGCTGAATCCAAACAGCACATGGTAAAATGCAATGGAATAAACGAAAAAGTTTCTTTGAGTATGTTAAATGATGTCTTAAGTAGCATCTTTATTCTCCTGTTGTGAAGTGTCTTTTTTCCATGAAAAATCATATCCATTTACATAAACTCACTGGAGCTGATTTGGTGCAATGAAGAAGATTCCAAGTAAGCAGATGCAGTGAAGCAAAGTCCTACTAAGGGGAGTCTTTTACAATTTCTGCATTTGCATGACTATAGAAGGAGAATTTAATACCTTCTGGGGACTTAAATTTTGATACAGATAGTCCTGCAGTGTTCAGTAATTCTCATCAATGTCTTGAATTTAGTCTCTTTCTCTTCTCTGGACATACAAAAAATAGACTGTGATTTCCCCAGACATAGTCATTATCTCAAAGAGTTGAATCTTTTTATTGCAAGAAGACACTGAAGTTCAAGAACATTGCTCTGCTGGATTCCTGTGTGAACTGTGCTCTTCTGTTATTAGCTGAGCTGTGCCATACATTACCTATTCCTTGATTTGAATGGACAATCATGCTTTTGCTGGTGAATGTACATAGAATAAGTAACTTAGATACATGTTATCAGAATTTCTCTTGACTATGGAAAAGGACAGATTTCCAAGTTTGTGGATTTCATATGAAAAAAAAAAAAACAACAACCAACAAACAACAGAACATAACCCTGTAAAACCTTTTATTTTGTTCTGTTTTGTTTTGTTTCTGGTTTTGTACCCATATGTCTAGGTGTGTTATTTTTTTAGTATTCTTAGCAGATAAGCAAATACAAAGCAGATCCAGAGTATGATAGTACTTGACACATGATTCATCAAGAATAAACAGTGGCAGATGGAAGCTTGCAGATATACTCCTTTTGCCTAAAATAAGCTGCCTGGACTCTCACATACCCACAAGGAGTCACACAGAAAGGTTACAGAGAAATCAGTGTCCAAAAGATGAACATATCCACAAGGAGTGACTGAGATTCTGCTTTGTCCAAATGAAATGGTGTTTTCTGTAGGATTGTCCTGTGAATCTCAAATATCTTTGACATATTTATAATATTTCAATCCTGAAATCCAATGATTTTTATCTTATTTCTTATTTACAATTTTATTTAAATGAACCACAAGCACTTCACAGAAAAAGCAATAACGTTTTGTTTAGCCTCAAGAAATTTCAGGCTGATCTCATAATTTTTGCAAGTCTAGTATGGTTTTGCAATACTTGATGTCAGCAGTGTTGGGAAGGTGAAAACAGGACTAACACAGATATTGAAATGGGATTCCTCCATTTCTGTTATCCTCATCCTGAGGTTGTGTGGGTTAAAAGAAAACACTCCTTATCATTACAATATTGCCTTCAGTATGTTGTGGTGAAGGTTCTCTCTGTGCTGACCTTGGTCCATCTCTTCATCCTTTTGGATGCTTCTGATGATATAGTTCTAGCAGGTGAGCTCAGAAGCAGCCTCTAGTAGTGCTCCTTGTCTCCAAGAGCATCTATATGTGACAAAGCATTGCCTCTTTCTAACTGTTTTAAAGTCCATTCCAGCCATCAGGAATCTGCTTCTGGATCAGGCTGGACATCTAAATTCCATGGTTCCCATTCAGGATAATGCCATAATAAGAATGATTCAACTGAGTTACTCTGTGGAGTACAAGTAGTAGGGTCAGGAGCCCAGACAGTGAAGTTTAAACCATGCAAAAACCTCCCCTCATTGAGCAGTGAACAGAAAGTTCCAACTAACCAGGATTAATTTATTACCTTGTATTTTCGTAGGAAGATTTGGATTCACTATTTTCTTTTTTAACATCATGTAGCAGTGACTATGTTTACTCAGTAAACTTAAGCATGATCTACACATGTTCATGACAAGTTGAGATCCGATCTCATAAGGTATAAAAATTCATTACATTTAAATATTCATTGTTAGAAGAAGCTGAGTTTCTAGGTGTGATAACTGAAATCAGTATGAGCAGGCAGACAAAATATATTAGGAAAAAGAAAAATAAAATCAATGCAAAGTCTTTACATGTGTTCTATTTACTGAAAAAAATGCATAAGGACAAGGATATGATGTTGGATTTGATTGAGAAAACTTGCTAGTGCATTGCAGAAATCACACATACGCAACTAGAAACACCTCCCTTTTAAACGCAAGGGACACCAGTATGTAAACGAACCTTTGGTAATGTTTCTTCAAGGAGTGAGCATCTGTCAGTTGCTATCTCTGCAGTACCCCTTCAAAGACTGCAGCAACACTCTGGGGCAGCTGCACTCCCTGCAGCATCCCATATTCCTGGTTCCCCACTGCCAGAGCACAGCATAGCTCCCTCCTTTCCAAACACTTGGGTTTCTTTCGATGGGAAAACAGGGTAATTGGAGGGATTGGGAAAATCTATTTTTCTTCCCATTATGCAGATGGGACACAGCTAAGAGACACATATGGTTATGGGAATCACAGAGGAGACACAGCCCACAGTATTGACACAGCTGTAATTGTCATCGATATAGGAAGTAACATAAATAGATTCTAATTCCATAAGAAATCTGACTTAAATGCCAGGAAGACTAGAACTCCAGAGCGTCAGGTTATGAGGATGAAATATAGAGACATTCATTATTCTGTGCTGAAATCTATGCTTATTGATAAAGTGAAACATCTTACCAATTGATGGTTGTGGGGTCACCTCAGTCCAGACCCCAGCAGAAACACAGGAATATCCTCTAGCCTTCTTACAGTTCAGAATCCAGGGTAACCTCAAAAGAGTGAGTTCAAGGATAGATGAAGACCTGAAAAATAATATATTTCTAAATATATCCCTTCAGAAAGTTTTGAGGGCAATATGAGGAAACCTGGACAGCTACAGTTTTAGATATTTTTTAGATAAAACACAGGACTAGCTGTCTATCATATTCCAGTAGTGCTAGAATCACACAGTTCATTACAATTAACATTGAAATCCTCATATAGTTATACAACTTATTGCCAATTAGGTGAAAAATTATCTCTGTGATTTCTTAATAATATTTTTGCATGCTACCTCAATTAAAAAGTAGTTTTAGTTTAAGTTGGTGTCACCAACAGTGATTAGTGTGCTTTATTGATTGATCATTCACTAAAAAGAATCCATCTCTAATACATTTAAAACTGTTTTTAGACAGACTCAGAAAATCAATAACAAGACAGAAAATGTCCTGAGAGAAAAAGCTTCTGTCTGACTTCTTAAAATATACATGCTGGTTCCTGCCTGTAGACTTTTGTTTACTAATATTACAGTTATGAAAAAACAGATAGATGAAAGAGAAATAAAAGGTATTGCAAAATGAGAATAAATAGAAGAAACTTTATTGTACTCTAATAATGCATAGCACATACTACAGAAATTACTGTGTGGAGAGATGGCCTGATGCAGACAAGCACCTTTAACAATTTTATCCATCAAAGAAAGAGGCAGTTCAGGTCATGCTTAAGACCACCACAATTCTCATTATTCCGGTCTCTCCAGAGTGATATATGAAACAACGGTATCTTTGACTCCACACCAGGCATCTCCCAATGATAACTGTGGCACAGTATGGACAAAACCCTGAATTTCTGCCTTTTCTCCCTTTTTCTTCCAGATCCTGCAATACAGCATCCAACAACTTAGGGATGTAAATAGACAAAAGAAAACCATCAAGTTAAATTACTTTTCATCATATAAACTCTCATTTATTTCTCTTACAACTTTCATTCATGCTTTTTGTCTCCATTTACAAGGCCTGCCATAATTCTGCTGTAGTTTCTTATTCCCTCCACAGTCTAATTAGGACACCTGTTTTATAACCCTTTCTTTTAATAAACATTTTAATCTACTTTCTTATTTCATGTCCCATTATTTCTTTCTCCTGTAAACTAGTTTAAGTTTCATCACTGGACCTTCACAAGGACATGGGCTTACATATAGTTATGTTAAGGCACTGGACATGTTGCTGCATGTTTGCTGAGCCTTAGTCCATTAGCACACTGATACTAGGAACTAATTAAGCTTAGTGGAGTCCACTTTCACTGTGAACTAAACTTGTCTTAGTTGCAGCTGCCTATTTGGTTGTTCAGACAGCATTTTCTACTGACTGAAACAAGCTGATAACTTTTCCAAGAAGTATACTTGTGCTTTATACTATTCAGTTTAGTCTAATATCTGTATTTTGATTTTGGATTTATATGGAGATTTTCCACTTTAACCACTGTGAGTAGCATATTTTAATAAACACTGTTGATGCACAACAGAAGCTATTTCAGAATAGCTGAACCAAATTCTGGCAGGACTGTTGAATATCCTTCCAGTATTTCTTGAAATGTAAATGAGACAAGGAAATATTTTCCTCTTCTTTTTTTAGATGAATTCACACTCAAGTGGTAAAGCATCATAATTTTTCACCCTAGAAGTTTAACTGACAAAAAATGGCCAAAAAAATGTAGTCTATGATCGTAGGAGAGACATAAAGTTAACTACTGAAATACTACATTAAAGAATTATCTCTGCCAAGAAAATCCAACTATATTCTTTACTTTGGCTAATATTAAGCCCTTTATCTTTTAACAAAATTAATTAATAGACAGGACATTTAAAAGGAAGTAGGTGGAGCATTCTTTTCCCCCAGAATTCAGAAAGAAAGAAAAGAGTGCCAACAGAAAAAAAAATAATAATAATAATAAAAAATATATATAAATTTATATATAATGAGGCAGATTTTCTTTTGAACATCTGAGTAACAACAATATTTACTTTACATATTGGTAATCTGAAAGAGACTTAGTATCTTAGTATTGAAAAAGCAGCAGGAAAACCTATGTGCAAGAAGGAGGAGTATATAACCTTAGACGGTACATGCATTAGGGATATCTGAAGGAGAAGTGGTAAGGGTCTAGGCAAATAACTGAGGCAAAAGTTCACAGTTTAATTCACCAGGATTGCACCTGTGAGAAAATCTCCATAGCTGTAGTTTAGAGTTAGGGTTTTTGGGTTTTTTGAGGGTTGGTTGTGGTTTTGGTTTTTTGGTTTTTGTTCTGTTTTGTGGTGTTTTTTTTCTTTTCTATTGTGCTCATAATTAAATCTTAAAATGGATCTGAAGTTTAAGGAAGTTTGGAAGTTTTTTGGGTTTTGTTTTGATTTTGTTTTATTTTTTTCCCCAGGCAACTGAAGCATGATTTTATTTCTTTGGTGAATGCAAGCAAGCTGAATATAATCTGTATGTGCAGAAACCCATAATAAAGAGTAAAGTTACTCCTGCAACACAGTAAACCAACTCCTGAGTCTGCATATCAAACTCAAGGCTTTGCACTAAGCCCAGCTGCTCTCAAGGTCACATATGGCAAAAGCAGAGATGATAACACTGAAGTTTTTGATGCATGCAGGTTATCATCACTAATATGACCAATACCTGCTTTTTGAGGCAGCTGCTTCATGAATAATCAATGAGGGAAGCCATGAATAAGTAGATGGATTGCAGCTGATGAGTTCTCTCTGAGCAGGCATAACACAGTTGGCAGTTTTGTATAACAAGTATGATATAATACAAGAATCCCACATTACAGGCACATCAGTAAGAGAAGCGGATAACGCCAAGGGCAGCTCTGCATAGGTTAGGGTATAAAAAAGAAGAGTGACTCAGACATGTCACATCCAGATGTGAGTTTGTTTAGCTGTTTGTTTATATATGTACTTTAAAGAAAAAATGCACCCTGTATATAAAAGGAGAAATAAGCCCTTCGAACTGCCTGTTGAAGAAGAGACATGTTTTGAGAGGAAGACAGACATTGTTTAAGGACATAGATTATTCATGAGGTCAGGAATAAAAATGTAAGACAAAGTTACCAAAAAAAAAAAAGAATTAAAAAAAGAGAAATTAATTTTATGTAGACAAAAAATATATATGCGGTGGACTTTGTCCAGGTTTTGAAGGAAAGCACAATTTAATTTTTAATTATTAGAACTGAGTAAATGGTGAATTTTAAGAATGCTGGGTGCATGGAACACCTATTGAGAGAATGGCATTACTGGATGCAGAGCTGATGAAGAGCTACTTGTCTAGTTATAGGCAATTTCATTTTTCAGAAATGTTATAAGAGAAAATTATGAACTGCATCCACCAGTGAACAATATTTTCTGTGACATAATGTTATTCATCATAGTCTCTTAATACATTGGTGACTTGATCCAATTTTCTAAAATACAAAATGCCTCCCCAGATATAGGATGTTCAGTGGTCATCATGCAGTTCTCAAGTAGTATGGTGTAATTTTCGTCTTGTAATGTCCAGACATCATGACACTACTATATCATGATGATGGCAGTACTATGTCACAAATACAATCTCTTTAGAAGCCTTGGGCAGGGTGGGAAGAGAAAATTTTGTAAAATGGTTTAGGTATAATAAGAATAAGAATAATTATGAAAGCCAGACTTATGTTATTTACTTTAAAAAAAAACAACTTATCTGTGAATCCATAGTTGATTTTATAATTTATCTTTAATCTTAATTATGGTTTTCATTTTTTATTTCTGCATTATCACTGAAAATATATAATACTAAATGACCCAGACTGACTACCCACTGCCTCTATCTCTTACATGTTCCAGTACCTGAAAGAGGCCTACAAGAAGGCTGGGGAGGGACTTTTCATAAGGGCATGTAGCTATAGGACAAGGGGGATGGTTTCAAAATGAAAGAGGGTAGATTTAGATAAGATACTAAGAAGAAATTCTTTACTGTGGAGGTGCTGAGCCACTGAAACAGGTTGCCCAGGGAAGTTGTGGAAGCCCCTTCCCTGGAAGTGTTCAGGGCCGGGTTGGATGTGGCTTGAAGCAACCTGCCCTAGTGGAAAGTGTCCCTGCCCATGGAGGGTAGAATGGAACTAGATGGTCCTTAAGGTGCCTTCAAAGCCAAACCATTCTATGATTCTGTGATTCTGTAGAAAGCAGATACTGTCTCTGTTCCAAAATGTTGGCAGTAGTAAGTGCTATATATCATAAATATGCCTTAATGTGCTCAGCTTACCCACTCTTATTTTCTAACAGTACTGCTGGCTTAAGTGCTCCAGCCTTCTCATGGCATAAGCACAAGGACAAGGAAGAGTCCATCCTTCTTGAATGTAGGCCAAAGATGAAAGCTGCTTTCATCTTTCCCTCTGATTCCCTTAATCTGTTTTTTAGAAAGTTAAACAAATAAAGATTTTAGGAAAACTCTGTAGATTGAAAGCAGTGAGATACTTAGTGTATGTCATCTGCATTAGTGAAAAAGACAGGGGGGATAGTAAATCCATTTGTTGCTGCTCAAATTAATGGGAAATTACCTGGGCCAGAAGCTATTGTGAATGTAAGAGATCATAATAACCCTAAACCAAAAAACTTCAGCAAGCACATTACAGCTGAGTTTAACAAAAGGGAAGAATAAACAAGTAGAAACAAACCACAAAAGTAAACATCCATAAATTTATTCTTTGAACAAGTTAATAATTAATCTGACTTTTATTTTCAAACATGGAATTATTTTATTTATTGGAGGAAATGTTAACTGAGAGATAATATGATGATGAGAATAATCAAAATGTTTCCAGCAGATGGTTTCAATACTGACATGTCCCTGCCTTCTAGAAATTGATGCAAAGTGCTGCAGTTAGTCTTTTAATTTTCAAGTTATTGCCTCACTGTTCCCCCTCCCTCCTCATCCCATTTTCTCATGCATTTTGAATAGTTTATAAATACAAGAACAACACTGAAGCCTCTGTGTAAAATGTAATTGCTGGTAAATGGCCTCAATGTTTCTATCAACCAGGCACACACTCAGACACATAGAAATACTTATATCTATTTTTACATGTATACAGAGCTTGGGCTTCAATAAACATCATATTTGCACTTCTTGCTGCTTGCTTTTTTACATTTTTTTCAAAATTAGGATCTGGGCACACAAAGATGATTAATTATTACTTAATTTCTTTAACAAATGAAGCAAATACTTTCTGGGGCTCAATTCAGAGACCTTCCCTGAACTTCGCATATTTTAACATCCTTTAATTAGAAGCCACATGCTTAAACTGGAATATATCTATAAGCCAGATACAGTCCTGAGTGACAGTAATCAGAGGGTATTAGAAGGATTTTTTAATAATTTTTTTTCATAGACTGATTTAATTCTCTATGCAAAAGGGGAAAATAAACTGTTGTTTCAATTGTCAGTGCTTTATTTTTAGTTTCTCCTTTCCAATACTTGGAGCTGTGATAGCTTATGACCCATTTCATTATGGGTTTATGTATCATTTGCATGGGTTCTACACAGGAAATTCAGTTCTTAAAATGTGAAATTCACTCAAGGTATCATAGTCACAGTTCTATCATAGTAAGAGACAAGCTACTGGTCCCTTGCAAGATGTGGTGAGAAGCTATCTTTTCAAGCATTCTAGACATGCAAACCACACAGCTTGTTGCTCAGTTTGGAAAATTAGTTGAAAATACACCTTGATTTAAAATTCATTTTTAGTTATCATACATATTAAATAAACCAAACTAAGAGGTTTCCTCTTGATGCATGTAAGGCATAAGTCTTGCTAGCTGCTGATGACAGAAATTGTGTCTTCCTGAGCCAGTACTTCAGTTTGCATTGAGAATGTTGCATTTGGCATTAAATGCTTCCTATATTGAAGCATAACATTTGGATTCAGAATCATATTTACCCCTAAATGTATCTGATATTATACAGAATGGTATATGAAACAGTCCTTTCCCACACTGAGCCCATTGCTCTGGAAGCCCTGAGATGGGTACACTACCACCATTGCACATGATGGGAACATCTGGGTTTGTGCCCCAGCTGTGACAGGTGTTGGCAGACTCCCTCCCAGGTGCTGGGGAAGTCACCAGCATCTGTGGAAACCCTTGCAGTGCCATGCTCTCCACAGCTGCAAAGGGGGAAGGAATACTGTCTCTGTGCCTTCCCAACTACAACAGCTGAGACAAATTTAGCCCTAAATGCATACTTGGGAGGGTGGGAATTAACCTTTCACACTCATGGTTTTTAAAATATGAATATTCAGTTAAGTCATAAAAAGCTATCTTCTGTAAGATTTACAGAGCAATGGTAAAGTAAACAGACTATCCATAACAGGCTGGCTGTAATCTGCAACAGATGTGTTAATCTCACGGCTTTCAGGGAGTAATGCATGACCATTAAAGCATCCCTGCACAAGTTCTGCTGACCACCTGTCATTTCTTTGTGCAGCTATTAATGGGAGTGACATTACAGTTTATGAGAAATTAAATTACAAGACAGTCAGGAAATTAATGTTTCAGCACGTCATTATAGGAGCAAAGGGTAACAACCTATGCATTCTCTTAATTAGTTATTCACCTGGATCTATTTAATCTTTCAAACCAGTTTGTGATGATGATATCTTTACTCTCACCTATTGGCAGCACAGAAATTTCCTGAGGTCTCTGAAAAAAAAATAAATTGCTGAAAACCACTAGAGATGTTTAATGGTTGACTTTAACAGGAAGAAATCCTCTAAAGGTTCAGATAGTGGATAGAGTGTAGGACTGTCTTAACAGAACAGCACATTCACTGCCTGAGCAGAAGTCATTACAACATTATAAACGCCTTCACTGGAAGTCAGGGAAGAGCAGATCAGTCCAGTTCATGTGCAGGAGAAAAAGCAGCAGTCAAACACAGATGATTAATATCACCTTTGGCATTCTAAGGCTTTTGGTGTCAGTTGGAAGATGAGCTTCCTGACATCCAGGGCAGAACAGCAGAGTGGAGATTGTAGTCCAAAATTAGCTATTCCTATGTGATTAGGCTGACTGAGGAGGGTGGGTTTGGAGAAGGCATGATGGGATGGTTTGTTGAATTTAAAATTGTATCTGAGTAATAATGAGACCTAAAGGTAATGGGAACACTGATTACTTGAATATTGAATACCTAATTTTGCCATGTTACCTACATTATAACAGAATGAAAATTACAGTAATGTCAGAAGAGATATAAACAGCATGTACAAAGAATTTGGTTGAGTTTCTTTTTCCCAAGAAGAAAATATATTGGTGGCTAAGAATAACCTTTTCATCAAGAACTGGACATTTACTTCAAATGCAAATTAAGGCAGGTCATTGAGCTACTTCATTTGAAAAGAGAACAGTGTGTCACTGCCTCCTCCTTTTCTATATGTGAGGAGAGAGATTTGAATTGGACATGGCATTCTAATACTATTTAGGGAAGATTACAGAATGTACAAGGAAGTTTGATTAGATTTCTGGAACTTCACTTTGCAGCTAATGACTTTCCTCATTACAACCATCAGGATGATATTGTTCAGTCATGGTCAGCTACTCACAGTATGGATCTGACCAGAAATTGTACAAGGGTCCATTTATGGCATTTTTCTTCCACCCTTAAGGTCCAAGTACTTTTTAATAGATATTAAGTTGCTTCTAGAACTTATTTTTGACTGTTCATAAGCAGAATTTTACAAAGAGAATTTGCTATTTAGATAGCAGAAAATGTTTACACAATACCTATCTTCATCACCAGCACAGTGATGATCATTTCTTGCCATCGAAGCAGCTGTCTCAGGAAGAGTCATTATCAGGTGTGGAAAATGAGCTCCCTCCTGTGTGCCACAAGTATTTGAAAAGAAAATCACTTTTTAAAGATAACTCTGAAAAATTTCTCGCCAGGAGCTGACATGTGATGTGTTGAAGAGGATATAAAAACAAAACTGCAACAAAATATCTACTGTGCATCCTGGAAGTCCTCCAAGGGAATTCATGGAGGGAATTTTGTTACAGTTGCTACTGCCAGGTAAATATATACTTTTTTTTTACACAGAGTATCAGTTAGCAAATTCTCTTTCTCTCTCTCTCTCTTTCTCTCTCTCTCTCCTTCTCTCTCTCTCTATATACATACATACATACATACATACATACATATATATATATGCCAGCTGAATCTTTCACATTTACAAGAAGGTGGATGAGGGCTTCATAGATACTTTTATTGTTGCTTTAGGTTTTTATTTCACTTGAAGACATGTTGAATCTCAGTGCTTCAAAATCCATCCTTCAGTTCCTCATTTTATTTTTTAAAATTATTTTATTTTGTCTATTATTTTTATTTTTATTATTATTATTTGTCCCCATATGTACTGCTGTAGTATTCTATCATTCCAGGCAGATTTGAGGCCACACTGTTAGATGCATTGTACAAATGAAAGCTTTTTGATAGCTTATATTTTAAGGCTTGGATACCACAAACAATTAAACAGGAAGTCTTCTAGCATGATAAGCTTGATATTTAAGGATGTGTCTCACATTGTGTGTTTTTTATTTGAACAACCTAGAACCACAGCAGTATCAGCAGAAATGAGGAATACTTGTGCATTTGACTTTTATACACAATCATGTTTATGCTTAAGCACACATGTCTCTGCAAGGCGTTCCATGTTTTCTGTTTGTGGTGTGAGGTGAATCCTTTCCAGGGGTAGAAGTAGCTTTGAGAAATGTGATCCCATCAACAGAAACAACATTTGTTCCTGTGTCTCAGTGTTTAAAATAATAAACTAAAAGACAGACATATTTCAAAGGTAAAAAGGAGTGGAGGCAGATGGGAACGTGAAACGTATGAACTCACTTGCCTGATGTAGCTCTATTTAAAGTAAATGGGGAGAACTCTGTGGTTATTTCAGAACTGGTTACCCAAAGTCACATTGAAAGTAGATCCAAGGAAAGATCTCAGATTTTCTGCTTTCTTCACGTGCTGCCTTATCTTGAGCCTTTTATTTTTATTCCCATTTACAATGAACAGGATAAAGAGGTCCAATGTATGTCATCCTGTTGTGTCATCAGATATAAAGTGTGTATATATATATTTCCTTTTTGTAACTTAGAATGAGATGATTACTTTATTCATTTCCTTAGACACCTATTTAGGAGTGTCACATAAGGAAAAGGTTGTCATCTGATTTGTTATAGTAAACTCACAAAGATGCTTCTGAAACTGTTTTTTGAAGATATATACAACTGTGTGTCCAGTAAGTAGACAAAGATTATGTAGTTCTTTTATTTTTTCCAACCATTTTTTATCCTTTTTGGTCCATGGTCTTTAAATATTTTTCCCATTTAGAGACCTTTGAGAACACAGCAGCTTCTTTCAGGTGCTAATTAGGTTCACTTATTCATTGTAACAATAGTAGCAAACAAAGAAGAAAAGGTGTAAATAAATTATCCCTGGCATGGAAACTAAAATTTTGCTGTATTTAAAAATAGCTATATTCTTTATCTCCCCATGTTCTTTCTTAAGACTTTAAATCTACTTTCTGAAAGAGATATTATTCTATCAGTACTACCACCTAGACAGCATATAGACTATTAATCACATTGTGCAGTATATGCTAATGTTAAATTCAAATTCGCAAAACCTTTCCTTTCGGCTAATAATTAGATTAAAATTAAACTACCAAAGCCCCTTTTTACCTATTAATACATGAAATTTAATTTTTCTGCTTGAAATCCTGTGGTTCCAGGACATAGCCTTAATATACTTTTTGACAGTAAAATTAAAGACATGGAAAATTGTTGCAGCTTTCCTTCTTACTACTTGAAAGACTGCTATAATTCATGAACAGTCAGTTTTGCAATTCATTTATGGTGAGCTATGTGCTTAATGAATTATTGTTTCAGGGACTCTGGATAGTTAGAAAAAAATACTACTCCCTGGTTTCCATTTTAAGTGTCAATGGAGACAAGAAAATAAATTTATTCTGAAATAACAAAAAATTCTTTTATTCCCATTTCCATATAAACCTTTTGGTTTAATATTGGAAGATAAGCATGCTGGGAGAAATTCTCATCTCTTGAAAACTGTTACTGCCTTAAGACCAGAGACAGTGTTTTAGTTGAGTTTTGGGGTTTTTATGCTTCTGCTTACAGAACAGTATGAGGCTAATAATTTCAATATCACCCAACAGATGACAGGTACCATACAAGTGTACCATTGTTCTCCAATTTTTCAGTGTCATCTCTGAAGGCACTAATCTGATATTTAAATGTCAGATTTCTCTTTCACTAGTTCTGTTAATAGATAATTATCTTTAGTTAATTTGCTTTCCTCCAGATACTTTTGCAAATCTGCACTTACACAGATATTCAATAGGATTTTTTCTTCTCCTTTGCTCATGTAGCATTTTTCTATGTGCTGTGTTCTTATAGATGATGGGTAATCTGTGAAAACACTGGGTGTGATTTTCCACCATGATTCCTTGCTGGTTTTCCTGTGCAACTGTGTGCCATGAAGAACTCTCTGTGGTTAAATGCTTCTCTGTTATCTAAGAGAAAGCTCATTTAAAAAAGTGATGCCTATTGATGTACATGATAGAGTTTTAATTTGTTTTTAGTTTTGTTTTTTAACCATATAAAGAATGTTCTGCTTTACTGGTACTTGCACTTTTCAGTGATCATTGCTGTAGTCAATGAAAAAAACTAGCTTGATTGGATCTGAGTGGGTAACACTGATGAATCCCACAAGTACATTCAAAAATTCAATGGATTTAGAGTTATTTTTCTTGCAGTGACAGTCTCTCTAAATGACTGAATACAGTCAGCTTCTACAATCTGAATACTACCTGAGTCCTGAATAAATAATCAGGGTCCTTCCAATTATCTACTGGAGAGATTAACATTATTTTTATTTTTATTTTCTAAAACTGATTAATTTGCCTTAAAATAATTTAAGTTTCTGTCCAAAGGAAAAAAAGACATCAATTATTGGAAATAGTGATGGCCTATGGTTTATCTCAAGCTGAATACATACATGAAAGGTTAAGAAAAATTATACATAAATGCAGATAAATGAGAAAAAATATTGCAGAAAAATGGAATTTGACCAGTACAATATGGAATTGAAATGTTTATACAATTTAGACATTTAGGTGTGGGTTTCGTTTATCTTCCAAGAAATAGTGCAACTCATTCAATATACCTACTACTGTTTGATGGATGATCAGTAATAACTGTAAAAGGTCATGGCCTTATGATTTATCAACACCATTGTCTGTTGTTGCCTTTCTTCAGTCTTTTCCATACCCTGGCCAAATGCTGTACAGATCTAGCCCTGTTCTGTTTAATTTACAAGATATAACCCACACCACTTGTAAGCATCTGGTGCGGAAAAACTTTCTCCTGTAGACTTTTGAACTTCCTTTGCTTAAGTTTCTCTCTGAAGTATTTCCAAATACTTTTAATTGATTTCTATAGCATTTTATTTTTCTTTTAAGTGGCAAATTATTTTTAGATATGCTACATTTCTAAAAGCCAAAGTCTAAAATTGAATTGAACTGTTTAAATATAGTAACAAACAAAAGGGACATAAAAATTCAGATAATCTAAGTCTGAAAATCGGCCCTCCATGTCGTGTATGTGCAGTGACAATAACTGTATCTGACTCAGTGAAACTAAGCAAAAGAACACACTGCAACAGAGACCTTTAAAATACTCTCTCTAGAATAAAAAAAAAAAAAAGAAAAAAAAAAGAAAAAGAAAAATGTTCCTGCTTTGGTTTTCAAAAGCCCTTCTTTCAAAGACTTACAGTACAATTGCCACTCATCTATAGACTGTCATTCATTTACTCCACTCAGTAATTTGCATTATAAAGATGGCTCAAGGCAGTTCACATCAGAATTTTTCCTGTGGAGTTATGTTTAATATAAACCTTAGCTAGAAATTAAGGGCTAACAGTGCAAGGCCACCTTTCCATCAGTGTTGATGGATATCTAGGACAAGCAATGTTAGATTTGCTATTGATTTTTGAACAAAAGCAGGTCAGGTTCACAAAACATGTCCAACTAGACGGTATCCACTAGTTGTATATTCTGCTTTTCAGAGGGAATATTCAAAAAGTTTACACAGAAATAAAGAAACAGAAAGATTAAGCATGTATGATAATATCAGATATAGTGAAAAATTTAAAAAGTCTCCAGTTCGACAAGTGGCTTGGTGTAAATAGATTTCTGCATTTATGCAAACATCTACTTAAGTGAGCGAGTTAGTCTGGGGAGTCTTCCTCCCAGGATCATGGCCAGAATGAGCTGCTGGTGAGAACAGGTGGTATAAATACAAGGGTATAAATAGAAGGCAGAAAATAGGAGAATCAATTATGCTAATTTATGATACAGAAAATACTGGCAAATCTTTTGACTGCAATTAATACTATAAGTGTGTCAGGAACAGCATCATGCATTTGCCTCCAGACTTGTTACATAGAACAAAGAAAAGAAAAAATCTTTGAGTTATATCTGCTGACAGCACTGAGAGTTAAGAGCATGAGTCAGATGTGGGAGCAAAGGAGACTATTACTTTTGCAGTGCAGGGAAGGATGCTTTTGAGTTTAGATGTATGCTGATCAGTTTGTGGTTTTTACTGAATTCTGCCAGATGCACAGTGTATTTCAAGAACTGTTCTGGTACAGCTGGGAATCTTTGCTGTTATTGCTGTCTGGTTTTTGTCATGGTAGAAAGCTTTTGGTTTTTGGTTTGATAAGGCCACAACACTCCATTAAAGGAGGATGGCTATGCACTGTGTTTCTAATCTATCCAGCTCTGAGAACAAGTGTTGCTTCTGCTTTTCTTTTAGCAGGATGAACCACTGCAGTCATAGAGGTATGACTCCTCTGAGGCAGGTTGCTTCAGCTATCAACATGACCTGTGTCATATAGCTTCCAACAGTGCCACCCAGCATTTAAGTCATGCCTCTTCTCCTGACATTTGGACCAAAACCAGGTACATTCCTTCTTTTCAAATGCTCCTCTTGTTTTTAATGCTTAAGAGCAGTATCTGTGAAATGAAATCCAACCAAACAGGAACCCTACAGAGCTGCTGCTGCATTCACACATATACCTCATTCTCTGAAAGGTGACACATTTCTTCTCACCATAATATTTTATCACAGTGCCTAGAAATACGTGGTTAAGATCAAGGCCCCATAATAGGGCAATGAGACAAAAATTAGGATAAAGACAGGACTTACACCTTGCCACACCAGCATAGGCAAGCTCCCCATCTGCTGCTGAGAAACAGCAAGACAGAGATATACCAGATGAGCAGACTGTGAAATTATCTGGAGTGGATTTGATCCACCTCTGAGAAATGCTTGAGCAGCTTTGTCTCTGTTACATGCTTTGGTAGTATTTACATACAGTCCGGACATGGCAGCAGGGTCTGGTTTGAATGCTCCCTCTCTTCTGTAGTTCAGCCATTCAAGCAGTGAATTTCCAGCCCTGGCTACAGGGAACTGGGAGGAGTGGGAGGAGGAAAGGTGTGGGAGAAATTCAGGGGCACTGCCTCCTTCCCGCTCTTCCTCACAGCAGATAAAATTGGCAGTGGCAGATGAATATGATTAGGTTGCTTTCAGCATGGAAGGCAATGTTCAGATTGGGGAAATTGAAACAAATCAGTGGGTGCATTGTTATGCAGCACCAACACTGCTATGTGTGTGCATGTGAGACATGTGAATGAGGAGAATGAGAGTGGGATGGAGCTGTTCTGGTTTTCAGTGAGGGAAAAGAAAGGTAGAGTGCAATGTATCCTCATCCACTCTGATTCCTTCATGAGTTATTATGTGAGACTTCCTCCTCTATTATTCTTTCTGTTTGGGTGGCATAAATACTGCATGTGTAAGTTGGGAAAATGTATTTCTAAAATCTGAAATAGTTATATAACCTGGAAGCAAAAACAGTTATAGATCTGCCACTGCACTGATGTACTTGTACAAGAAGAGTTTGTACCTGCAAACAAAAAAAGGTTGGGCTTGAAATGTATTAGCCCTGTATGGAGAAAGAGGAGGTAAGTAGGAGACAGAAAAAGTGAGGGCATGCTCTGGGTCTAGATCTAAGCTGCTTTAATGTGCAGGCTTATAATTTTTCCTGAACTCCTCAAGGTTTATGTAAATTGCATATCCAATGGCCAGTGGCAGCCCCAAATTAAGAGACAGATGAAAAACCCTGTAAATTGAGAATTTCAAGTTGGTTAAAGCAGAAACCTTAAAAATGATTAGGTGAAGAAATGGCCAAACTCTGGCTACTACCAGTTCCCTAATCTTCAGGAATTTCCTTTTTGAAATTTTACAAAGGTATGTCTTTGTGGGTTTACTTGGTATTCTATTTTTTTAATGGGATATGGTTTTTTTCTTATAACCTAAATGACAATAAATGTACTGCTATCTAATGACAGTATCTCCACAGATGGATAATCTTAATTTTAGAAGAAAAGAGGGTGAATATTCTTACATTCTTGCAAGGATTCCTTGCAAAAGAAGACAAGAGAAAATGTCATCCAGATCTTTCTGTTGAATTTATTAAAACAGAAATGCCTTAATTTAAGATTAAGACATTTCCATTCAGACAATTAATTTATATAGCATGCATGCATCAGGATGAGAGTAACATTTGTGGTTTGAGGGTTTCCAGCTGAAAGGTGGTGGTATTTGTTGAAAGTCCCAGGATACCAGGCTCATTTATTTTAAATGAAAAGGATAAAGAAATGTACAAATAGAAAGCCATGGGAAAGGAACAGTTTCGCATAAAACACTGTCAAATATTTTTTCTAGGAACACTAATCACAGGCTAGATTACTTAGTTCACTGCACGAGTCACAGATTCTGGAACAGGTTAGGTAGTTCAAGGGAGTAAAATTTCAAGATGTCTATGAGTAGTGGGATGACTGGTTATAATAACTATCACAGTACAGAAATTTCCTGAATTCACAAAGACCATAGGAAGGTCAGGGGTCGGTCAGGAACAATCTCAAGTCAGCGGTGTAGAGTACTGTGCTCCTATGTTGTTGATCCAAGTAGGAGATGCTGCTTTTTCACAGATACACTCTCTGTCTGCTTTTCAGACTATCTCTGAAGCCAAAAAAACCAGGACATTGGCTCCTTACTTACAAATAAAATAGTCTTACAAAATAAATGAGATCTCACAAGGCCTATCTGACTTATCAATGCCTTCAGAATCCAAAGTAAAAATGGTATCAAAGTGACTTCCTGAAACATGTACAAAGTCTATAATGTCCCATCCAAAAGGCTTGCATGAAAGAATTGTAAGCAAGATATTATAAGGTTTTCTCACCTCTAAAATATTAATTTGGAATAGAGGGGAAGAATAAGTTAAAATTATTAATAAACGAGTTTGGTTGTCATGGCAACCAATTGTCTCGGGTCCTCTATTCCCAATAGCTATTAACTCCTAGTCCATATTTATTATTCAAGGGAAATAATTGACTGGAAAAAGGAAAATTGGCTGTCACATAAAAGACAGGCCACTGTGCTAAATTCATCATTTTCATTCAATGACAATGAATTGAGGCTGAATATTCTTCAGCCCTAAAACTATTTGCATTTTGTTTAGTCTGTTCTTCTCAGCTTTCAATATTGTAAGACATTGAAAACAATTGGGGCTAGCAGATCTGGAATGAAATACAGTAACCTACAGATACTATACTCTGACTGAGATCTTCATAATACTTTTTAATAATTTTATCCAACTCTTAAAGCTTATGCCACATAAAGAAATTCATAGGAAGAGCTCACATTATTAATAATTTGGTATTTTTTTCTATGAGCCACTATTTATTTAAGTTCACAACTGATTGCTTAGTAGACATTTTCAAAGAATCTGCACTAAGGCATTTTGTTGATGCAATAATGTCTGTTTCCAAGATCCCTACATATAAAGTTTTATTCTTAAAATATCAGCAGTCCAAGACTGGAATTTATTATTTTTTCAATTTTAATAATTCCAAATATTTTTCTAGTTAGCATTTATTAACAATTGTCATGTGTTATCTGAAAGATGTGCATTATTAATTCTCCCCTAAAAAGGAGTAATGGTTTTAAGCTAGAAAAGTGTAGATTTAGGTTGGACAATAAGAAAAGTTATCTAATGGAAGGGTAGTGGATCACTGGAACAGGTTGCCTAGAGACATGACGGGGGTCCTGTCATTCAAGGTCAGGCTTGATGGGGCTTTGAGCAATCTGGTCTAGTTGGAGATGTCCCTGCTTATTGTATGGGGTTTTGACTAGGTAACCTTTAAAGACCCCTTCCTACCCAAGACATTCTATAATTCTATAATAAATGTTGGTCTTGATTTGCTTTGTCTGCTTTTCCCAATACCCAATATGTTCTAACACCCAATCCCACATCTGAAATGACAAGTTTTGTTACAAGCTCCCTCTCTGAATTCACATCTATTCAACCTGTCACAGGATTTATGTTTTATCTGCTTCTGTGCAGATAATTTTTTCTTCAAAATAATAATAAGAAGGAGCTTAAATATTATTTTTTTTTCCTTGACCTTAGACTAAATGCAAGTAATTTGCTTCACAGTTTCAGTGATGTTTTACCAATCACAAAATTACCATAAATTAATGGATTGCTTTAGAAGATTAAAAGTAGGATGTGGTCATCTTGTGTTTAGAAATACGGAACACTGCATTTTGTGTTTTTTTGTGAAGTTGTCAAAATTTCCATGTATGTATCAAACACAAAATAAATGCAACATATAGCAAATATCAAACAACAATATTTATTAATAGAATCCATGTGATGCACTTAAAGTCTTGGGATAAAAGGTGATATAAGAGAAAGGTGAAGAAGAATCTGGCACTTATCCTTTGTTACAACATTTCCTATTCTGTCCAGTCCTCCTTTGATCACCCTTATAGTGAACTTGCTATATCTGAGGGAACAAAAATCACATCCCTAAAACATTACCTTCTCTCTTTTTATTTTTGTTTTTATTTAGTTTTTGCCTATGGCACTTTCTCACTGTTTTTATTTAGTGGCACCTACTATTTATGTGATAGACAGATGCATTTATAAATCTTAGAACTGATAACACTTTGTATAGTATTCTCAGTACCACAGGCAGCCACTAATCTCTTCTCCTACAGCAAGTCCCTACAGCAGGAACACTGCAATCTTTTCTCAAATCATACATTGCATCTGCTTGCAAATATTGCAATTTGTCTATAGGTGGCAGCAGACTTACACTGTAAGGCCAAAGACAGACCTGTCGATTATTTTCAATTACTTGTGCATGATCATTTCATCTCTGTAAAGACATTATACAGGACAAAAGAGGTATGGAAGCAAATACATGGATGGATTAGACCATAATTTTAACAGCTGAGGAAAAAAAAAAAAAAACTAACAAGAGAGAAAAAGATTTTTAAATAAGGAGAGTGTTCATGCAATGATAAAGTTTGCTTTACAGATGATAATAATTTACTGTTTCCAGGTGCCCTTACAGAACAGATACAGGGCTCTGGAGACAGGGCACCAGTCAAGCAATGATGCTGAAGAAGCCCTGTCCAGGGAGCTGCAAATGCAGCCAGCTCTATACAGTAGGACTGCTCCTAAGAAGTTGCCAAAGCAACCAGCTCCTCAGATTAGGACTGCTTCTGAGAAGAGCAAGAGGAGGATGATAGTGATAGGTGATACCATTCTGAGGGGAACTGAAGGTCCCATATGCTGGCCCAAAGGGAAGTCTGCTACCTCCCTGGAGCCAGGGTAAGGAATATAAGCAGGAAACTTCCTGGTCTGATACATCCCTCAGACTATTATCCTCTTTTGATATTTCATTTAGGTAGTGATGAGGTGGAGAAAAGAGGTTTGAAGGTAATAAAGAAAGGTTTTAGGACATTGGGATGACTGGTCAAGGGCTCAGGTGCACAAGTTGTGTTCTCCTCTGTCCCTCCATTCTTGGGGAATGATGGGTTAACAAGAAGACCTCATAGATCAATGTTTGGCTCCAAAACTGGTGCTACCAACAGGTCTTCAGGTTTTTTGATCACAGTTTGGCTTACAGGACACCAGGCCTGCCTTTATACAAATGCAGGCAGCATGGGGAATAAACAGGAGGAATTAGAAATAAGAGTGAGCCTGCCGGGCTATGATCTCATTGGAATCACTGAGACCTGGTGGGATGGCTTCTGTGACTGGAGTGTCAGAATGGAGGGTTACAAACTCTTTAGGAAGGACAGACAGGGGAGACAGGCTGAGGGTGTTACCCTCTATGTTAAAGACAAGCTGGAGTGCATGGAGATCTCCCTGAGGATGGATGAGGAGCCAACAGAGAGCTTATGGGTTAAAATTAAGGGGTAGAAAGGCCAAGGTGGCATCACAGTGAGGATGTGTTACAGGTCACCTGAGAAGGAGATAATATAGACAAGGCACTATATAGACAGATAGGAGCAGCTTCACATTCACAAGCCGTGGTCCTCATTGCAGATTTCAACCACTCTGACATCTGTTGGAAGAACAACTCTGCTAAACACAAACAATCCAGGAGGTTCCTAGAATGCAAGGATGATAACTTCCTTTTCCGAGTAATCAAGTAACTAAAAAGGAGAGATGCTGTGCTGGATCTGGTCCTTACCAATGAGGAAGGGCTGGTGAGGGATGTTAAGCTCAAGGGTAGCCTAGGTTGCAGTGACCACAAAATGGTGGAGTTCAAGATCCTTAGGGCAGCAAGGAGGGCTCACAGCAAGCTTACTGCCCTTGACTTCAGAAGGGCAGATTTCAGCCTCTTCAGGGATCTGTTCAAGAGAGTGTCTTGGGATAACATCCTGGAGGGTAGAGGGACATTTCACCAGGAACATTAAGAACAATAAGAAAAGCTTCTTTAGGTATGTTGGGGAGAAAAGGACAACCAAGGAGAGTGTAGGCCCTCTCCTGAAGGAAACAGGTGAGGTAGCAACACAGGATATTGAGAAGGCTGAGGTTCTCAATGACTTCTTTGCTTCGCTCTTCTCTGGCAAGTGCTCCAGCCTCAACACAAAGGCCACACCAGGGGAAAGCAGGGACTGGGAAAGTGAATTATCCTCCATTGTAGGTGTAGAGCAGGTTCATGACCATCTAAAGAACCTGAGGGTGGATGGATCTATGGATCTTTAAAGTCCCTTCCAACCTTAATGATTCTATGATACTGTCTCCTTTTTACAAAGCTATCATTTGGGAATTAATCTACATATTTGAATACCATCTCTTTGCAGCTGGAGTCCACAGAGTTTGAACAGAATTCTGCTTTTGATTTTCTGCATTATTCTTTCCATCTAACTTACATAAAGCAAAGCTTTTCCTAATCCTCACTCTCGGAAACCACTATGAGAATATATATGATGGGATACCTTGGACATACATCACAGAGTAAGTGGACATGCTTCAAGGGACCAGTTAGCCTCTGTATTAGGTTTCAGTGGCTGAAAATGATCGTTGAATGTTCTATTGCCATGGTCTTATATTATCTTCTGGTCCTTCCTAAGAATCATAAAAGAGATTAAATTCAATTTATTGGAAGGCAGGCCATTAAACCCTTGATATGTGCTGCATTGTGTGCATCAGATTTCCTAGTGGAAAATGGATTTCTTATAGGAGATAACAGAAGATAATGAAGGCAAAAGCAATTATAGAAACTAGGGTCCAGTGATTATCAGCACCATCAATATTTGCATATTAGGCCCTAAGGACTTATTCATAGGACATCTGGCTTGTTCATCAACTTACATGACTCAGAGAGCTTTTGTTATGCATTTGTCATTGTTGTTAAAAACCTGTATTAAAGAACAAAAGTGCACCTTGAAATTTTTAGGCTTGCTTCAATTTAACCAAAACTGCTATCAGGTGTCTTGCAGGGTGAGAATAACCAATGTGCCAGAAAATTATCTGAGAGAAGAGCAGTATATGGATAAAAAGTTTGCTTTTTCTTTCTAAGGTGATTTGTTGGCAGTGAATTGACATCAAAGAACTGGAAAGCCTCAGTTTTCACTTAGGTTATATGCACATACAAGGGAAAGATCAGGGGCAAAATCAGTCTAATCAGTCTTTTTACTCTAGCAAAGTAAGACTTGCCGTTCAAACTCTCCTTCATCTCAGTACTCATTGCTCTAGGCAATTCTCATACTTTTTTTCCTCACAGTCTTTGTTGAGAAAGCCTAATTTACTGGGATGAGCCAACTCTCTGGCATTGGGGTCAGTCTGTGTTCTTGACTTGCTCTGTGGTCTGTGATCTTGCTTTTGCAAATAGGTCAGTCCTGTTCAGCATGTAGCTATCTGGGGTCAGAGGACAGGAAACAATAAGGTGCGAGTGCTTAGGTAAGAACTATTGACTCATCTCATCACTGAGACACCTCATGGGCACGTAGAAGTCAAATCTGAAGGTGTTGGGAACCTTGAAGGTCACAGATAAAAGCACTGCTACAGGCTAAGTGACCCCTGAGGGTCAAACACTGGGTTTAGGAAACTAAACTCCCACTTCAGAAGCCTAAAACTTTTTTTTTGTTTGTGAACCTGGATTACCTGTTTGATGTTAGATTTGTTAGGATTGAGTCCTTCAGTTTGCTGAAAGTGGAGAATTGTTTTGCCAGACTGAAATTTGCTTTAGAAATGTTACATATCTATGTGGCCCAGGTATAGGATTTTATATACCCTTTTGTATATGTATTGTACTTTACCAGTAACAGTGGGACACTCTGTAGAAAACCTGTCATTAAAGTCAGACACCAGTATTTGTGTCTTTCTTGAACAGATTTACCTCTTGAATGTCATAACTAGAGCAGAATATGTAAGGTGGCTAGACATTAATGCAAAAAACAAGGTTGAACGGAGGGTAGGTCAGCTCAACTGACAACATGCACCAGATTTCATGGGCTGATGTCTCAGCTCTTTACCCTTAGGTTTTTTTATGTGTTTTAAGTTCTTAACTTGCCCAAAAAAGAAGGATTATCTTCTTTCAATACTACCTCTTTTCACAATTTGTTTTGACATTTGTCCCATTTGGACTGCAGTGATAGAACAGATACACTTTTCACAGACTCCACTGAAATGAAATGATCCTCTTGAGAAATCTAAGCAATGTCATGTTCTGCAGAGATTAAGCTTTTAGGAACAATGTACTTTATTTTATTTTATGTCTGTTATGTAAGGAAAAAAAAATGAATCAAGCTTTTTCCAAGAAATTTATTCCATGGAAAACCTATACTCTACCCTGACAGGTATTTTGGTTCAGTGACTGGAGTCCTTGGAGAAAGCCAGTGAATAAATCTTCATCTTGAAGACAATAATGGAATTTTAGTAGTTTAATATTCAGAAACTCTCCATCTTTATGATACAGGCAGAAATTCCTGCAGTGGTTAGAGGTGGTTCCAAGTAATCATTAACACTGGGAAATGCTGCCTGTAGCCAATAGGACGTAACTTCCTTAGATGAATTTATGTGTTTACCACAAAATGTGTCTGCAAGATTGTGTCTTTTCTTTCTTGATCACTTTCTCTCTGCTCTTCATTGCTCTCTGGGAAAATCCAGAAATTTTAAAGGAATAAAAAAAGGTAATAAATACTTAGAATTTAGTTGCAGGGCTACCTCATCTTTAGGTGTTTCAACCCCAAGGTACTATGTAGAAGAATAATGAGCAGGATATTTCCTTGCTGAGATCCAAGAAGGCTATTAACATTAAGAAAAAAATAAAGTTCAATTTTCTGCACAGGCTAAAAAGACTCTCCTTCTTATTCTCACTTCTAAAGGAGTATCTTAACTACCATATTAGACTTCCAGCTGTTTCCTCCAAGAGCTCTTCCCAAAGCTCTGGCAGTGGTGGAAGTGATTCTTTAGTTAAAGTCACACTTCTGGGCCAGCAGATAGAGGTGACCTCTTCCACATTCACATAGGAGATGATGAAAATATCTCCAGAAGTTCCTCATTTATTGCCAGATGGATATCACTCAACCAGTTAATTCAAAGCATCAATTCCAATGTGTAATCTACCACAGCTGATTTTAAATTAAGCAGGTTATGTTGAGCTCACACAGATTTGCTTACAATAGACTCTATGGGGGAATAATCTCTGGAAGACAGGAGAAATAACAAATTAATGGGTGACTGTAAGGTTGTAAAGGTGTGCAGCTGTTTACTAAACGAACACCTGGCTTAAATCTTCATCTTTCTCATCTAGTACAGAGAGGACTTCAGTAGCCCATAAACAGATTCATCTTTCTTTCCCTGCGGTGCTGCAATTAGACAGAAGAGTATCACCTGTCATCCTCAAGGCAATCAGCTTCTTTTTGTAAAAACTGGTAGTTCTAGTTGATTATTCTGCTAAACTTTCCTAGGTGATGGTGGTGAAATTGCTCAGCAGGGGGGAATGCACCATAACACCCCCTCTGCCCCCCATCTTGGGAATAGAGCTGATGAAATGGAAGGGAATGTAAAGTAATGTAACTGCTTGTGGGTAGAGTTTTACCAGGTGAGTGTTTTGGTAGATAAATATTTGTTATAGTGTTATTTATGTATTGTAAAACCAGATTTCTTTCAGTGTTTTTATCGGTTTTTATTACAATAAAATGAACAGTACTTTATAGACACTAATGCTTTAGCACATGAAATGACAATATGTTTCTCAGTAAAATCCATAATGTATGTTTCTTATATGGTTGACTCTGCAGCTGCAAAATAGCAAGTAGCATGCAAGACAAAATCTTATAGAAAATTAAAGACATAAAATATTTTGTTGATTATTTTTTACTTGATAAAAAATCCTTTGGTAATATTTTCATATTTCATGAGTAAATTTGGCTACTTTTTGGTAACTCTTTGGCTCCAAAGAAAAGCAGAAAAAAACACATTTCCAGGGCCAGAGACAAACACATTTTTAGTGTTTACAGGGAGGTTAAATAGAAAGGTTAATTCCTAGTTTCTTCTTTTGTCAGGTTTTTGCTTCAATTTTAGTGCCATTTGGGAAAGAAAATATCTGTAGTGAGATAATCTGGAGTCTTGGGGAAAAAAGAGTTAGAAGAAGAGTTAATTTGGTTATGCAAAAAGGTATTTTTTTTATTAAAGATCCACACAAGCTTTTTGCTATGAAGGGTGAAGGGCAAACTATGTGAAGCCTAGGAATAAATATAATGAAAAAAGCTAAGTATATGAAATCATGTTACTTGGGATAATCAGTCTCTTGTTTCTCTCAGCACAGGGTAAAAAGAGCTTCCAGTGAAACAGAAGCTATGTTTTGAATGTAGAGCATGAAGATCAGCTTGCATAGGGGATTCAGATATTTCAGGCCCGGCTCTAATCATGACAGCCTTTCTTGTCTAGTGAGGCTTTCCCACCAGCTGTCAGCATATTTTGAGTTTATCTCCACAATTTAACAGAGTGCTTTTTTTGTTTTTCACAGCACACCGATGAAATATAACTTGTAAAGGCAGGGAGCAGAGGAGTCATAAATGCTCATTTGTCTTAAAGGGTGTATATGGGAGTAATTGCAATGGCTCTGAAATAAAGAGTAAAAAAAAGGGAACACTGTGATTATCAAGTACAGTCCTATGGCCAACTATGTACTTCTGTAGCCTGCACAGAATTTCATAAGCATGTTCTTTTTATCAAAAGCAATACAGAAAATCAGGGTGCAGGCTCTAAGTGTGAACAATCCTAGAGAAGTCAATGCAAGTAAGACTTCCTTCAGACCTTCAGGATTAGGCTGATAATAGCAAAGCAATACATTTTTATAACCCATGGATTATCAGAAATATTTTTGAAACCTAAATGAAATCTAAACCTAGTTAGTTAAACTTCATCTAAAACCGAAAATTATTTATTAAACTAGATTTCTTGATGCTAAATAGCTGTTATTATAGTTTCTTAGCTTTGATAATGTGCCCACTAGAAATCTGATCTCAGTTTTTGGAAAGCATGTTAAAGTAAAAAATCTTCTAGATAAAAAATTAATAGAATTAAAGCCACAATATTTTCTGAAACAACCAAAAAGATTAGATAGAAACTGAGGTCTTATTGAGCATTTATTTCAGTTATTATTGGAATCTTAAACATTTCATTTCATGTTTTAAATATTTTTCATACTTGAAATGAGGCACACAGGATGCTGGAATTTGAGACAAGCCCATTGTATTCCCCTTCTGGCTTAATTCCATCATGTTAAAGGCTGTAGTAATTGCTGGAGTGATAGTAAAGGAAGGTTATCTCACACAGGACCTTCCTCTTTTACAATTTAGAATCATAGAATGTTCTCTCTCCTATGATATATCTCATTATAAATCCTTTCTTAGCTTGCAAATTTATTCGCTCTCTAAAAAGCCACTTCCAGTCCATCTATATTATATTAAGCCCTGTTCCTACTATGTTCTGAGCTGCAGTCTTGGCTTGTAGAAAAAAAAAAAGACTTTAGGTTTATGAAGGAAAGCAATTTGCACTTCTATTTCATTAAAGAAATACTCTTCTATAGAGAGAATACTCTATATTCTAAAGAAATACTCCAAATGTATTTGGAGTGATTTATTTTAGTGAACTAATTCTAAAACAGTGGCTATAAATCCTCTACATCATTGCTACTCAAAATCATGAATCACACCCCTAAACCAAAACCAAACAAGTTGAAGGTTGTTTAAGCCACTTGTATTCCCTTTTAATGAAGTCTGAGAAAGTGTAGCTCCTGTAAAATTACCAGAATGGTTCTTTGAGAGACATGTTTGGAAATGTTGTATTTTATTTTTCCTTTGAAAATTATTTTAGAGCACTCTAAAGTGAGCCATAGGTAACTGGCTATTGGACTGGCTCTAAATTACACCCCTATTACAGAAGGAGAGAAAGGCTGAAACAACATTGGATTGCACCCCCCTCTTTTACATCAAAAAATGAAGTCAAAACATAAAAACTGTGAAAATGGCCATATAGACTAGAGGAGACAAAAGCAAACCAAAATAAAGAAAAAACAACAAAAAACCTGAACAAAATCAAATCAAAACAACAACACCACCCCCCCAACAAACAGCCTAGTCTCCTTCCCCTGAGAATGGACAGAATTAAGTGCCTAGGCAATAGTCCAAAAGCACAGCTGTCACAGATGATACACCCATTCAATATTTTCTAGACTCGAACCATTTTTAGTTCAGGGGCTATCCAAGATCTAAGATGACTAGTATGCTCATAAACCCATAATAAAATGGATGTTTGCTCTGGTATTAGTGTGTTTTAACATAATTTTCAAATCTGTCTAGTCTTCAGGTAAAGTAAAATAAACATTTAGCTTCCATAACACTTTTTGGAAAGGAGCTTGAGTCCCAAAACCTGTTATATGGAGAACCATTTATGTTGGAACTTGCCTCCCATTAGATGCATCCAATGCTCCATTGTTCCTGTCTTCCAAGAGAGCAAATACATTTGATCACTATTATCTCATGTCATTCATTATTTTGAAGACCTATACCATATCCTTTTCAGTTATTTCATCTTTAAAAAAAGAGTCCTGGCTTTCTTAGTATCTGCCCCATAATTTATTTTTTTTAATGGCTTTATTCTGCTTTAAACTTCTTTCTATTGTACTGTCTTCTAAAGAAGAAGGAGAGGAGCAAGAGAAAATATTTGAGATCCTGTGAAATGAAACATTAATAAAGTAAAGGTGCAACAAGCAAACACTGTTGGAGAAGAGATGTCAAAAGATAAGAGAAATATTTTAGAATCTTATCACTTTATCCCTTTCTCATATGTTAGAATATCTCTTTAGAGTCCTGAGTACCAAAATATTTGGATCACTTTCTCTTTCAGCCAAATAGCTAAACAAAACTTTAAGGTGGTTTGTTGTTTGCTTGTTTAGCTGTGGGTTTGGTTTTTTTTGTTGTTGTTGTGGGTTGTGTTGTTTTGGGTTTTTTTGGGGGGTGGGGTTTTTTGTTTGGTTGTTTTTTGGTTTGTTTTTCTATTCATTAATGGGGCTGGAATTGTTTTCTCTGCCTCAGAGGTCATAACAAATGACCTCCTCTGCATACCATCTGTGAATGTGTGATTTCTGGAGTAGTCACACGTGTAATGAGCTGTACCTCCCTCCCACTGGCCATTTCCTTATGCTGCTTCCACCTGCATGGTCTCAGACTGCCTGTTGAGAGGTTACTTGGGTGTGCTCAGATACATGAAGAATACATAAACAGAGCCATAACATGCCATACTACAGTGATTCCAGTCAAGAAAACACGTATGATTTTAAAATACATCGAAAAGAAGCAGAGTGCCTTTTCAGTATTATGCACTTAGTGTGTGTGGCTCAAATCTAAAGATTCACCGGATGTTTTTTTGGTTTCACTAAAGAAATAGCTAAAAGATGGACTGAGTAAATCTAAACATACCTGCTCATTCTTCTGTTTCTTCATTTCTAAAAATACTTGCCTGGTGTCTCACCATTGGCAGCTTTGACGCTGTTGGGTTTTTGCATGTATCTTCTTGTAGGCTTGATGAATAGAAATGCAGGAAAATAGTGCCATATGGCTTACAAGCGGAGGAATATCAGGTTGTAAACTATAGAATAAAGTGCTATTAAGTCTGCAATGTAAACACACAAGATGATAAAACAAGCCAACTGCTGGTATTTGATGGATTTATACTAGCTGAAGTGAACTGATCCTTCTCCAAACTCAGTCAATCACAGTTCTCCTTGGAGCTGTTTATAACATCACTAAGTTCTAGAGAAATAGAGATAAAAATCTGATTTATTTTTTCAAGTCAATAATATTGCCTTAAAAATAAAACTGAAAGATAACAACTAATATATGTTCTCATAAACCCACTTATAATGATCTTTGAGAGCAAGCTTACCACTGCCACATATAATTTTACATTGATTGTAGGGCTATTCTTAATACTTCAAAAACAACAGCAAAAAATATTATAGGAGCTTGTAATTCTGAAACACAGATAAGCAAGGTGGAGACATTTACATATAGATTGCAGCTGAAAATGTGATGTGTGTATGAATGCTTTATAAAGTTTATACAATATCACCAGTTTAGCTCTTTTTATATTCAGTTATTTAAAGACAGGGTTACATTTTTAATAGTTGTCATCATATTGCTTGATTACAAGGAGCATTCCATAGAGAAAAACCTATACAAAGGAAGATGTAGAGATAGTGATTTTCTCTTCTGAAGGGAATTAGGTTATTATGATAATTTGATGGAGAAACTAGACCATAACTTGCTAAACCAAGGAACTGTGCCTTACTTATTAGTGTGATCTGATTTTATAAAAACTTCCTGAAGCATAAATGTTCATGAATTTGCAGAAGTATAAATTTAACAATTTTTACTGCAGTGAGTATAAATATGAACTGGCTATTAAGCTAACTGGGGCAGATAATTTAATCTAAGAACTCCTTATTAATACATCTTGATCCCAGAGTGAAGTATTTGTTTGAATTCATCTTTTCAGTAGAAGGTTTTTGCCATTGCATAAGATGACAATCACATTGGATCTTATTCAGTGTAAACATGTAGGACCTTCTAGTATTATGACAACACTTCAATAAAATGAAAAAGAAAAAACACTAGGCTATTAAATATTTTCAGTTTATCCACCATTCTTAACCAGACTGTGGGAATATATATAAAAAAAGAATACATGGAAGAAGCAGATTTTTTTTTTTAATTAATTATGTAGTGGTGAAATTAATACTATTTTTTACTTATCTGAGGGAAATACTCATCCTGCCAACTAGAAATGTCAGTGCCATTATAAAGGTTCAACTTGTCCTGAAAACTGGAGTATCGAACTGCGTAAAACCTTCACATTCACTGTTTTAAATGCTGCAGTACTTTTCAATATATTCTAAAGCATTATCACCTTATCTGCAGTTTGAAAATATGCTTACTTCATTAAAGAATAATTGTGTAATAGAAACCTGAGACCAACATTTTCTCTGTAGAATGCTGTGAAATTTCAGATTTTGTCACAGTAAAAAAGGCATTTACTTTTCTTTCTATGTTCTTCATGCTTTTTTGAATAATGTGAACTCTGAACATATGTTAATGATAGCTTTGTTTAAAAAACAAAGTCTGCCAAGTCTGCGTACAAATTAAAAACTGGTGGGTGAAGGTAGCAGGATTTAATTTCTATTTTTTTCTTTTGAGGAAGAAGTTAGGTTTTCATTAAAACATTAACATATACGCTATTACGTTTTTTTCATTCTTCTGTTTTAAACTGACAAAAATCAATACCGTTTTACAATTTCTCCACTGAGGACAAAAACTAGTTTGGAAAATAATTTTCATCATTAGATGCTGCTGGTCTTCTGTTGATCCACCTTCCTCCATGGGACAAGATCTGAATTATCTCTTGCCTCCTCATTAACAAAAAATTTACATTGCTTCTATCAGCTGCTGCTACGTGTTGTGATAATTGCAATTTTTTTTTTCGTAATGCACTGATTTTTTTCAGCCTTGAGGATGGCAGGATTTAGTGGATTAACTGCTTTGGTGTGTTTTTTTTGTTTGTTTGGGGTTTTTTATGGTGTTTTGTAGTTTGTTGTTTTATTGTTGTTGTTGTTGTTGTTTTATTTTGTTTGTTTGCTGTGGGTTTTTTTCTGTACTTTGTTTTAGCATTTGTGGGTTAGCTCCAGCTCAGAATAGCTGCCAATAGACATAAACTCCTTTATGCATATGTTATGGATTTCCAGGTCAAGACGTGGTATCTAACATTCACCTTCCATTCCCTATCCGTCTAGATATCATCTGTGGTGAGTAGAGAGGAATACGTGCTTCTACAATATGATTCAGATCCTAGGGATACTAAACTGCCCTTGATAGGTGCCTGTCTGGTTCCATTAGTAAAGATGAAAGTGACAGCAAGTTCTGAATTTAAACATTACATGCTTTACAGGAAATTAGCCTTGTTTTTTGAAAGTAATTTTAGGCTCTGGACGTCGTTATGGGGATGAAGAACTTGAATCCTGGTGTAAGTAAACTTTTAAGCACTTAAATATGGTATTGGATTTGGTCTAAGGTCAGATATATGACAACAACTCCCAAGGTACTCACAGAATCACAAAATTTTCACGGTTGGAAAAGACCTCTCAGATCACTGAGTACAACAGTCCACTCTGGCAAATTGTTTTGGTTTGGATTTTTTTAGCAAATGTCTATGGTTATTTCTGAGTCAAATGCTTCATTGTGGCAGTCGATAAAAGATGAATGCCAATTCATTCCATTTCTTTCCTAATCTCCATCTCAAACCAAACATGCTTGACTTTCGTACTTCATGCCTCCAACAGCTGGCACTATTAACGTAAACACATTAAACATACCAAATAGTACATACCTATCACATTAACTATTACATTTTGTACCTTTTTTTCCTTTTCTTTTTTTCTGTTTCTTTCCTTTGAAAGCAGTACAGTTCATCCTGACTCTCCAAGACATTTATTAAGTTCCTTAAAAGATGAGAGATGGGAGGCATCGGGAGAAGTACTGTAGACTTCAGGGCCAGAAACGCAATGAGACTCCTGAGAATATTTCAGGGCATTACTTTATTCATGAGTTAAAGACAATGACTGCTGAGTGAACAGTGATCATAATAGTATACCCAATGGGTTTGAAGCCTCTTGCAAGGATATACTAAAAGCTTTTAATATTCTCTCAGCTTGCAGCAAATCCCTTCATTATTTGGTGTGTTAAATGAATGTGAAGTGCACTCATCTAAAAACCTGTCTGTCTAAAAATAATATTTTTTGGAAGAGCTACTCTGAGAATGTAAAAGAGGAAAAAAAAACCAAACCAACCTTCACATGCTTTGACAGAAAGTTATTTTATTTCATATGCATTAGCAAAACTGGAGTCAGCATAGGGTTGTTGTTTTTTTTTAACATAAAAGAACAGTATTGCAAGTTAGAGATGCTGTCAGAGAATATGGTGAAGGAGAAATAGAACAGTTACTACGATACAGCAGAGTTCTGAAGGAAAAAAAACCTGCAGAGAATGGTATCTCATTTTGCAGTACCCCTTGTCTAGTGTGGGTTACCAATGCCAAGTAGTATACCATCTGGAAATGTATACATGCACTTCTGTGCAGTAAGTTTCTTTAGCAGATCTCAAAGGACTTCACTACATATCATTTTAATGCAGTTAAAAATTAAAAGTGTACTGAAGAGAAGAATGCTCATTAAATTTCAAAAAATCTTTCAATAACAAACAGGTTTGTGGAGTTATGGTCCTTGGCCACCTTCCTCCTAGGTGTACCATGAAGGACTGTTATTAGGAGAAGGCATGTTTTTCTAATGAATTTCTGCAAGATTTGGGTCACTGCAAACAGGTATTTGCCAAACCTCATGGCCTCTGGATTTAGTGATATCAGTGCTTGTAAATATGCCTCTTATTCTAGATGCTTCTAACCTGGAAACAGAATATTTGTCTGGAAACACTTACAGAATATGCTTAGGCTGTCCTTTGTCTTAAAAAATACATTTTTAGCTACTCATACCTGTATCCTTAAATAACGTAGGTCAGTTTCCTGTAGCATTGTACTTTTTTAAAAAGTATAACATATTTAATTCAAAGGAAGCCTTTAAAAGGGCAGAAAAGACAAATCTTTTTGCTAACTTATGCCCTTACACACTTTTCTTTACTGCAATTTCCTGAGGTTACAACAGGCTCTAGAGATGTCAACTTATTTGCATTTTTGTGGGACTATTACACACAATTAAAAAAGTAAATGTGTCAATATTAGATAAGAATCTAAACATGCATTTGTTATTGTCCAGAACGTGAACGAAAAGTTGGCCAATAAAGTGCTGATTCAGCAGTGAGAAACAGAAAAACAGATGTTATTCACTTCATCATCATGGCAGAAGTCAGGGAATATGTGGAAATGAGAGCTTTAAATATGTGAGGAAGTCAAAGGCACACCTTATAGGAAAACACTTTTTGTCTTCTCTCATAATTTCCTACTGTATATCTATGAAGAACCATTTCCTCTTCTTAAAATTTGCAGAGGACATCCATATTTTATTGTAGCACATTTGTTGCTAGTTAAACAAAATTTCCAACAGCAAGTCTCATGTTCTTAGCCTGTAATAATATGAGAGAAGCATAAGCTATTAAATGCACCCCAATATTCATCTGCAAGTGAATTACTACTACCAGCAGGTAATTGTCATACATTATGTAGTTAAACAACCTTTTATTAGTTGTTGCACGTTGAACACATTCTTTGGTTAAAAAAATTCTTCAGTATCCGTGTATTTAAAATATCTCTCAAATAGGTAATAACAGTAACTAGCTTGATTAACTTCAAAGATAACTTCCAAGAACAATGCTCTCATTAGCCTCCAATACTTGCTTTATGCTTTAGAGTAACCTATGAAGTTTGTGGTATTATGTAAAGGGGAACAGAAAAAGTGGTCTTATACACTTCCTTAAATCAGAGAAGGCTCTTTTGGCATTATATGCAAAAATACAACTAAAACAAGTATTCAAGTAAATATTAATCAGCAATTAAGCAACAACTAGTTTTATTTAGATCAGTTTGGATGTAAACTTATTATTTGCAAAAAAGAATATGGAGATGCTGCAAAAGTCTTGGAGAAATATAAGGACTTCTGTTCCCTGACAGGAATGTAGGTAATTATACAGTGCTACTTTAGGAGTATAATCATTTTGATACTTTTGCTGGTGCTCATGAGTCCATGTATAAAAACAGTACTGCATCATCCACTTTTTTTTTTTCCTCAAGACATTTTGGGTCGCTTTTCTGAAAACTGAAGACTTTATCTGGGTTTGTTCATTGACCAGTCTGCAGTGTGAAACTTGATGTGTTAAGGTTTTTTTGCTTGTTTGGTTTGATATTTTTTGTTTTGGTGTTTTTGTGAGTATGTTCAGTGTTCAGTTAAACCAAAGTTAGACTTCATTGATTTGTATCAGCAGTTGGTATATATACACACAGGAGGGCATTTTATACTGATTTAAGCAGAAAGTGCATCTTTTTGTATAGCTCAATAAACTAATGTTTTAGTTTTTAGTATGTTGTCTTCATACCTCATAACCATAACACTATTAGGTATTGTATACACGAATAATTTGTAAAGCAAAGCTTCCCAGATGCAAAGCATTAGAAAATTATAAAGTCTAGTTGTGTGTGACTGTTTGCTAGTCTTTCCATTTCTGAAGATCTGAAAATATTTTACATGGAAATAGGATATGAGGTTCCAATTTATAAATGCTTAAAGTCATTCATGGAGAGTATAGCAAAATTAATGTTTTCTTTTGCTTTAAATAACAAGGTACTAATGGAAGAACTGTAATTTTCCAAGAACAGTGAGGAAAAAAAATGGTTTCCTTCACTTTCTTGGTCTTTGTTTTGTTTTTGTGCTTTGTACAATATTTGGTGAATGAATGATAATGATGTGATTTGGTCCTCTTCTTTTGACAAACATATTTGAAGGAGGAGATTATTCAATTGTAAGGTCATCAATATATCCCCTGCTTCCGTTATAATACACAATATAAATAAAATATTTCATTTTAGTAACTTTTAAGGTAATAGACCTCATGATCCAAGTAAGAATTTTGATAGAAAATTCCAAAATGGGAGGTGTAACGCTTGAACTGTCTAAAAGTTTGAGGTTTGGAGATCTTTGCACCTCCATGGGTGGCTTAGCACATCTAGCCTTTGTTAATAGTCTGTAGTGACTCCCAATTCTTTCCTTCCACAATCTTACATTAAAGATAAATTATTTCTAAACTATAGCTAAGTTCTCAGGCAATTAATTTCCTTTTTTGTAAGGTATTTTATAAATATACACACACAAGCACAAACTTTTACATACTGGAGATTAAATTAAATATCAAATTAACAGCTTGCAGCTTACCTTATCTCTCATACAGGTGAGTACTTGTGACTTTTAGAGAATTAAAACCAAATTAAATTATTACATGTCCCAGCTTTAGAAAAAGTCATTTTATAGTGAATGTTAATAATCAAACCCATTGAGAGAGTATTTCACATGTTACAAAATGCAATATTGCTAATGCTAGAACTAGCACATGACAAAGAATCCTAGGAGTATTCATATTCAAATAGGTGAAGTTCATCTCAACTGGGAGAGATTCCATAACCTCTTTGATCCCATCATTATAAAGAGATGAATTCCACATCTCTTCCACTGCTTTACTAATAGATATAGAATTCTTCCAGCTACGTCCCTCTCTTCTACTTTAACAGCTGCTAAATACAGATTATGTATCTGTATATCTGATGTATCTGTCTAATCTAGTAAAAGTATTTATTATAGGTGAGAGAGTGAAGGAAAACACGTATTTTGAGATGAGAAAGTAATTTTAGTTTGAGGCTTTGAGAAATGCCTCTTTGTCTTGTCATGGTGAGTAAAAGTGGTGGGTTGACCCTGGCTGGATGCCAGGTGCCCACCAAAGACACTCTATCACTCTCCTCCCTCAGATGGACAGGGAGAGAAAATGTAACAAAAGGCTCATGGGTCAAGACGAGGACAGGGAGACATCACTCAGCAATTACCATTGCAGGCAAAACAGACTAAACTTGGGGAAAACTAATTTAATTTATTACTAATCAAATCAGAGGGTAATGAGAAATAAAACCAAACATTTAAACCCTTTCCCCTGACCCCTTTCTTCTCCCCAGGGTTAGATTCACTCCCAAATTCTCTGCCTCCTCCTCCCCTGAAGCACAGGGGGATGGTGTGGTGGAGGCACCAAAAAATACACAGGAGCTGATTAAGAATGAATATTTATTCCAAGCAACACTATTTAGCCCTCCAATAAATAAATAAAAAAATATCACCACAGATTCCGATGTTGGTCAGGAGTATTAATACACTACACCACAGTTACTGAAGAATTCCTAAGCTTTTGTGACTGGTCTTAACATAGATAATTTTAACATGGATAATAACAATAGTAATAATTACACATGTGCACACTCAGACAAAAGGGAAAGCCTCTCCCTCAGGTACCCAGAATCACTTGCCAAACAGGGACAAGTCCCACTCAAAGATAAATCTAGAAGAAATATATCAGTCATCAAAGATGAGGTCACTCAATCTCAAGAAGTCTCCTTAGGTGGTGTCCCAACCTAAGGTGTAGGCTTCCTGCCAGACCCACTACTCCAAGGGAAAACCCAACTTGCTTCCTGGTGCGGAACTCCATTTTTATAAACTAAATTGGATCTGATCTTTGATCATTCATTCATTATTCTACCTGGGGTCAAGACACCACATTGGCTGGGGACCCTGCTCATTGCCACAAGGTTTCCCCTGGTAATACCCAGATTGCTGGAGAAAACCAAGTGCCACCCTGTCTGCTGGCAGTTCCACAGCCCAACAGAGGTTACAACCAGAAACATGACTCAATGCCATCCAGTCTGACCTAACAAAGGTAGACTCACCAGGACTTCTTTTGCCATCTCCAGAGGGCTTAACAGGTAACCCCCAACACCTGTTTAGGGTGGGGAGGGCACAAGTGCTCTGCCACAGTTGGTGAATGGGGGTGTGGTCAGTTTATCACATGTTGTCTCTGCCACTCCTTGCTTCTCAGGAGGAGGACTCCTCACACTCTTCTCCTACTCCAGCATGGGGTTCCTCCCATGGGAGACAGTCCTCCATAAACTTCTTCCATATAATTCCTTCCTATGTGCTGCTGTTTTTCACAAAGTGCTCCCACATGGGTCCTTCGCAAGGCTACAAGTCTTTCCAGCAAACCTGCTCCAGTGTGGGCTCCCAAGGGTTATTATCTTGGAATACATATATTACAATTGCAATAAGGTACTTCCTTCCTATGTGGCTCAGAATTTACTACCAAGCAAGAATTTATTTAGAAACACACAGCTGGCTTACAGTTACTTGTTTTAAATTGAGAGCTGATTTATTTTTCTTGTGTTTCTTTCTTCCCTTTTCTACAACAATTGGTTTAGGAATGCACTATTTGTTAAAGCAAGATGAAAATAAAGCAAGGGAAAATAGAATACTAAGACATTATTTAATTCTGAAGAAAAAAAGACTTTTTTTAGTAAGACTTTCACTAGTTTTTTTGTTTCCTATTTGCAAAACATTCTTTTGGACACATGAAGATTTCTGTCACCAGCAACAAGTGTTTTATGAGTTCTTTACAGACAAATATGAGTGGTATCTTGTGAATAAAAATCCTACACTAAGTGGCAAGATAGTATCAGAATATTGTGAAAAATACAGAGCTTTTTCTGATACTTAGGAAAGCTGTCACAGAATTCTATGTTGCCATGTCAAACTCTGCATCTTTACACTGACAAATCATCAGCTCTTGCTACTTTATGTAAGGTGGAAAATTTTGGATAGGAAACTACTGTTTCTAGAATACTACAATTATTATATTGCTGCCCTCATGCCTCTCTTATTCTTATAAATTAAAATGTTGAGCCTTCACTGTCCTGAAAATTCTCCCTACTGAGAGCTTATGGAAGATTTTCATTGCAATACAGTGGACACACCTATCCCAGGAAAAATAACGTCAATTTACAATAGCTCTTGTGCTGGCGTCAGCTGAATTGAATATTCCAATTTACTGGAAACCATGAATTTCAGAATATCTGGATTGTATTATAATAATGCATCTCCAAATCTTTTACTGTCATCCATGTGTTGAATAGGGTTGGGTGTGTCTTTTTTTTTTTTTTTTTTTTCCATGGAACTCTTTTATGCTGCCTGCCTGTATATCAGAAATTTTTCCTAGTGCACTGTTCAATGGCATCTAGGAAAAAACAGAGAGTGAAAGTGTGTGTGAGAGAGAGAGATACGACAGGTATTAATTAGAAGTATTTAAAATGCAGCCTAACTTAATTTAGAATTGTAAAGGTAAGCAACTATGATTGAGTAGGTACTCATACTAGAAGAATAAGATAGACAGAAATGGTGGGGTTTATCTGCTGAAATAAGAGAGTGAGCATTTGAGAAAGAAACATCAGGATCCCTGTAAGATCAATGAGAGGATGTTCAATGAGCAGCTAGATTAGGTATGGACAGAGATGTTATTACAGATGTCTAGAGCAGAATGGGATGAATCCCATTATATCAGAATAATTTTATTGTCTAGGATGAAAATGAAGTACAGAAAGGGGAATACAGCAAAGATCTAACTAAAGGCTCTTGTAAAAAATGAGAGTCTGTAACCAGAAGAGATGAAAAACTTGCTAATCTTTAAAACTGAAGTTGATATATATATGCACACATAAACATATATGTATAAAATGAATTGCAGAACATATTGTAGTGAGAGCAGAGAGAAGGACTTGACTGAAGATATCCTTTCCTGTTCTATGCTGTATTCAAGTAAGAGTAAAGAAACTGGTTCAGAGCTGCAGCATGAATATTTGTTAAAACATAAGTGGAATCCTTCCCCAATACTTATTAAAAGCTTACTATTTCCAGTAAAAAAAAATAATCCTACAAGTGAATTTAGAGCAAGAATACACTAATCATGTAAATACAAGTGCTACAATACAACTAATGCTATATTTTATCCTAGCTAATACTCATGGAAAAGCATTTTTAAAAATATATTAGTTGTTAATTTACATGTGCATTAGCTAACTTCCCTTATAAATTTAATCCTAATTGTTGTTTATCATTCCTTATCAGAGTTGGTAAAAAAAAAATAAATCTTTCATGAATATTTTAATGAACAGAGTGAAGTGTTATGCTGTTATTCTGTGTACTTTATTGTCTATTATTTGACAATATTCTGACAACTGACACTTCATTCATGAAATGAGCGCAAATCCCACAAGTGCAAGTCAGTGTGATCGTTCATCCAATAGTCCACACCAGTAATATATTCTGTCTTTTCTCTAGTTGTTGTTTATTACATACTTGTTTGAAAAGTATGATGAAAGTATTCCCAAAGCTAACTCATTGTTCTGAAAGGTGAAAGGCTACAGTTCATTTAAATAATCTAATCAACAATTAGGTATTTACGGTATGAATTATTAAGGCTGCAATCAAAGCACAAAGAGTCATTGAAATAAAGGGAAGAGCTTACAGGGTTAAAGTGATGCACATTTTTTACCTCTGTGCAGGTTTAAAACAAAATTTCTCTGCAGATTGTGGTCCTATTTTCCAGTGATGCTAGAATTAATAAGTAAGGGAGAGAAGGAAAAGGAAAGAAGATAACGATTGTTCTGTACTGCTTCTGTTTCATACAGATGCCATTTCTTGTGATACCCACAACAGCAAATCAGCAAATCTAAGTATTTGAACAAACACATAAATACAAAACAGCCTGTACTTTTACTTTTGGAGCCTGGATAAAAGTACAATGACATAAGAAATAGACTTCTGTTTTATCCTCTGCCACTGGTGACTTTTTCTCACTCTGAAATAGTCTCTGCGGCTTTTTTCTTTGACTCCTCTATGTGTAATAGCCTTTGTTCCAGCTGCCATCTCATTATTGCTAGAGCTCATAGTTGCGATAGATCCTCTTTTTAGATGCATATTTCAGATTTATTACCCTTTGTGAAATGGGATTTTTAAAATCTATAAACTACTATTTTTTTATCTAATTCTTTAATTTTTGAAAGAACAATCTCTTTAATGTCTGTTTCATCATCTTTAAATATTAGGGTTAGCCTTAGGTTTGATTTAATCGCCTTTATAACTTTATAAACCTTGCATGAATTCCTTTGATGTTCACTTGAATCCAGTGGGCAGACATTCAGTTTTTTCAGTCTTTTCCATAATACAAATCTTTGAAGCTTGATATAGTTTTTGTTGCAGTAAGATGTACTCAATCAGCAGCAATCATACCATTTCCAAGATATGGTGCCTATGCAGGGTGAACATACATCAAACCAACATAAATTGCAAAGCCATGTTTAATATTAAATAAATTATTGTTAGTTTTAATAGAGGTGAGCTAGAGGGTTTTGTTTGCTATTTATTTAATACACATTTATCTTTATATATGATGTCGGAAGTCATTGTAACAGTTCATCTTGAGAAGGGGTAAATTCAGTTGTACTTGCTATCTGTCTGTATCTGTGCCTTACACTAAGTTTATGCTTGCTTCTAAGAATTCTGTTATAAAGTAACACATGGGCACACTCCAAAGTTCCTGCAGGACCCCATTTTCTGTCCTATGTTACAGTGCGAAGTAATCTGTCTACCTTACTTCCTACCACCTTCTCCTCTTCGTGTTTAAAGTTAAGAGCTAGAAAATGAACAAAACAGAAGAAAGCTGATTTATATACAAAATACATGACAAAACTATGACAATTTATACCAAATGAGGATTTTTCTTGAACTGTATTTTAAATATCTCTTCTCCATGTCACATAGACATGATGGTGCAAAGACAAGAGCATATAAGAGTAATCTTAATAACTGCATTTCATGCTGAACTATGGTATTATCTGATTTTTGGCCTATTGTCAGTATGAAAGTTTTCATGATTATGAATATAGATTTTATCATGTTTGAGAGCCCAGACTGGCTCCATCAGCCTCCATTCTATGAGTCTCTGGAGCATCATGAAATACATGATGAATTTAAATCAAATCATGGCCTTAATCTGTCTCTCGTCTAAGTGTAATGGTGCTTGCTCCTAAAGAGTTTACAGAAAGAAAACAAAATTTCCTTTATATATTAGAACAAAAATTTTGTGGGGTTTTTTCCCCCCTAACTTTGAACTTTGTTAAGAGTTACAGAGTTGCAGAATGAAAAATTGATCTCTAAATCCTGTTATTTTTCTAGACTTCCACCAACTTCAGAAGAATTGCAGAGTTTTATTTTCCTGTGGTGACTCCAGATTTACAAATACATCTTCACTAGCCAAAACAAACAATGGAAAATCAAGAAAAAACACTTTCTTTTTGATGAAGAGGAAAATGAATTCAAGTGAAACAATATTTCTTATATATATATTATTTTAATTAGAAAGAAACAAATTAAGCAAACTGGACATGAACAAGACATCCCAGAGCAAATGACAGGAAAAGAGGGCAGCAGTTTCCCTAACATTATTGATGATGAGTGAAGCAGAATGGAAGAAGATTCAGGAGATAAACAACTGGAGCAATCATTACTTGGAGATGTTCTTCTTGACTGAGTCTCTCCCTTGGAGTTTACAAATTTGATGAGTACAGCAGCTGAACATGAGTTTTGGAACCCAGGATAACAAAGTGTACTGTTCTGTATTTTAATAATTAGTTAAGTTTTAGCAAAAACTTTGCATCCTCATTGGAAAGGTATTGTACTAGTATAGTCTGATACAGCAGCAACACATTTGCAAATAAAAGAAATGTCTAGGACTAGTCATTTGGACATACAAATATCTAGTCTGCTCATCCCTATGGAAAGGTTGCAGATACAACTCTTCTGCTCCTTTAGCATCTCAGGCCACAGATTCAAAAAGCAGAGCAAAATGTCCTTGGTGTCTCAGCAGTAACATAAACATTCAGGCATTATCAATTCACTAGCTGGAAAACTTGCTGCTAGTTAAAAAATCAGTTAAAAGAAAATTGGCTTCATCCTGGCTCAAGCCAGGACAAGGCAGCACTTAAGTAAGTGTTCAGATCTGAAATAAGTCTGAAGTCTCATGTTCATGTATCCCTAATCCTCAAAGCCCCAACTGCCTTAAGTTTCTAGAGATTTTATCTCTTAAATCTTAAGTGTGCTACATATCTAAAAAAATCACTCTTGACAAGCCTGATGTAGCCAAAACTTTTCACACACAAAGTAGAAGCAGGCTAAGAACGATATGACTATTATTTGCTTGCTTTAAAATTAGATGTAAGGACATTAAAATATGTGACAGTATAGATCCTTTTAATATGGTAACACTAGCAATAGCAGAACCAACAATAAAGTTTTTGTAACACAGCTGATGATAAAAGTGATATATAACTGCAAACAGGCAAATGAAGATTTTTTATTTATTTGCTCAAATTGGTACTTTGTGGAAGTAGCAAAACCTACAAGGTAGGAAGAAAGACAATCCCTTCCCTATTGCTGCTGGCCACTATTTCTGGTGCAGGCCAGGATTCCATTGGCCTTCTTGGCCACTGGGGCACTCCGCTGGCTCATGTTTGGCTGGCAATTGATTAACAGCCCCAGGTCCTTTTCCACCAAGCAGCTTTCCAGGCACTCTTTACCAAGCCTTTAGCATTGCATGGTGTTATTGTGACCCAGGTGCAGGACCTCACACTTGTTCTTATTGAATCTCATACAATTGTACTTGGCCCATTGTTCAGTTCCCTCTGTAGAGCCTTCCTACCATCAAGGAGATCAACTGTCCATCCTAACTTAGTGTCATCTGCAAACTTACTGAGGGTGCAATTGATCCCCTCATTGAGAAGATAATTGGCCCCAACAGTGAGCCCTCAGGAACACCACTTGTGACTGGCTGCCAGCTGAGTTTAACTCCATTCACCACAACTCTTTGGGCCTGGTTATCCAGCCATTTTTTTTACCCAGTGAAGAGTACACTGATCTAGGCTATCAGTATCTACTTTCTCCAGGAGAATGCTGTGGTAAGCAGTGTTGAAGGATTTACTAAAGTCTGGGTAAACAACACCCACGGCCTTTTTCTCATCTGCTAAACAGGTGACCTTGTCACAGAAGATTAGGTTTGTCAAGCAGCCAGTCCAGTAAAGTGCAGAAGTTTGAAACTAGCCTGATTTACCATTTTTTTAAGCATTTCTATCAGTGTTCTGTAATATATGCAATATACAAAGACATTCACTTGGTAGCACAGACAGTCTGCCTGTCTTTCTGATTTACTCTGTAGTGTAAGAATTGTTTCTTAATGTGCCTTCATAGCATGCAAAAAGCTTTGCTTAGCTGATACTTCTCAGTGTTACCGTAGCACAATTTAAAAAGAATCATTTATTATATTAAGAGAATACTGAAATCTCACCCAAGGCAATTATTTTGTATATTTGAATTCTATTAAAGGACAAAAAATAGCTCCTTTTAAATCCGTCTACAAAGACCTAAGTACTTTCTTATTAGAAGACTTTAAGATGGAGCTTTACTCCTTTTCTGCCTTTTTTTTCCTTTTAATTCTCTATTATGCTCTGACAACAACAATGTAGTATGTGGATGTGTTTTAGCTGTGTTGCAGATATCAGCCTATGGGTATATTTAGCAAATCCAATAGCAAACTCACTCTCAAAACATTTTAAAATGTACCAAAAGTGTGAAGATAAACCCCCTCAGAGAGCCTTTTGGCCCCAGTAGCACAAACTAGCAGGTCTGTAGCAGTCCTAGGCAGCTGGTCCTGGTGTTTTTCAGATCAATTTGTATAATGAAATCCATTAAATTACATATTGGAACTGGTGAAGTATAAAACAGTGAAAAGCTCAAGATTATTTTCCATTAGGTTTTTTTTTTTTTTTTCAAACTTTATATATGTTTTGGAATATATACGTAAGGTAAAATTAGTGTTGAATCCTTTGAAAACCATTGTGCCCAAGTGGGAAAGAACTTGGTCTGCGTATTTCCCTTGGGAAAGGACAAGCAGCAGGTAAGGTGTTGGTTGAGACTGGGTGGGAAAAAACCTCATATCTCTTTACATGTGTCTTGTAATAGTACCTAATGCAGAGTGGCTGAAGGAAGGTATATAAAATGAACTGATTACATTCCAGCGCAGCCCCACCTCCACTTGCTTGCAAGTTCTGTCAACACAGTGCTGCTGAAAGAGCTCTGGTTGAACAGAAATGGTCTCTGAAAAAGCAATTGTGCAGCCCCTCTGATTTGAGTGGAAGCTGGACAATGAATGCTGTGACATCCAGATTCAAAGTATTTCTGTGACAGATTGTTTAACAAGTCTTTGATTATATAATGTGATAGATTCTGGATTCAGAGATACAAGGAATAAGTTATAGCTAGTCCAAGCTATAGCTAGTCAAGTACACACCTAAAGTCTCATTCAAGGAATATACAGAAGTACATCTTTAAATCAACCACATAGTTGAGATCCAGTAACACACAGAACACTTTGTGTCTAATATTAAACAAGTACTTACATGTTTTGCCAAATATAGATTACTTACATAGACATGATGAAATGCTTTGTTGAAAGAGCTCTTTGTAGCAAGAAAAGACAAAGCTATTAATTCTTGCATTGCTAATGTGTCACAATTTGCTTCTGAGAACATTTTGGTCTGCATCCTGAAGTAGGAGAAGGCTTCTTAAATCTGCTGATAAATGAAACAAACATCTCTGTTCTAATAAGAATTAGAATGTATCATTATGAAAGACCATAGGAGATAAGAAAATGCCTAGATATGTGCTTGAACAGGGATATCTTTATTTTCAGTTCAGTTAGGCCCTGAATTTAATCTTCTGTTTCCTCTGTAATTTTTTGTCTTATTATATGTCCTTTTCCTTCTGCTTCCTCATTCCTACCCAGTTGAGGCCCCTTATTGTTTTCTTTCCTGTCTTGGATTTGAAAGATACTTTTTTCTCAATTTGTTTTCCTCACCTTTCATATAATTATTTCTCTGAAACTATGCCAAAGTACATGTATTCTTCACTTCGTATTTAATTTCTTTCCTTGATAAACAACATCTGCCCTACTTTTGCAATTCTTTCTTTCCATGATTATAAAAGATAAAAGACATGGCATGGGTCTAAACACTGATCCATGATCCTCAGCAGTGGCTAATAAGCACCAAGCTCACAGCTGCAGTCTGTTTCATTCCTGTTTTTACGTTTGTTGGCAGTGCATAACGAAGACTCACAGAAGATGTCAAGGATATTCTACATAAACAGCAAGAGCAAGGTTAAACCAGTTTGATTCCCCTATCCTACACAGTCACTCAACACTGTATGACTTGGCCTTGGTTGTATAAAAAGGACAATGTTTGCCCGTCTCAGAGTCCCAAAGAGGAATTCTCTGAGACAGCTTTGCAAAGTTGCCGCTTCTGAGTCCCACCAAAAGGACTTTCACTGAAGCATTTTACTTACCTTAGAGCCCTAACAAGGACTTTCACTGAGACAGTTTAAAAGCAAGTTTAAGATGATTTATTGATGCAACAGTTATAAAAAGTTCTGGATAGCCATTGAAAAATTCACCATCTGCATAGATTTGAGGTGAATATAGTAAAGACAAAATAAAAACATCCAACAGAATCAGACGTGCAAGTCTTACTAAAAGGTGCCCCCTACTGAGGGAGAAGTGAGGATTCAGACCCATCTACCCATCTGAATAACTGTTGATCTCTTCCTCCAAAGAAACAGAGGATTCTAAGGCTAATTTATACCAGTTGACAAGATGGGACTAGGTAATAAAAAATTTTCTCATTGTTACCTTTGCAGGCTTATATTACTTACCAATTAAGAGAAGGGAGGGGAAAAGGACCGGTGTTGCTCTTGATGCAGATTTCTCAGCTTATTGCTGTAACCTCAAGCCACAGAATCTTCATCCTGTTTCAGAAGTCATGCTAATTGCCATCATCAAGCTTGCAGTCAAGACGCACAAGCCAGGCGCCAGAGTTTTATCTTGGCTGATACTCTGGCTAACACAATGGTCTGTTCCTTCTGCCCCTACTCCTTACCCACGTAAGAATCACAGTGATTTAGCTTGTCTTTTGTAAGACAATCCCTCTGTGGTGGGGGATGGTTAGGCAGACTGGCAGCACTGCATTCTTTTTGTTAAATTTAACAAAAGATCCTGTCATGTTGTCCCACAGCCTTGATCCCTCAAATACCTCCATGCAGCCTCCTTACACAGATCAGGGTATGCATCACACACACAGACATTTTTCTGGTGGGTTGCTGTTCAGCCAGTTGTTTTCAGATGTTCTGAACTGACCAAATACATGTTTATATTTTACAATGCCTTAGAACTTCTACAGTGCTCAGAGAACTTTATTAAATTTTAAAAGAAAAGCTATTTCATTACAACTATTTATTTATCTGTTATTAGTAGTCAAATGTACACAAAAAAAAAAAAGAAGTGGATTTTGAAGTTTTCACTTTCAACCTTCACTTAAGTTTCAGCATTTCGCCGTTACTGATCTCTCTAACATGTTCTTATTTTATCAATTCAGCAGTTTATTTTGAATTAAAACCCTCCTTATAGTTTCAATGGTCATTTATATTGTTCACAAATGCATTAGTATTGTACATATAGGTACAAGAAGCACCAGTAGATGGCTCTGTAATTCCTGAATTATAAGGAAGGAAACAGGGGAGGCTTTGATAGCTTTGACTTTTGTGAGCAGATTTGATTTGGTGACACCAGTGACAGGAATGAACTTCATGCCTACTTGCTGAAATGGGACACTTCCATTTGTTATGTCACGCCATTTCAAAGTGGCCAGTCTGTCCTTGACCCACATCAACCTTGAGGACTTCCGATGGAGCACTGGGAATGCTGTCGACCTGTACAAGCAATGCCTCAAAAAAAATTGGCAGCAGGATGACACCCAGTTTATGGGAGTGGGCAGAATTACTAAGCATTGCCATACCCTGCTCACTGCAGAGAGATAAGCATGGAGACTTGGAGGCTGCTACAGATGCCCAAACCCAGTGGGACCATACCCTGAGAAATGGGAATAAATACGAGTGTAGCAGAACTGTGCTGAGCATATGCCTGCACTTAAATTAACTACCAAACATTCAGAAAAGGTTGTTTCTGTTTTTCTTAAAAAATTAATCTCTCTTAAAATGGTATAGATCAAAGCAAGAAGGAAATATATTGTAAAAAACTGCTTTAATTAATCAAGGAGTTTAATAATTTGTTACAGGCAATTTAGAACACAGAACTAAGGCATACTTGCAAAGGAGTTTTTAAGCATAGTTTACTGCTCTGACTGCAGTTTGCTGAACCCCTCTGTGTATTCTTCCACAAAATAAATGCCTTAAATATGTTTAAAAATTACTATAACTAAAGGGGATTTTGAAAATTTTTATATGGGATTCTACACCCAATAAAAAATGCCTGTATCTAAGTGTAAACTGAGGCACCCAAGTTAAATGCCTGGACGTAGTGAAAATCCTTCTAGAGACTGAAAAAGAGCAGGAAGAAATTCCATGTCTAACAAAAAAAAAAAAAAAAAATTCGTCTGTACCAGCTGAGATGATTATTTGTATGTTTTAAGTAAACCAAAAAACATATGAAAACAATATAGAAAATGTTGACTTTAAAACTGCTATTTATTCCCTACAGTAGATATTCTACTTGACAAATATTTCATTTCATACTTCATAATGAAAAATATAACTGTACTTCTAAAGGAAACTTATTTTATAGACATTTTCCAGCTAGTTCTAGTGTGTGTTTCAATGGCACATAAATACTGTCTCTGCTATAGTTTATCTGTTTTAAAAACAGATATAAGCTGTTTTAAAAAGGATTCATCCATTTAACAAAAATAGCAAAAGTATGTTAGGATGCTGATTTTTAAACATCAACATTAAATTTTATGTGTTTATTTCACTATGTCACACATAACCAAAATAATGATCTGCTATGTTTTTATAAAAACAAGATATACTCTAAGCCCCTTACGAGCTTCTCTTGCCATTGGCAATGCTTTTCAGAGTAAGGAGAGTAAGATTACAATGGAGAAAATTCATAAAACACTGTTCTTTATTTTGCTGAGGAGAAGCTGCATATGGAAAGATCATTCCATTTATATAACGCAGTAAATTTCTGTGACCTTTATTTACTTAGAAAAGGCTAAAGTTTCTCACACATCCAACATTCAGCACTGGTATTATCTCAGGAAACAATGCTTTTAAAATATTCTGAGGCACAAGTATTTTGCTTTACAATGTACAAATACAGTCATATTTAGCTGGGTAAAAGACTAATGTGAGTTTAAGGCAACCTGTACCTTCTAGAAATTTTTATAGTCCAAAATATGTTTTAAATTGTCCTTATTAATGGCAATTGCATTAGTTTGGTTTTTATTTAGAATAATAATACTATGGTAAGCTACCTTGAATTACATTACATTCATTACCTAAGTACAGGCAGTCCTAATGGATTAGCTCTACATAGCAAAACACTTCCCTGATAGTTATATTCAACTTCTGCTGTGTGACAAGTCTGAGATAATTAGATTGCAATATGTGAATCCAATATGACTGTTGAATTCAAGTACCTAAAAAATAGGGGGGAAAAAATACCCTCATGTTCAAGAAACTATAGCCTATGTACACGGTTAGCTGCATATAGTGGTGACAGGCACTTGTGACAATAGTCATCTCATTTGATAGTCCTATTTGTTAGCAACATTTGACTTCTTCATCCTCACTTTATCATGTGACAGATTGGTACCTGTCTGAAACAAGACTAATTCTGAATCTTCCAGCTTTAACCGGCATCATAAAACTGACAGAGGCTGATAGATGTTTCTTTATTAATCTCTGATTTGCAGAATTTTCCTTATTCCCATTCCTGTCCTGGATCCGGAGCATGTTTGCTATTTCAAAATTAGAATTCAGTTTTATGGCTTGTAAAAATCAGTCTCAGAAAGCTACAGAGAGATAATAGATTAAAAACCTGCCATATATATAGTATAGAAAATCCTTTTCATATTAACATTGTATGTACTAGTTATAGATTATTTTTTTTTACTGGGTTTCTCAGTCTGTCTGCTGTAGGAGAGTGCCTGTACATATTCAGTTATTTTGTTCCAACCACTCGCTCATTACCACGATGTGAAAAATACAATTAATATTAGTTGAGATAAAAGCAGTAATTTTAGTAAAGTGTTAAGAGAGAAATCCCAACATACTGAATTTCCGGTAATTTCAAGTTAAATGCTTGAAAACAACGTACTTTCTTCTCTGCAATTTACAATATTAAGACCAGATTTTTTTTTGGGTTCTGAATGATTACATGTAATGCTACTTATCCATAATATATAATAACTGCTGGAGAATGCCATCAGAAAATCATTTCCATCTCACTTATGCTTGAACTTGTATGTAGCATATCATTTCATTATGTGATTGTTTGCCCTGAATGTTCTGGAGGTTTGGTGTGTTTGGGTTTTTTTAACAGAAAAGTTTTGGGGTTTGAAGTTTTTCTGCTTCCTAAACTGGATGTATCCTTATCCTCTATCAAGTAACACTGGAGACAACTCAAAGCAGATGGTATAAAGTAACTAGAGTGAAAGATGAAGCACATACTTCAAAAAGAATTGTGATAAAGCAGTTCTATCATCTTCATCATGCCAGGACACTTCTCAGCCCACATCCACCCTTTAACTAGGTATCACATGGGATCCATGACTAGTAATGCTTTCATACAACAAGCTCAGAATGATTTAGTACAGAATTTAGAAAATGTACAGGTGGACATCTTTACTTTTTGGCACATTAAGGAGTCTTTATTTGAAAAATGTTTTCATGTATATTTTAAATGGTTTTAAATGTATACACATACAATATTGTGAAATTATAAATATCTTGTCATATGCCTTAAAGTATAACTATTTTTCACTGCTGTGTAGATGTGCTCTGCTTTATATCACAGCAAGTTCATGCAGTATACATCTCTTAATATCATTCTTAATGACAATATTGGGTAAGACAACAGTCTTTCCCCATAGAAAGTGCTCTGTAGATGCTCTTTAAGGATCACTCCTATTTGTGTAAATGAAAACTATGTTTTTCCAAGGGACTGATTGTACCATTGGCTGAGTGAAGAAAACCACAGACTCCACAAACCCTCCTAGGAATGAGCAGCTAGTGACAGCATACCCCTTTATGAGCCAGATAGAATTATATAACATACCCAAACCTCTCCAACAAGGATTATTTTATTGACTTCAGGAAGCTGAGTGAATTGAATGACACAAATAAATACATTATTAACATGCAGCAGCCTCAGAAAATATAGGTTTATATCAGGTGTTCAATATTTGCTCAGTTGAAGGATGTGTTGGCACATTACCAACAGCCCAGAGGCTGTATATAATTTACATACATTTACATATATCAGATTTCCTCCCCTCTCATCTGTTTGAGGGTAGGATGAGATGTACAGATTTGTTTGTTTAAGCAGATGTTGGTGGTTACACAATATAAGCAAGGAAATCCTTGTTTGATGATAAAGGACTGTTCTTGTAGGTCAAAATAAAGTGACCTTGAAATACAGGAACTTTGCCATTCCTTAGCTACAAACAGGTAACTGAACAGTGAAAAGGTATATTGCTTTAATTTTGTCTCCTTTGTATTGTTGAAAATACTGCTATATTTATTTATTTGTGAAAAAATGTTAATGAATCTAGGATTTCTGAATTAGAAACAAAAAAACCCCTGTACATTAATAAAACACTCCTCTGCTCCAATGGCTACCATTATTAGAGACTATTTTCTTCTTTTCCACCTGGGCTTTGGTAGAGAAACGTGATGATGAAGAGTATTAATCCATTTGACCATAACAAGCATATTGAGACCCACTGTAAATTGAACTAGTATAAAATAAGGAAAAACATAAGAACAGTTAAACTGAACTACAACCTTCAGAAAAAAAACCCAAACCAACAAAAAAAAAAAAAACAAACCACAAATTGTTAGCAGTATAAACATACCTCTTTAAAGGAATAAGTAGAAATTTTATATGAGGTTTTAATGAATAGTAACTGTTTTGGAAGTTTAAATGATAACAAACTGACCATTCATAATTAAAGAACATCTGAATAAAAGTGATATATAAAAAGATGTTCTTTTAAAAGCTATTGGTTTGATCATTCCTAACTCCTAAATTAAACAACAGTTTAGTTGAAAATAGATTATTTTATATGTGTTCAGGGACTAAACACTCAAAATGTAAGAAAGATAGATTACACCTCTTGTACAAAGCTAAAAAGTTAAATTCTTGCTTTAAGTAAACTGCTGAACACAACCTTAATTATTAATTAGGAATCAACTGAACCTAAGATTAATTATAGAACAGCTGCTGCTGCGGACTCATGATCAAATGTCTGCTCTTGAGTGAGCAAAGGTACTTGCTATGGGAATTTAGGGTGATAAATTCTATGCTACTGAGCTGAAATATTTGTAGATCTGCCCAGAGAATACTTAAGAAAGTGCCAAATGGCAGTTCTAGTAAGAACCTATTGCTGGTAACCAAGATTTAATAAAGAGATTAAGCAGCAGATGAAGAGTTGGTAGAACAGTAAGAGCAGGTACCTTCACAATGATTGAAATAGCCCTGAAGTAGTGCAGTGCAATATATCCAGCCTTGCTGAAAGAGGTAAGGAATGCTTCCAAGTAGCAGACAACAGTTCTTGGAACTAATAGCATGCCCAGAACAACTTCTATCCAAAACCACAGAAGAACTAGGCGGCATTTTTGTGTCTTAAGGTTTACCAAAGCCTGTCAATAACAGACCAGACTTCACCACAGGACAATGCCAACAGCTTGTGAAAATCAACAGGATGAAATACTCATCCTGTATCTTAAAGGCAGCAGAGACAGCACTTAAAAATAACAGTTAAGTCTGAAGAAACAAAATAATCCTACTTTACTGCCTGGTAAATACTGTATCATATAAAAGTGTGCTCAAAATTCCTGTAGCTGGAGATGTTACTAAGTTTTTATTTCCTCAAATCTGATTTGTTTTCCTTCTTGACTATGGCTTAATGGAGAGATAAATGTGATAAAGCTCATGGTGCACTTGTTAAATGGAAACCATTAGAAAAAGAGGATCATGGCAGTCTTCGCTTGGGCAATTTGATATAAATGTATGTGGAGGGGTTGTATCTAAAACTCACAAAATAGATATCTGTGTGTATTTTACTCTCAGAAGGGGGGGGGGGGGGGGAAACCCAGAACAGTTGAAAACTGAATGTCATTGAGAATGATTTTCTTACTGTACTATTCAAACTTCTGTCACAGAACCAATTGGGAGAGAACAAGCAACAAGAAGATAGATTTGGTCAGCTTATAGGTTTCAGTGTACCTTTCAAACAAGTAACAGTATTAAGCTGCAGGCTACTACACAATTGGCAAGTGAAATAAAGTAAAATGAGTGTTTCAAAGTGACTGCCAATGCAATGCAGATGGCATTGTATGAGGTTAAATTGTGTGGGAAGAAGTTAGTCAAACTACTTGCTGAGATGGGCCAAAATGGATTCTAAGCTCCCCCTTATATGTTTACAACATCTGGCATTCTTTCCTTTCTATGTTTGCTGAAAAATCTATACAATTTCACATCTCAATGCTCTGTATATTATATAACAAGCCTGAAAATTCAAGGCAGGCTTTAGTAGACTGATGGTCTACATATAAAACAGTATCAGCTTTGGATTAAGTGGTATTAGCCCCTACTGTCTGTCCAGTTGCTCCCTGTTAAAATTAGATGTGATTTTAAGAGCAGATCAAAATATTTCAACTACTGGTGTTTTTTTTGGGAAGGAAGAACAATTTTTATAGCTGGAGTACTAGGAAAGGAATGAGGTATGTGAATCCTACTCTAAACTCTGCACAGAAACACAGAGTGCTAACCCAAAATTGGAAACCTTAATGAAAAAATACTCTTCTCTGCATCACAGAATCCCCTTATAGGTTTATTTTTTTGCTTTTGATGGTAGCTAATGTACAAACCATCATCAGATCATGTCTGCTGTATAATTACATATCCTGTATGATAGCTTACTTTCATCAGTACTGGGATTAGTGCTCACTATCCAAATGAGATTTTTTTTTTTCTCAGCCCTGTTGGCTTAAAGATTTCTTCCTCAAAGCCTCTTCCAGACCAGTGTGAACAGAACTGAGATGACAAATAGATGAGCTAAAAGGCTGTAACAGCTCTGGGACCCAGATCCTCTGCTGTTATGCAGTGTCAGATCTCTATGGGGAGCTTTCCCCTTGAATTTAAAGGGGTCAACATTTCACTCATGTAGACTCTTGAAATACAGTCCCAATAGAAAAGGATTTTGCTTGACACTTTACAGTGCATTTTATCACTTTGCTGTGATTGTAATCCAGATTGCTAGCATAATTTATAGGTTTAGATCCTTCACTATAGCAAATGTTTTGTTACTGTATTTATATCTGTGTCTTTTGTTTTCCTCTCATATGCTCTGCATATCATGTAAATTATTTAAACACGTAAAATACATATATATTCAAAGAGGGAGGGAGTGGATATAAAAGTTTGGATTTATACAAGAGATCTGTGATTATTTTGGACTGTAAAATCAAATATAAGATTAGAAGAAAAGATTTTACCATTTCAATTTTGAAACTGTCATTGCCTCCAAACACTCCTGACTTATCTTTCAGTAATTTACATATCTCTCTCTAACTTTGGCAAATAAAACACTTCTGTAAGAAACTTAGTTGAGATTTACAAATAGAAGAGCTCTAAGCAGTTTCAAAATACAGTCTAATTTGCTGTGATTGCAAAGCAAGAAGGAATGTGGGAAAATAATAAAATATTTCATAATAGCAATAGTGACAGTAATAATAATATTAATAGTAAACAATAATAATATTAATATTACCAATAATACCAATATTACCAATACTACTACTACTACTAACAACGTTAATATATTAACAATAAGTTGCACTTCAGGGGAACTAATTTGTTCCATTGATAGCTCATGATGTACTGAGTTAGACTTGAACACAACATGTCAATAACTGAACACAATAGAGCAAAATTCAGTTTTCACAACTATCCACAGTCAAGATCAACCAAAAACTGGACAGTTGAATATAATAGGGTTGAGATGGCATTTAAAGATCAGTCTTTTACTTACTTGTTCTTTATTATTGGAGGAGCCTAAGTTTCCTATGGCCATTAATTTTAATCCAGGAAGCATAACAGGGAGCTATATTCACTTCCATACTCAGAAGCACATCTGTTGTAGCAGCACTGAGTCATGTTTGGTATCTCAAACATTAAAACAGAAATTAAATAGGCATTTGGCTTCCTAGCAACTTGATTTCAAAAGTACTTCCTGAAAACATTTCTGATGTACATGTAAGAAAAGTCTGAAAAGATTAACCCAAAACTAGAGTTTGCAGCTTTTCCTTTAAAATTGTGCTGGTGCTGCTTGTCACATCTTTCTGAGAAGCTATTCCAGAAATCTGCATAGGCTCTGGGGTAAGTCTGGTTGAGTTGTCTCATCAAGATTTAGAAGACTAAAAAATTACATTTTTTCCAGCTTTCAGAGTGGTGTTACTCTTAAATCCACAGCCTTCCTAAGTTGATACAAGCATCTGAATCTCTGGCTTCCAGACCTCTTGAAAAAACTTCAAACCCTAGACGACTGTGGTAGCAACTGAGTCCCTGAATTATTAGTCCCTCTAATCACTAAATTATATTCCTAATTTGGGGATGTGCACTTAAAAATCTAATTCTAATGTGAAGTCTTAAAACTGCACTATGAAATACTGTATTTTCTCTCCCCTTGATGCAATAATTTAGTAAAAGTAAACAGAGGCCAACTGCTTAATTAATAAGGTCAGCAGATAAAAAATAATTAGGGATGGGTTTGAGCTTAAAATGGAACATTAAAAATTAATGTATTTATTAGTAACATTTAGTTTCATCTTTACTTTCAGTTTCAGATTCATCTGGCTGGAAAATTGATCATTTTGGATTCCTTCTGTAAGTGAACAAACCACTGCTGAGCTCTAGAGGAGCTGTGGATTCTGGAAGAGGACAAGTCTGGTATACCAGCTGCAATAAAGTAGTCTCAATAAAGGTGAGTTGGCAAATAATCAGACAAATTTTGAGAACTTAATCAGAAGTGACTTATCTCTGTGAAACTCCTGTAATATGATGAATAAGCAAAGTCCAGTGACCCCTAAACCCAATCACTTGCTTTGTCAACAATACTTCCCATTTACAAGTGGTTCTGTGATGAACAGTTGTTGAGAGCACAACATAAAAGAGAAAATTGGCTCATTGCATGTGCTTGCCAGGTATGTGAAAAAACGTGTTGTTCTGCTGCATGTGGGATACGGGAACAGAAATTCTCTCAAGCTCCTGGACAGAACCAGGCTTTAACCACAGCTTTCACAAGAAAGACCTCACACTTTCATTGCTTGGTGTGAATGTGTCAAGAAAAAAAATGAATGTTAAGCCTCTCCGACAGCCAGTACATCTGGCTTTTATCCCTCTCACTGCCTCACTCAGAAAGGAATATGGTTATTTTTAAATCTAAGGTCCATGTGTGGAGCCAAATAAACATAATTCTTCAGCTGGTTCAAAGATAATAGGAAAAGATTTTAAATGCTCTAAAATGTATGACTTTATTTATCATCTGCTAAATCCTCTCTCCAAAAGAATCAAAGGCTTAATTTTTTTCTTCAAGCACTCATTACATCTTCGCTCACTCTATCAGAGCCTCATAAAACAATCCACTCCAGAATGTGATTTCATATACTGGAGTACAAATAAATAAGTATTCTTCATGACCAGCTTGTGAACACTTTATGATGCAAAATATATTAATTGATTGGGACTTTTTGAAGCAGCTGTAATACTCAAACAGTTGAATAGAATTCCCACCAAGATGGTGTAGCTAAATTATGGCCAGGAAGGGGGAACCAAAATTCCCCAAAATGTCTGTTGATTGGTTCCAGCTCTTCTCATGACCATGGTTTCTTTTGCTTTTCATTTCTTCTATTAAAGTATTTTGAGTGGTTTGGGTTTTTTTTTGCTACAGTTATATTGAAAATAGAAACACTGTTTGGAAATGGAAATATGATTTTGGTGGACACCATGGAACTACAATTACCAGGACTATTTTAAAGATGTTATCAATCAAGTTACTCATACAACTCCTGGTCCTGCAGCTTCTACAGACATTGCTCCTCCCTGAATTGACTGTGCATGACTGATCTGCAGCTAATTGCAGGTTGTGTGATTCAGTTTAATATATGTTTATGTACTTTTGGCACTCTGTTTGATAAATTACACTACACAATAAAATTATGTTTATAGTCTTCTTCTTTAAACACATAAGAGTTTTCTTTTTGTATTTGTACATTTGTAAAATAAGGCTTGGTAGTACTTTGAATGACTGAAATATCTAAAATTTTGCCAGATTAGTTTAAGTATGTACACTTTAGAAGATACCAGTACTTAAGCATAGAAAGCTGTAGTGGTTCAATTACTCCTTCTTTTTTCTTGACCACTTTGCTTAGTGTTCTGTTTTTCATTTAGTCTCAACAATGTTATTAGCTTTAGCAGGTATAATAGAGAGACCTTGTAGTATGCTAAGTAAAGATCTTCTTTACATATCATTTTAGCAAAGTAAACCCAGACAATTATGTTCATATTATTTAAACAGTTGTAACATTGATATGTTTAACAATTCTTTCTGGATCTGCTCAAGTGGGATTTTCAAATAAAAAACAGATGAAAACAAAACGTAATATAAGAATTGAAAGCTCATGGTAAAAAGACAAGTCCAAAGCTCAGAGCTACGTATTTAACTTTTCTTGTAGGAAAAGTATGTTTCCAGTAATTTTGCCACTGTTAGAGAACTTCAAATCAGAAATGTTTTCATTCTGTTTTTTTAAATATATTTTTTTTCCCTCTGAAATTGTGAAAAGTCAGAAGCATGTAAATGCTTTATCCTCTACTAATCTGAGATGGGATCTGTGGCAGTTTGCCTGTTCAATGGTATAAAGACTTACAGTTTATTTTGCAGATTCTATTAACTTGTCATTAAACAATTAGTTGCATCTGCTTCAGACATATCGGACACTACTATCAACATTTTTCCCTTGTAGTCAGCCTTTCAAAAATATTTCTGTTCCCCTCCTCACTTTTTGCCTCTCGTTGACTTAACGATTGTGTCTTAGTTAGAGTATTGTTTTCTTGTACATCAGAAGATGAAGGCCATTTTTATTTTTTTTACTGCATATTATTCTTCTGTTTTTTATCAGTGGCCCAGGTCATTTAAGTGAAAACATGTGAGGTCTTTCTGGGAAGGGAGATAAAAAAACAGTGAGGCTTTATGACTGCAGGAAAATGTATAAGGATTTTTTCTTTCTTTCTTTCTTTGAATATGCTTTTCGTTTTTTGAAATCGTAACGATCAGATCCTTTCTTCTCCTCTATTTGTACACTAAGTCAAACAAAAGTAGCAAGTGGAGGGTTTTTTTCTTCTCAGACTAATCCCTTCACATCTGGTATTAATCCAGAACACCACCCTCTATCATACTCTGGAAAAAATTTGGTTTCAGATCATGATAGGTGAACGCTTTTTTGTCCCCTTCCCTACTTTCCCTACTGCCTCCCCCACCATCAGTACAAGCCCTGAAGTATTGTGCACTGGTTTCTCAAAGCACAGAAATGGAAGGAAAATCCTTGTTCTACTGAGAAGGAACTGTTTTGTCCATGCAAAAGTTTCTAATGTAAAATCATTCATGAAGTTTCTTCACACAGATATTTAAGATGTATGGAGACTGTAGTCTCCATAGGTCAGGTATCCACTTTAGTTAGTGTCTTTGTACTTATCCATCAACAAAACAGCAACCAGTACATTAAAATTGTTGTAAAAGTCCTGATATAGTCTAAGTGAAAGCTTATTTTTTTAAAGAATAGTATTTTAGCATTATGAAATCCCTTGGATAGCTGAAAACTTTAACTGTAAGGAAAACTTTAGCCCAGAGATAATAACTGGATTCTTGTCTAGATTCCTGACAGGAAAGACAAAATACTTCTATGGCAAGCTGATTTATCAATGAAAATCTTCTTGATGCTGCTCATAGATTTGAAATGTGAGAGGAAGTGTCAGAGGTAGAGGTTAATTATCAGAATCTGCATAAAATGCTCAGAAGAATACAATGTAATTCAACACAGAGCATAAACATCTTGGTCTTTTAGACATAGGTATCTTTCTTACAATGGGAGCCAGTACTGCTGTCTAAATGCCTGGGCTGTGCAAATGAGAAGTTATATTCTGTAAATTAATTAATAGGACTTTTACTACTGCTTTCGTCAGACACACACTGTTGTATGGTTAGTGGTAACCTTTAGGACATCTTCAGACTTTTCCTCCTTCTATAGCACATTTACGTAATGTAACAAAAAAGAATACTTCTAACAATATTTTCCTGTTACTGCTGAGGGGTGGAATCCCAGCCCTAAGTCACTGGCAAGATTCCCATTCGCTTTATGATAGGTTCAGATTTAACTAAAGAGGGCTGCAATCTGGGAGACTTTGAAAGTAAAGTCTGAGCCTCATTCCTCTGCCATCTGGGCCGACTTTTCCATGCAACAGCCTACATAGTAATGAAGAGAGTCTTTCTCAAGCCAACTGGCTCTGCCTACAACCCCGCTTGTGCTGCTAAGGGAAAGCTTGTCTCTGTGGGATACCAGTCTTTTCACTTTTAAACAGCTTTTTCTCCTCGGATTTAAGTGTGTTTATATTTCCTTGTCCAACTGTTGATTCTCTGTCGTTGCTGGTTTTCTCATCTCTGGCTCGTAGATGCTGTTCATATTTATATCTTGTGGATGACAACATCACCAAGACTCACACTCTGGACATCCCTTGGCAGAGCTTTTCTAACAGGTGACTTTTCCATTAGTGGATTTTTTTCTTTTTGGCTCCACTCCTCAGTGTTCCACATGGTCAGTATGGATGCTGAGAATGTGCTTCAGACTCTGACAAAATCCTCAGATTTGTGCTCACATATCAGTGAGATATTCGTACACATAATAATGTTTTCTAAAGTAAACTCATGGTAAAGTTCACACACTTCTTTATTGAGATTGAAGAGAAGTGCTAAGTGAAATTTAAATTAAATGTATGTATGAAAGATTAGAGTGCAAACAAATCTTGAGCTGAAATTGTGCTTTTATATTAGAGGGAGACTAAATAATTGAATTTTATTTGTATCCAAAATTAGCAGCTGGTTTCTTTTTAAAAAAAGCCAACATGTGGCAAATGAAATATTTGCCTGAGTCTGTGATTCATCTGAAGGTATTTTTTTTTTTTTTTGCTGTCTCAGACTAAGATTTTGGAGTCTATTTTAACCACCCAAGTGCACAGAAATCAGTTAGGTTTGTCTTCAAAGAAGAAGCTAATGCTTAAATGGGCAGCCTCACAAAATGCAATATTCTGAAGGTTTTTACTATTCTAAAGAAATAAACTGAACTGTAAACAGAATTCTTATGCCACTTGGGTACAAAAGTGACACTATTTGGTTCTTTTTCTTCTGGAGGAAGACCAGAATACTGCTCAATAGCAATGGCTAAGACACTCTGCTGGGGTGAAAGAAATAATTTCTTCTCCCATCTAGTCCTTATGTTCAAGTCCCTGGGATAGGTGTTACTTGGATGCTGGTCCAAGGGTTAAAAGTGATTTTTACATTCCATCTGGAATTGCTTTTAGACAAATGTTGTTTTTTTGGGTTTTTTGGGTTTTTGTGGTTTTTGTTTGTTTGTTTGTTTGTTCGTTCGTTTTGTTGGGTTTTTTAGATGGATAAATTTGAGAACAAATGGGAATGAGTCTTTGATGTATCACCAATTTCTAAGAGAGAAAAAAAATATGTTTTGCTGCAAAATTCCTGTTCACACAGCCCTCCAAGTTGAATAGTGATTATAAAATATGGAAAGAATGTAATGTTCATAGAATAAGTTGTAAGATAGACAAGAAGCGTGGAATATAGTGTAACAACTGCATGCTCACTGTATGATCAGCAGCAGTAGGGAAGGAATTGTGTGCTGAGGCCACACCTCGAAAACTGTGTTCAGTTTTGAGCCCCTCACTACAAGAAAGACATTGAGGTTCTCGAGTGAGGCCCAAGAAGGGCAAAAAAAGCTGGTGCTGAGGATTGCAGTTCATCTTCTCAGACATGCAAGTCTACAAATCTACTGTAGGATGATATAAATAATGGTCTGAATCCTACTGAAATCACTGGCTTGAACTTTATTGAATGAAAGTTTGGGTCATGGTGGAGATGCAGATAAGATGAATGCAGACTTGAAGGGTCTGACTGTTGATCTTCATCTCTTGGCTGGTTCCTACTTATATTTTTTTCCTTTATTGTTTTCAGTACTTTCTGTAAATATATATATATAGTCTGCTAAAATCAGCAGAATTTGATGTTGTTCCTTTTGTACTTTTAGCTCAAAATCTCTTGGTTTACCCAGCTCCTTTTCAATTAAAAAAAAAAGACTAAGCCTGACCATTACAGTCAGATAAGCCATCAGTGAATCCAGCGGTGGGTGAGTTGGTTAATGAGGGCAAGCTGCCCCTCCATTATCTCAGAGAAGAGTCTTTTTGGTTTTTTGTTTCTTTATATTATCACGGATACATATAAGGCCAAGTTTTAGTCAAGAGGGAGTATGGACCAGTAGGTAGCTACATTCTTACATCTCAGCCGTATTGAGAATGGGAAAAGTTATTATAAGTTAGCATTATGGAGTTGGAGCTATGGGGAGAAAACCTGAGAATTAGAAAGATGCTTTAAAATGTCTATAGTGAGTGATCAAGGAAAAAGAATAGATGTTTCTGTTAGTCTGAAAGAGAATGGAAAGCCTGAAGGGTCATTAAGTCTTTCAAGATGGATCTCCTTTTTGTTCCCAAATGGCTTTCATCATAGAATAATAGAATATTAGGGGTTGGAAGGAACCTCCAAAGATTATCAAGTCCAACGCTCTTGCCAGAGCAGGACCACCTAGGACAGGTCACACAGAAGTGCATCCAGATGGGTCTTTAACGTCTCCAGAGAGTAGACTACACAACCTCTCTAGGCAGCCTGTTCCAGTGCTCTGTCACCCCTACAGTAAAGAAGTTTTTCCTCATGTTGAGGTGGAACTTCCTGTGCTCTAGTTTGCATCCATTGTCCCTCATCCTATCACAGGGCACAACTGAAAAGAGACTGGCCCCTCCTTCTTGACATCCACCTTTCAGATATTTGTAAACACTGCTAAAATCTAATGTTTAGCCAGTTCTCAATCCATCTCGCTGCCCGCTGTTCCTGAGCTTGCTCACGAGGATGTTATGGGAGACCGTGTCAAAAGTCTTGCTAAGGTCAAGGTAGACTACATCTACTGTTCTCCCTGCACCTACCAATTCAGTTCCAAATTCTTAGAAGGCTATCAAGTTAGTCAAACATAATTTCCACTTGGTGAATCCATGCTGGCTACTCCTGATACCCAAATAACCCCTTAATCCAATCAGCATCAGTACTTAACTATTCAAAGTTCCTCAAAACCGTGCTATTTATTCGAGAGGTTTGTCCCAGTATCTTCATACATATGACTATGCAAATTACTCATGTTGCTCTTGTGAAAAATTGCCTCATAAATAGTCTTGGTAAGGAAGGCAGCAGACAACTTAAGTGAAAATTATAATGACAAATATGCAAATAATGTAATCAGGCTCAGCCAATATAATGTAAGATTACAAACCTGATCCCCTGTCTTTGCTGTCACACATGATTCAATACTTCTGGACTTTGTCAGCAAAAAATAAATCATGGGTCTGAAAAACTTGATACTATTTCAAAGACATGGTAGAGATACACGCACAAAATTGGCTTAAAATCTGATTTATTAAGATCTCTTTTTGTGTCCAGAGGATGACTGGAACATGACATGCATTTTTTCTCTTTTTTTTTTCTCCCTCAAAAATCCTCATTTATTGAAGAACATGTTTCAGCCCCTTAATGATTATTCTATGCTTGCCAGTTTTAGATTGTAGCTCCAGTTATGTTAACGATTTCTCAGGTGATGCTGATGCCTCTGAGGCTTCCTGGCAGAACTGCTACCTTAAAACTAGCAAGTATCCCAGCATGACCCTGGACTGTTAGCAGGTGAAGAGGAGAAGGGAAATTATTTAGAGGCCTGGGTCTGTAGAAAAAGTGTAAGGACAGTCAATAGAGTTTATAATAGAAAATTAATCACCCATAATGACTAGGGTTTACAAGAATATTTGATTTAATTCCATTTATAAATATTTCCCACCCAATGATAAATGAATGCAGGACAGCTTGTAAGTAAAATCTGAATCTGATATAAGCTTTAGAAATGCACAGGATAAAGAGGTATTATACTACAACAGATTTTGACTGCTGTTTTCGTTCTACATCTAACAGGCTGCACATAATATTTGGGTACAAAATGATATGGCAACACCATAAAGTGACTGTTGGAACATACATAATCTGAAAGAGCTTGATATAATAAAAGTGAAAAATGGTGAATTAAACAGCATTAGTCTGAAGTAGCCTGTTATTAAACTATTAGGAAACTAAAGCCATTGCATTTTACTGTTTATAATTGCATTATTTTGCATTTTCCAGGTCACTAATATATTTATTTTTTCTTCTTAATACAGTCATTAACTGATAACTCTTCTTGTGATGAGAATTTACCTTATTTTAAAGCTATGGCAATGTGTGTCTCAAAAGTCACTATCAAGCAAACAAAAATGAGAGATTGAGGCTCTAGTTTGGTTTGGCTTTTGAGTGCACAGGTTAATGAAAAATTATTTTTATGATTTCTGTCACAAATTTCTGGAATTCAGTTTAGTGTGTTATACAGCCAGTGAAACTGCATGTTCATATTCTTTCTGGGATTGAAGTCTGTGCATGTGTGAAATGGTTTTAGAAGAAACACGATAACATTTTTTCCAAATACGGAAATAAATTATTTATAATACAAGTAGCATAAGTTCAGACCTCCTGGATAGTACTTCCAAGTCTGACCCCTCTTTTTGAGATCAGCAGCTACTGATCTTGTGTAATTTTTCTTCAGAGCTGCATATTCATATCAAGTGAAGTAGAGATTGCACAGTATTTGTGCTTATATTCGAGGGCTGCAAAAGGAAAAAAAAGAAAGCAAGAAAATGTATACTAAACTGCTATATTATAAAATAAAATATGAATAAAATTTATTTCTTAAAAAATCAGAAGCTTAAATCTTACAAAGTACAGGAGATTTAATCATAAAAACACTGAGTGTATTATGAACACCAAACATAAATACTATGTGAGTTTCATTTACCTGGGTGTGGGGGGTGGCAGAACAGTAAATTATTTTTATTTTCAAGGTGAAGTGAAGACAGAGGAAAAATTCCAACATTTTCTATGGAAGAATATTGTGAAAATTATAAAGTTGTTTTGATTGTGTCTTTCAAAACTTATTTATTGTGCTTTCATAATTTTGTTCTAAAAAAAAAGCTGGGGTATATGTCTTCTCTGCAATTTGACAGGACAGTTAATTCGAACAGAAATGGATGCATGAAAAGTTCTGCAATTCCAAAAATATTAGGAGTAACAGTGGAAATAGTCTGAATTATTATTATTTTTTTTTAATCTATACCTCATTTTATCAAATAGTTGAAATAGTCATCAACAATGCTGAAATGCAAAGGTCCTCAACACCTTCTTCACCTCTGTCTTTACCAGTGCTGCTGGGTCCCAAGCCACAGGAACAAAAGTCCAGGTTGATGCAGACATTGACCTGCCATCAGTGAAGGAAGAGTCAGTTTGTCAACTATTACAGGAGCCTGAAGGTTTTGAAAGGCTATTTAATAGTTTAAGGCATCTAGAGGAGAAAACTGCTGTAGAAAAAGTGACTGGAGTCTGAGGAAAGACAAAGGAAAAGTTGATTCTGGATTAAAAAAAAGAAGAATCACTAGATCTAAATTTATCTCACTTATGTTTAGCTGTGTAAAACTTCAGCATCTCATACCAAGTAGTTGGTCATTTGTCTGTCAACATAATCAACAGAGATAACAGGGAGTTCATTCTAACTATCTATGTATGTGAGATTATTCTCTCTGAAAATGCCTGTTAGAAGTTCTCCATAGACAAAATTTAGACTTGTTGATGAATCAAACCTGGTGAGTGACTGAAAAAACAATGTTTTGCTACCATCCAGAGAGACCTTAGTGAGCTGGAGAAATGGGCTGATGGGAGCACAAAAAGCTCAGCAAAGGCAAACACCAAGTTCTATACTTGCAGAGAGAAACAACGTGCAGCAGTACATCTTGGGGGCTGACTGGCCAAAAGGCAGCTTGGCAGAAAAGAACCTTGGGGTCCTGGTGGATACGAAGTGGAACATAAGGCAGCATTAGGGGGAGTGTTTTTAGAGTGAAAGTCTTAAAAATTTTGAAAGTTTAATCTTCAGTACCAAAAGTTTCTGTTATATTAAGTCTCACTGTTTCCATCAGCTACTGAAGAATTAATTACCAATACACATACATTTAGATATACTATGATTTAACTTTGGTTTTTCACACTCCATCAACTGATAACTTTACCTTGAAGTCCTTATCCAGTTCTGTCACAGTTGAATGCAGCCATCTATAAGATTACATGGAGGAAATAGTCTTAGCAGAATAAAGGAATAGAGCTCAAAGATAGACCTACCTAAAAAGTGATTGGAAAAGTAAAGTGGGCAATGTTCTGAAGGAATAAAGGCAGCTTGCCTAGAATTTCAGTTGCTTCATCTCTTCCTTAAATAATGATAAATCATTATTTATGCATTGAATTGACAGCTGAGTGAGACTGTGTCAGATATGGCAAACATGCAGAAAAGTTTCCTGCAACAAAAAAAGTCGGTTGTCTCTCAAGTAACAGGTTCCAATGAAATACAGTCCTGACAGAAATGCATTTAAGAAATCTTGCACAATACATATTGTATCTTTGAATATCCCTTACATGAAAGTTCTATGAAATAAATCAAATGCATTTTTTAACAACATGTGCACCAGAAGCTTAGAAAGTGTTTGGGCTTTTTTGTTTGGTTTTGTTAGTTTCATTGATTATAAAAGGTGCTTACAAAATCCTCTAGAAAATAATAAAAATATGGCAACTGCACTGTGAGAGGTCACTTTGCAGTATCTAACTTTAATTTGTTGTTTTTCAAATTTATTTCTTTGTTTATTAAGAATCATTAGGATAAACATATTTTTCTTTTAAAAAATAAAAACTTACATTAGAACCAGTACTGGGTTAGAAATCATCATTGACATAAATAGCATTTGAGAGCACTGGCAAGGTTACATATTAAATCAAGAACCAAGAATCTGAGTCAAACAAATTATGTTAAAATTATTAACAAATACAATAAAAGAATTCCTGAGAGCACTTTATGCTACATACATCATTCTGAAGCAATACATATATATCAGGTTTTATGTGGCGAATTAGGTGAATATACTGAATCAACATACTTATACTAGGACATTTCAGTTCTTTGTCATCTCCATCTCTTCTCAGTGGTGAGTCTGTGAAATATCATTGGTCTTCACAGAGGTTTTGTATCTAGATATCTCAGATACAGGGCTCACAGATAATTCCAGAAAAAAAATTAGTTACATAATCTTAATGATTTATTATGTTAAATGTTATTTGCTTCCGGACACTGTTCTGGTTTATTTAATGCACACACACAAAAATACTCTGGCTGCTTTATGTGTCTTTCTGTGTGTGTGTATGTGTATACATGTACACACACACATATGTGTATGTGTATACCCTCAGGGGACAAAATTTCTGCTGTTCCATGACCACAGTTTAAACTGGTCATTTACTTCCACTTGCATGTAAGTAATGATACTCAATAGAGCAGAATACCCATAAGAGCAAAAATTTGCACAATCTTACTCTAGTAAATGGATATAGTTTTTGATCTCCAGCCTAATTAGACCAAAATAATTATGTAATAGGAATGAAGTCCCAGTCTAGTAAAGAATGTGAATACTTTAGTAGTTCTAAACATACAGAGAACTCATCAGTTTCTATGAGAATATTTTTACACTTTAAATTTCTTCTTTCCCTTACATCCATTCTGTACTACAGTTTTTTCAATTGTGAGACTTATTATCCTTAATTAAAGATAAATTTGTATATTCTGATAAACACTACTTTGACATTTGTACATGTAAAGCAAGTTCACATCTGTGTTGGTATGGAAATATTCTCATGGGAAATACCAGTTCCACCCTACTTCATTTGAGTCATGTCCTAATTCCCTAGTCATTCCTGTAAGCCACTGGCATATCCCCAGTATCTACAAAGGTTGACATTAACTTGTGAGAAAACAAGCCTTAAAACTTTCGCTTAATAAAAAAAAGGGATGCAAAACTGTCTAGAACATTTATAAGACTTTACTGAAAATGATACACTACTATAAAACAAACCTTAGAATAGCTTGATATTACATAGACTGGATATGGGAGAAAATGCATTTCTAGTAAATGCAGAATTGGATGGTAATGAAGCTTGAGCTGGGTCATGTATTTTTTTTAATTAATAGAAAACACAATGTAATTAATTCAAAACTATTTTTATGCAAAGATTTTTATTCACTTATTTTAAAGTGTTTCCTAGCAAGGATATGGGCAAAGAAATTCTTCTATATTCATCATGCCTTGCAGACTTCTGAGCAAGACTCCTGGTTTCTTTGAATTCACCCTATAGTTTGTGAGCTAATAAGTTATTTTCATAGCTGATACATTGCTGTTACCCACGGTGATGAGTTACCCATACAATAACATTTTGGCATTCAGATCTGAAGTATATAGTGATTTGAATTTCTCAGATGCCCCCTTTTCAGACACAGTGTTATCTGAATTGTCTGAGAATTAATCTTGTGGTTGCAAGCAGCAATAACTGTGTGATAACTGAGTGGTGGGATATGAGAAGGCATTGCAGAGGACATGATGAATGGTGCAAAATATGTTATACAATAGTTTTCTCTTGATGGAATAACCAGCAAAATGTAATTCAGTTGAAAGCTTACAAGTAGAATAAACACACAATTGATCGTATGTCTGAATGGTGAAATTTATTTTTTAAGTATAAGGAAGTCCAGACGCCACTGAAAATTGAAGAAATAAGACAAATTTAAATGACATATAATATCTTACACATCATAGGATAAAAAGTAAAGCCTCCAATTCTTCTTTAACTTTCAGCAAAAGATTCCTTAAGAATCCTCCAAAACATCTTTACTCAACTTTGTCAGAAAATACTAGGGTAAATGGACCATGTTGCCTATTCAAAGTGCTCCAGTGAAATTATATTTTGTTATTTAGGATTTCTGGTTTTGAAAATTAGCTAGCAGAGCATAGTCTTCTGCTTCTTCAGTTTCTTCTCTTTCAAAATTCCACATCAGCTATACTTACAAAATTTAAAATAATGACATTCACCTTACATTGTGTTACAGAAAACACTACCATTAAAAAAAAAAAATAAATAAATAAAAAATTACAGTATCCCACTTCAGATGATTTTGCTTAAACAGCAGTCTAGCATGCACACAGGTAATTTTTCTGACCTCAGTGAAATATGCTTCCAGACTGGTACCTTTCAGCAAACAACAGACACAGCCATGCACCACCACTCAGGCTTCAGCCTAGAGCCTGCTAAAATACCTAGAAATACACCTAACTCACCTGATTAGGACTCAGATCAGCCCCAACATCTCAATTTCCTTCTAATCAAAGTGATTTTTTCCTCATTCATACTGAAATATCTTGCAAAATACCTTCTAGTAGTTAGTAAACAAAAGTGTTAACAGCTTTAGACCTTAATTAGAAAAACAGTATGTTTTGTTGTTGTTATTGGTTTTTGTTCTGGGTTTGTTTGGTTTGGTTTGTTGTTGTTGTTTTTTGTTTTTTTTTTTTAAAAAAAGAAACCTGGTTTAATTAAGTAGATCATGAGTATTCAGATTGAGTAGTGTATTCCTCTACTGTCCTTCTCTAAGTTGAGTCAAAGTTTTGTGCTATGAATGTAAATTAATGTTTCATAAAGCTATAGGATACTAAGAAATCAGTCACTGCAACACCAGCTAAGCTACCTGTCCTGAAAATCTCCGATTACCTACTCTTCCTGGTGTCATTTGCATTAGAAGGAACAAAAACAAAATTTTCCCTTAGAACTTCTGACATGCAGAGAAGAATTGTTCAAAGAAGAATCTCTGAGCTACGTTCAGATGTGAACAAACAGGAAAGGGGAAAGGTACATTCTTAAAATTTTACATTGCTTTTCTTATATTTCAACCTGTATGGCTGACCACTGTTCCTCCCATACAGAATAGCTGGTGTTTTAGAGCACATACCTAGAAATGCCTAGACAGTTCTTTCTGGTCTCATAGTTATAAACAATTCTGAAGAGGAACACAGCATGGATAAAATAATTGCTCTTTTCAAAAATTATTGTAAAATTTCCAGTGATTTTGTTCATGACGATCAGTTTGTTCAAACACCTGTGGCTAACTCTTTATCTTTCATCTTGACTAGCTCTTCCAATGTAAGTTACATTATGTTGAGGAGTTGAGGAAAGAAGGGGATAGAAAGGTGAGCCTGTCCTGGTTTAAACCAGAATTAAGCCAATTTCATTTTTGCTGTTGTTTTTTCTTTGGTGAGCTCTCTTTTAACAAGCAGCAAGTTTTCCAGCTAGTGGACTGATAATGCTGGAATGTTTATGTTATTGCTTACATATTTCTACATAAGGTTGGTGTAAGGTCAGAGATCATGGAAGTCATTCACCTTCCCTCTTCTTCTTCCCTTCTTGTCCGTGGCTTGTGTCCAGAGAGGATTCCATCAATCCATCACTGTTGATCCCTAGGCTCATGCATTCCTGGTCCTCATCACTCTCCCCTCAGCTCCTGTCTGCTCTGCCACTCTCTCCAGCAGCTCCGGGACATTTTGCAACTGCTCACAGCTCAGGAGATGCCATGGGAGTTGCTGGGGGTGGGGAGAGGCAATAGGGTTCTGCACATTCTTGCGTATACTTGTATATAATTGTACATATTTATTTTATCATTAGTATTTAATTACAGCTATCTAGTTTAATTTTCAATCCAGAAAGTCTCCTTCTTATCTCTCTCCTTTCCCTACTTGGTTGGGAGGGAGAGGGGATCAAGAGTGTTATTGTAATTGGCTTAATTGCCGATCCTGAGTCAAATTGTGACAAGCCTCATGGAACTGGCAGGTGCTACCTGTGAAAAATCTATAACATTTTTGGGTTTTGCATGTGTAAGTCCGTGAGTCCAACAATATGAGAAAAACAGCACAAGAAGAGCAAAGAAAAAGTACACCCACAGAGCCTCTGGGAAAACACTGATTCAGTGGCCTAAGTAAAAGGGTTACAGTGCTGTGAATAGCAAGTCCTTAGCATTGCCAAGGCTGAGGCATTGAGGCATCTAGGGCATCCTGAGACAACTTCCATGTATAAAGTAACAACAAGTGCTTTGCTCCACTGTTACTGGAATCTCACAGCAATCAATTTATCAGGGATAGTAATGAATTAGAATTGTTTATTGGCTTAAATTCAGACAAACCTCCCAGACCCCAGAGATCTGCAGAGGTCTGTAGCTTTTCCACTCACAACAAAAGACTCATGTCAACAAGTGGCTCACAAGCTGACAAAGAACATATGTTTCTCACTACCAAGGGAGCTTGCTATCTCAGTAAAATTCCAGATAATCAATTATTTTATGTCCTAGCAGACAGAAAAGCTCTTATTGCTAGAATCACAACAAATTAACCATGGAGCAAACATGTATTACAAAGGAATGTCCTTGTGCTCACTGACCAGCACTGAAAAACAAAGAACAAGTGTGACTTAGTGATGTCAAACAGGAAATACTACATCTGCCTAAAAAATGTTCTTGGAAAGAATCCGATTTTACTCAAGCTACATGCAAGACCCTATGATTCCCTTGCATTGCCAAGAACACCACCTTCTTCTAAGTCCCAGTACACTGGGCCTAGTCATTGTCCTCTGAACCTAGGCAGTTCCCTGACTGCCTTCCAAGCCATTTGAACATCATGAGATGGCACTCAGATGTGACGATTCATTGTAGATCGGTGTTGTTTTCTTTCTTCTCCCCCTACACCCATACACGTATCTCCATGCATGTACACTGAAGGGGTGTCACACTGCAAGATATCCCCTTAGTTTAGGCATTGATGAAAACATAAAGAAGAAGGAATATTTTTCCCTTGCCCTTTTTTCTTTCCCTTTTATATTAAATAAGCAACTCAAATGAAGACCACCATAACTTCAAGGTTATTTCCAAGTTTAAATGTTGAAGAGTAGCCTAACAAGCATATTTGGATTAATTTTTTTGTATGGAGTACTGTTCCATCTGTAGAGGGAGGTGGCTATTAAGTATGCACTTTCAATGGTTAGGATACAACTCTAGGCTTGAAACTTAAGTTCTCCACATAAAGGAAAAGATAATGGCCTAAGCTATCTCACAGTGTAGAGAAAAGAAAGAGTACAACCCATGGAGGATTCTGGTTTATGCTCATGTTTGTCATCCTTGACTTCTTTAACTCCTTATCCAAGGCTAAGGTGTCAATATCCTGCTATGTATCTATTCTTCCCTCTTTGGGGTAGATGCCAGCTTTGAAGATTTTTTTTTTCTTGAAATTATTATTTATTTTTTTTTCTGATACAATAGGAAAGATGAGCTTGTGCAGAAACTCATCTCCATGTTTATGCAAAGCAGAAACAATTGTTTTATCACAAATAACTTAATTTCGTATACTGGTAATGCCTTTTTTGTTCTTACAGTAGAGAAAGCAATCTTTATTCACAGCATAAAAATAATAACTGTTTGTTTATCTAGTCTTTTAGGTTTTCCAGCATGTACTCTGCTCCATTTCATCCTTCGTTTTTGATCAAGGGTATATATAATTTTCTATCTGCATGTGAAATATCACAGTAACATCAACAGGTCCACTGGAGAGGGAGGGGACTTGGATTCAAACTGTTTGCCTGTTTCAGGAGTTAGTAATTTTCAGCACTTAGTACTTTCCAAGACAGTATAGTTGGCATTGTAAAAGTGCTACCTTTTTCTAGTAGTGAAAAATTACTAAAAGTTCTTACTCTCTTCTTCTGAAATTACTTTCACACTGGTGATTCTTTTAGAGGTTATGTACTTCATGCATGGCTATTTAATAGGTCTTGGCATGACTATGTGTGAGTTTGGATATGACACACTGATATGTACACATGACATCTCATGTACAAGTACTCCTTGGTATTCAAATGCAGCTTTCATTGCAATGAAACTATTCTTGTAAAAGACTACTTGTAGCAGGGGGCTCCATCTCTCAATATGCCTGCCTCAGTTCCCTTCTATGATTTGACTGCTTTTTGTCTCTCATTTTTCAGACCCTGGCCTACAGTGAAAGGTTCCCAGGAGAAGGGAAAAGGCCTAGCAAACTCTAGGTATCAAGGTATCAACCTTGAAAGGTATAAACAGAGGGCCAAGTGGATGTGTATAACACCAGCTGCTCTCAGTGTTTATGAACATGAGCTCAGCCCAGCCACAGCTAGGCCCAAAATGAAGATAAAGTAATAACGAACAGATAAACAACAGTTTGCTTGTTGAGAACAAGGCCCTCATGGTTTTTCCTACTGTTTTCCTTTTATTCTCCAATGAGAGGTGATGGAGGTATGGCTAATGGTTAAATGACAGCAGTCAATCCACTTTATTCTATAAAAGCCTGGTCCCATTTTTGATCAAAAAGATCTCCATACACTTTCCCCAGGAGGTTGGTGGACCTTCTCTCCTCTAGTGTGGGTGCCTGTCAGAGAGACTGATTCTCAGGAGTTGTGGTCTGACCAAGGACACCCAGTTATGTCCTGACATGGGTGAGAAATATTACTCATTCATTGTCTTTAATAGCAAACTTAACATCAAGTAATCTTCATTATTAAGCTTAAGATTGTAAGATCCTTTAAGGATGATGGTTGATGTTTTAGACCTAATATGGTATTTGTTAATAAGTAAGTTGCTAGCATCTTAGTGGTTAATCTTTATTGTTTGATTTAATTATAAGTAGTAAAATTCACTGCTAATATACCCTTTGCATCCTAACTGCACTTCTGTTCTTATCTTACAATTTTCCTGCATTTTTACTGTACTCATGCCACTTGTCCAGAATACTTAAAACCCCCAACATCGTATGCAATAAATCTTGATTACTGCCTGTACACATTGTCCATCCCATCCAGGACACTACTATGTTTAAAGCTCCCTGTTTCTCTATGAAAAAATATTGTGTTATATATATACACAGACGGATGTGATGCCAGGGGACAGGGTTTAGTTTTGGACATGGCAGAGTTAGGGTAGTGGTTGGACTCGATGTTCTTGAAGGTCTTTTCCAACCAGAATGATACTGTGGTATATACAGACACTCTCATAAAGGCCAAGATTTACCCTATTAAACTTTATTTATTTATGCTGGGAGATCAGTAACCTGTGATTCTTCTTTTCTTAAGCTGAGCTTGTTCCTACGTTCTTAAAAAGGTTGTTGTTTCTATATAAGCTATATAAGTCTATATACAATTTGATTAATATTTTTATTTGTGTGACTCCATATAGTGATAAGAAGTAGAACTGAAAGTCAGGTAAGCTGGTGCACAGAAGGGTAAAGAGGCTACCTCTCACCCCCATGAAACTGAAGTTTCATGCAATCCATTGATCTGACCTGAGTCCTTAAATGTCTTGTCCTGTGCTCTAATAACTAATAGAGGCAAATGATCAGACTCCTGTTTCTGAGAGCAGCATTTGTAAGACATATTCGACTCAATATGACAGGAACACAAGAGAAACATGGTACTACTGAGACTGACTCAGTAGTCTGGGAACAATTTATCTTGAATTGATTGTCACTAAAGTCTTTACTCTCATTCATCATCTGCTCATCAGGTGCTAGCATGGGAGTCTCAGTGAAAGAAATAATCAACAAGCATGATTAAAGGAAGCAATTCCCTCTCAGTTCAGGCTTTGGTACAGTAAGACTTGCTAATAGGTAGAAGATCTGTTTTGATATGTTTTCTGAGTGGCCAGAGCAAAGATGTCTTGAGATGTTATTTCTGGATTTATTTAAAGTGTTTGTCTTCACTGCTAAGTTGAAATCTAACTTCCAGCTAGAAAGTGTATAAAGAATCTCAAATGTAATAATCCCTTTTAGTGTTGCTGAAATTAAATTTGTATTAGCAGAACAGGAAGTGTCAGATGAAGATATTTTTCTCTAAGTATCTCTGATTATTACTGAGTTGTTGTTTTTTTTCAGTTCAATTTGGTGTATCCTTTAGGTCTAGAATTTACAGAGAGTATAAAATATGATTGCCTAGTAAGAGACAATGTGTAATATCGGGAAAATTTTTAACACTGGAGATACCACTGTGACATTAAGAACTTCCTTATATATCTTTCCATCCTGATTTTCTCTTCTGCCCTAAAACCATCCCTCCCAAAGCAAGTTAATTTAAGAAAACCTGTTTTTTCCTAGCAGGCTCTAAAACCCAAAGCAAAGCAAAACAAACAGAAATATGCTTTTTCATATATTAAATGTGAAAAGACAGAGAAAGATTAAAATGCAGAAAGCATGTACATTCATGCATGTTTTTACTGAAAGAGATTTCCTCATGATTTTCTTTTCTGTTGGTGACCTGTTATCCTTACAGTTTGACAACTAAAGTCACGGTGCACTAAGTTAAACTATCTTTATATAATGCCAAACAACCAGCAACAGGAAAAAAATATCATGTAACAAATGGTAAAACAACAAAGTGGACAGCTAGTGATGATAAATATTTCCCTTGAGTTTCCCAAAGGTGGTGTGTCAGAAAAAAAGAAAAATGTTCAAACTCTATCATCCTTAGAGGGGAAAAAAATTAATAATCATTAATAAATGAGTAAATAAAACCAAATACATTTCATTATTTCTTGTATTGGTTTGTAAAATACACTCTACTGTTCACTACTTAGTTCTTATTGATCTGTTACGTAATAAAGGATAGGAAAAAAATAATCAACCAAAATTATTCCAGGCACAGTTCCTTTTTGCAATCTAGCATTGTAATTTCTGTCTGTCAAAAGATCAGGCTAAGAAAATAAGTAATCTGGTCATAAAAATCTTAATGTAAGTATTATATAACAGTGTTGTGTGCTCAAACACTTTTTTCTGAAGTTTTCTTTTGAAGCATGCTTGAGGTCATAAGCAGCCTGGAGTATTAGGCTCACAGATCACACCTAAAACCCTATTCTCAGATATGTTGCTTTCTGAATGCTATTGGAATGAACTTGAACTCCTAATTGTAGAGGACAAACTCGCAATAAAAGTGTTTATAGAATCATAGAATGGTTTGGGTTTGGGAGGGACCTTAAAGCCCACCTAGTTCCAATTCGTCGGACATGGGCAGGGACTCCTCTCACCGGACAGGTTGTTCAAAGCTCCATCCAACCTGGCCTTGAACTCTTCCAGGGCATGGGCATCCACAACTTCCCTGGGCAACCTGTTCCAATTTCACACCACCCTCACATTAAAGAATTTCCTCCTAATGTTGAACCTAAATATCCCCTCTTTCAGTTTAAAACCATTCCCCCTCATCCTATCACTACATGCCCTTGTAAAAAGACAGTCCACAGCTTTCTTATAGGCCTCCTTCAGATACTGGAAGGCCACTATGCAGTCTCCCCAGAGCCTTCCCTTCTCCAGGCTGAACATACCCAACTCTTACCACCTATCTAAGGCTGAATCCCTTTTGGTGAGCGTACCTGCCACTTTGCAGGTTTTCCCTAAAACAAGAAATTTAGTTCAGTAAGTTAAAGAAAACAGTATTCATCATGAGTTCTCCTCCAAATATGTGTAGATGCATATTTTACATAGATAGTAATTTGAACTCTCCTGTATATTCACACTGCAGTCACTGAAATGAAAGGGCCATACATGAAATATACTTAGAAACTTCAGAAATCCAGAATCAGAAAAAAGAACAGTAAATCCTGGAGGGAGATGTGCTAACAGAAATACAGAGAATCTACCTGTGACATTATTTTAGTGCTCCGCAGAAGTCCAAGAAGAAAAACAGTATGCAGTGGCAGTGAAAGCATCATCTTTAAGTTGAAGTCCCACTATAGAGTAACAAAATATGTTTAATCTTGATAACAGGAGTAAAAAGATTCCTGGAATATATGAGAGTTATATCTTGAACCCATCAAATTAACTATAAAAGAGATCAGGTGAAAGGAATGATCGTTTCACTCAGAATTTATTAGAAAAAAAATCTGAGCAACTCTACTGCATTCCTTCATTTTCAGTCAAAAATGGAACTGACAGTAATACCAAATATACATACTTTATTAAGTAAATAGCATAAATTGATGAAGAGCTCAAATACACATAAAAAAGCAAGGGGGATATATAACAGTAATTGAGCTGAGTTTGTAAATTTTGCAAACTATATAAAGTCTTATAAATTCATCATGTCTTCTTAATTTATTCCACAAATTCCTGATACAAAATGGTGTTTTTTACCCAAACGATCTTTCAGTACGAAGTGAGATTTACTAATGGTACCAAAATGATTAAAATTTTGAATACTGATAATTGTTTAACACAGAACTGCTTTCTATAATGACTATAAATTAACAAGAGTAAAGAAATATCGTTAAAGGTCTCAGTGGTCTGCAAAGGCAGAAGATGTAGAAGGTCACTGAAGACACTTCAGTTATACATGATCCTCTTAATTTCTGTTAGACTTGAAGATAATAACATAACTTCAGTAAATAAATGGAGCCGTAAGACCTTACTGAGTTAAATATCAAAACCTCATTGTTTTAAAAGCCCTGTTCTGCACTGAACTTTCTTACTAGTCAAACAATACACCTTGATGTAACTTTTCAACTTTTTCTTTTTAACTATATTCTGTAATTGTCATAATTATTTTTTTCATTTTCTACCATAAGTGCAAAAACAATAATTGAAAATCCTTGCAATTTTGTACAATAGTGATATTAAAATTTCAAGAATTGCAGACTGGATGAGATTGGAAGAAACCTCTTGAGGTCATCTTTTCTCATGCCCCTGCTCAAGAAGGGTCACCTAGATAAGGCTGCCCAGGAGTCTGTCCAAATGGCTTTTTAATATCTCCAAGGAGGAAGACATAGCAACCTCTCTGGGAAACCTTTTCCAGTGTTTGACCATCCTCACAGTAAAAAACTGTTCCCTGGTGTTCAGGTGGAATGTCCTGTGTTTCAGTTTGTGCCCATTGCCTCTGGTCATACTGAAAGTGGGCCTCTGGCACCACTGAAAAGAATCATAGAGTCACAGAATCTTTTGGGTTGGAAGGGACCTTAAAGATCACCTAGTTCCAACCTCCCTGCATGGATAGAGACACCTGCCGCTAGACCAGGTTGCTCAAAGCCCCATCCAACCTGTCTCCCTCTTCATTGCACCCTCCATTCTACATTTCTACACATTAATAGGATCTCCCTAGGCCTTCTCCAGGGAGAAGTCTCAGATCTCTCAATTGTTTCTTGTATTCTCCAGGTCCTTAATAATTTTCTCAGCTTTTTTCTGGACTCTCTTCTCTACTGAACTAGCCTGGAGCTAGACTAGGTGCTCCCAGTGTGGCCTCACCAATGCTGAGCAGAGGGAAATGCTCACCTCCCTAAACCTGTCAACAACACTACTCTTAATGTAGCCCGGAGTACACTTAGTTTTCCCTGACACAGGGGCACCTTGCTGACTCCTGTTCAACTTCATGTCCACCAGGACCCACAAGTCCTTTCCTGCCAAGCTGTTTTCCAGACAGTCAGCATATAAGTTGACAGAGAAATGTTTACAAAACAAAAAATATTATCCTTGAACATCTGCCTAAAGCCTTGTTAAAACATCATTACACATAAAAAGATTAAGCAATTAATAAAAGTATTTTGACATGGTGTCCAAGTTGAATAAGCAGTGAAACTATGCTCATTTGACCATTAAAAGGAACATTTTAAAGTGGAGATAAAATCGGGAAAGAAGTTTGCAGGAAGTGGTATCAGTGCTGCTGCATTTCATGAGAAATGAAGTTCTAGTAGAACTTGAAACTACTATTGCGTTTACCTTTTCAGCCTCAAGATTTCTGTATTTTACATAATTTTTTTATTTTATAATTTACATTATAGAAGTTACATTATTTTTTGGTTCAGTAGTTGCTTTCTGATAATTCAGCTATTTCTTTTAAAGAATTATGAAAAACTTGGCCAGGAAGCAAACAATTCTCTAACCTATTCTTGTACTCTTTAACAATTGTTAATCTCTTTAGTGACATCTTTCTGCTCAAATCTAAGTAATGTTTTTTAGTTCTTTCATCTTTTTACTGAGTGTGCAGATTAATGTTCCTATCTGTCTCTCTTCAATTATTGTTTCAGCTGAGTTGTTTTATTTTAATAAAAGACTTCCCATTTAGAATATTTTTACAAATATTGCTCTTTGTACAGAGAAAAGAAAACAAAGATGAATTATCTTGATCATGAAATTTACCAAATAATGCTCAGCATGAAACTTCTCTCTGTTATTCCTTTTCATGTAGACATGCTCTAGCTACTCAAAACAAGAAATAGGGAATGGGAATGATGATGGGAATGAATGGGAAAAATGGAAAAAATAAATAAAAAAATATAAACAAGAGCAGATTTTCCAATATTTTATTGACTGTATTAGCTTTGATCACTAACAAGGAATGTGGGAGTTAACTTACAAAACCATCTGGAGGGAAACATCAATTGAAAATGCAATGTTGCCAAATCTGTTATTTCCGTTTCAAAACCTCTTTGAATAATAAAAAGGTCTTTTTTAGTGTCACTGATGAAATTATGTTGTCTCCAATATAAATACTGCAGTAATTTATTTTCCTCTTTTTAATATATATATCGTTGCCTGTGATATCAGGTAAGAAAATTTATGTAAGAACCAAGAGCTGTTGGCCATGCCTGTGTTAAGCTTTTGTTTTTAAAGGGGTTTTTGCTGTAGCATTTTTATGTCAAAAACAACTGCGTTGATACAGATTGTCCTTCATAATAGGATCTTTCTATTCCTGTACTAAACTTTAGGACACTGTAAAACCATTGCTACTTAGTGGTTGATGTTTTTTAATTAATTTTTCTGAAACTGAGCGTAAAGTTTTACAGTGACTCGTGCCACAGCGCCTGGTTTATCCACCTGTCAAGCAGGATTATTATTTCCTTCCTCAGAGGTTCAGTAAGACTGAATGAATACATATAAGTAGCTTTCCAGGTGAATCTCCCTGTACAGATGTGGCATTCAAGATGTACAGTGCTTGTCTCGAACAACCCAAGAGATAAGTGATGGACTTTGGCACTCAGGATATCTATTGTCTGTCTTGTGGCATCTGAGAGTTGAACAACATTTGTTGATGGATTAAAGAGATGTCTCAGCAACCCACTCAACCGTTTTGCTTCCCCTCCTGCAAAGTGTACCTGAGAACTGGGGAGTTTAATGTGGGACATGCTGAGCTTGGAGAAAAAGGATAACCAGGATGATATCTCATGAAAAGCACCAACTTAGCAGGACAAGAAAGAGTGCCGGTCTCAAGCCACTTCCTAGGACTGAAACTCCACTGCAATAAACTAATCCTGTGGTGCCAGTTGTCTCAACCTCCTCTTTGAAATGGCTGGTCTTAACACTTAGCCAAACAAAGACTATCTGCAAGACATAGCCCTGGAGCCATACCTACCCCCCTGCTATCTCGGAGGAGCATGGAGAAGATAGCAGGATTTTTTCCCTTATTCAGGGAGAAAAGTGGGGGTGCAGTGGGCAAGAACTGTATAAAAATCTGGGACACTATAGGTGCATTTGAAGCACTTCCCCACCAGGAACCACTTCCCCACCGACGACATCGCTGGACTGTGGTGGTAACTATGCTCTTGCTTGCTGTCCTCTGTATCTCTGCTTTCTCTGTTCTTTTCTGTCTCTGTTTTCCTCCCTGTCCTATCTGCTCTAGGGACTTCGCTGTGTTACTCTAATAAAAGTTTGTTGTGTGTGTGACATCTGATCTCGTTTGTGTCTTAATTTCACCATTTGGGATCACCTTTAATAAAAAAGTGCCACGTATCCGAATATCGGATCGCGACAATAGAAGTGTAAAGTGTTACTGTGAGGCAGACTTTGGGAAATGCAAGAAGGCCCTGTGCCAGAGCAGGGCAAGTACACTGGGAACTGCCAAACCAGAGCACAAGCCAAATTCAACTGTCATCAGATTTTTTTAAGCCTGGACTTCACTGTCAGACACCCGATTCCTTAGCTTTAAAAAGATTACAGCTTTCTATCTTTACCTCCTGCTCCTCTGTCTTTCAGATGTCTATCCCACTCTGAATGGCAACAGATGGGAGCTGGTGACATTCACCCTCTAGTTAAAACCCTTACAACAGCATGTTAGGGAGAAAATATTCTCCTATGTAAAGTTTTAATCTGATTCCCATAAAATAATTTCAATGCTATTTTGTGTAAATCCTGTCTCTCCCCGATATGAAATCATGCTTTTCCTGTCCTTGTTGTGAGCAGCTCCTCCTCTCATTGTAGAAAATACAGTTTGTTTGCTAAGACCTATTACAGATCTTGCCCTTTCCAGGAGATTTAAGCTTGTGCTGCATTTGCAATAAAAAGAGCTGTGTAGAAGCGGAAAGTGTAATCTTTGAAGAAGGATGAGATATTTCTGCAGTTAGTGAAGGACATTAGAGGATTTCTGCATAGGGATCTTAACATAAATTTCATCTTTACTTCCAAACATTACCATTCAAAGACCTGCTAATTTCCAGTGAGTTAGCATTTCGTTGTTGTGCAGTTGTTTAGTGTTGCTTCCCTTTGACAAATGGTACTTTCTCAACTAAGTAAAAAACTAAATGTTTAAGAAACTGGATAACTAACATGTATGTGAAAGCTTCAAACCTGTGTGTAGAAATAAAGCAAAAGTAATAAAACCAACTCAGGCAAATAAGTGAAGCTGGGATTCACAAATGGAGCTGTTTTGAAGATGCATGTTTATCATTACAGATATATTGTATGTTTAAAAGTCTATTCACGGAAAAAGCTTCTCTCTGGTATTCGTTTGACATGAGAGCTGAATCACTGAAAGAATAAAGGTCAAATGTCCTTCAGATAAGCAGGTCTAGTTCCAGCTTGCTTAACGAGAGCTGAACTTTCTGCTGCTTTCTAAGTGTTCTCAATGCAGCTGAAGTCTTGAAGTAATAGAGTCTCAGGGGAGGGTTTATTCTTCTGAAAACTTTGCATAAATTTCAGCTGAGGCTATTCAAATAAACTAAAATAAATCCTGCCACAAGTATCCAAGCTTATTTTTATCTTTTTGGTTATTTGAACAGTATTGGTTATTTTGAACAGTAGGCCATAAGGATATAGTCAATAATGCGATATTGTGTGACTATGTTGAATTTTTTTAACAAAATTAATTTATGATAGCTTCCACCTCCAAGTGACAGAGCAACGAAAGAGGAAAGATGCTACGCAGGACCTTGTTCTCGCCAACAAGGAGGGTCTGGTGGGGAACGTGAAGCTGAAAGGCGGCCTGGGCTGCAATGACCATCAGATGGTGGAGTTCAAGACCCCTAGGGGAGTGAGAAGGGTGCACAGTGAGCTCACTATCTTGGACTTCAGGAGAGCAGCCTTTATCCTCTTCAGGGGCCTTCTTGGTAGAGGACCATGATGTAAAGCCCTGGAAGGAAAAGGAGTCCAGAAAAGCTGGTAATATTCAAGGATCACCTCCTCCAAGATCAGGAACAATCACAGAATTATAGAATTATTAAGGCTGGAAAAGACCTCTGAGATCATCAAGTCCAACCTATGACCTGACACCACTGCATCCGTTAGACCATGGCACTAAGTGCCACATCCAGTCTTTCCTTTAACACTTCCAGGGATGGTGACTCCACCACTTCACTGGAGAGTCCATTCCAATGTCTGATAACTCTTTCCATGAGGAAGCGTTTCCTAATATCCAACCTAAACCACCCCTGACACAACTTGAGGCCATGGCCTCTCATCCTGCCAGTATTTGCCTGGGACAAGATCCCAGCCCCCACGTGACTACAACCTCCCTTCAGGTAGCTGTAGAGAGTGATAAGGTCCCCCTAGTCTCCTCTTCTTCAGGTTAAACAACCCCAGCTCCCTCAGCCTCTTCTCATGTTTCCTCTAGTCCCTTGACCAACCTTGTTGCTCTCCTCTGGACTGCTCCAGGGTCTCAATATCTTTCTTGAAGTGAGGGGCCCAGAACTGGACACAACATTCGAGAAGAGGCCTCACCAGTGCATCCCAACAGGATGACAAGTCAGGAAAAAAATGCCAGAAGGACAGCATGGATGAATAAGGAGCTCCTGGACAAACTCAGACATAAAAGGGAAGCAAGGGTGAAAGAAAGGGCAGGTAGCTGGGATGAATGCAGGGAAACTGCCCAAGCAGCCATGGATCAGGTTAGGAAAGCTAAAGTCCTGTTAGAATTAAATCTGGCCAGAATGACAAGAAAAAAATCAAGGGTGACAAGGAAAGCTTCTTTAGGTAAGTCAGTGATGAAAGGAAGACTAGAAAAAACATGAGCCTTCTCTGGAAGGAGACAGGAGACCTGGCTACCTGAGATATGGAGAAAGATGAGGTACTCTATTAATTTTTTGCTTCAGTCTTCACCAGCAATTTCAAGCCACACCACCCAAGTCACAGAAGGAAAGAGCAGGGACAGGGTAAAATGAAGAACCACCCCTGGTAGGAGAAGAACATGTTTGAAACCATATAAAGAACCTGTAAGTTCATAAGACTATGAGACTTAATGAATGCACCCACGGGTCCTGAGGGAACTGGTGGAGTAAGCTGGTAAGCCACCATCCACTGTATTTGAGAAACTGTGTGAGTCCAGTGAAGTTCTCACTGTCACCCCTGTGCCCAGCAAGATCATGGAGCAGATCCTCCTGGAAAGTATGCTAAGGCACATGGAAAATGAGGAGGTGATTGGTGACAGCTAATATGGCTTCACCAAAGTCAAAGTGCACTTGACAAATCTTTCTACGATGGTGTTACAGCATCAGTGGACAAGGGGAGAGCAACCGAAGTCATCTACCTGGACTTCTGTAAAACATTTCACAACGTCCGGCACAACTTCCTGGTCTCAAAATCTGGAGCTATGTGGATTTAATGGATGGACCACCCAGTGGATAAGGAATTAGCTGGATGGTCACACTCAAAGAGTTGTGGTCAATGGCTTGATGACAAGTAGTGTTCCTCAGTGGTCAGTATTGGGACCAGCACTGTTTAATGTTTTTGTTGGCAGTATGGACAGTGGAACTAAGTGCACCCTTAGCAAGTTTGCCAACACCACCATCTGTGTGATGTGGTTGACACGCTGGAGAGAAGGGAGGCCATGCAGAGACCTTGAAGAGCTGGAGAGGTGTATCTCTGCAAATTGCATGAAGTTAAACAAGGCCAAGTGAAAGGTCCTGCATATGGGTTGGGGAAATCCCAAGCACAGTCACAGGTTGGGAGGAGAAAGGATTGAGCAAAGCTCTGAGGAGAGGACTTAAAGTTGTTGGTTGATGAGAAGCTCAATATGGGCTGGCAACGTGCACTTGCAGCCCAGAAAGCCAACCTGTCCAAAAAAAGTCCCTTCTAGAAAAGTGTTAAAATTTTATACATTTGCTCAAAGGAGGACAAAATCTTTCTAATCACCAAACTGCTCTTAAAATTTTGAAAAAAATAAATAAAAAAGAGTAGTAGGCATTTATTGGGTCAGTTCAAATATGTTGTGTTCATTTTTTTGAATTATTTTCATTTGATCTTTCAATTTCTTTCTTGTATAACAGGTAAGCTACAACTAGTAACAATTAGAAAAGGGGTATAATTTTATATTGAACCTTAGCTTGGATTTTTTAACAATTTCAACCCTCCAACCAGCTGTAGCTTGCAATAATAAAATAAGAATGGAGCTTTTAAAAAAAGTTGCAGCATTGCAAATTTAAGCACAATTCAAAGCCACCTCCACTAAAAAAAAGGATTATTTATGAAGTGTTAAGTTCAAACATATTCCTCTCTCACTTTTGAGCATCCTCCTTGTTCCCTGTCTGACTAAAGCAGAGCAGATAAAAGTAGAACTGATTTAGAATTTAATGAGCTCTTAAAGTAATTATACGACAAGGTACCAACTGAGCTTGATGTGTCACAATTCTGCTGGGAAAGTAAAATTAAAAAGTTTTTATTTTAAGTATTTTATTTTCCTTAGTTTAATTATTAGTCTTAGAGTACTTATACAAATTTAGACCAAGGGTGAGAAAGGATGCCAAACAAACATCTAGAAGTAGGAGACTGAATTGTTACAAAACATTAAAAGAAAAAAAAATAAGAAGACATGACACCAAATAAACACTTACCAATCAACTGATCACAATGTTACTTTGTACTTCTTTTAGGTTTGTTTGCTTGTCATTCTGAAAGTACTTTAATCTTCAAACTTCCTATTCCATTCTCCACACAGAAAGAGAATTATGGTACCAACCAAATACTTCATCACTTCAGTTCCTGAAAAGCAGTCAGGCATTTAAGGTATTTTTGCTCACATAAACTGTAGCTGCATTGCTTTCACCAGGTGTCAGTGAGTACCTAAATATTGACAGTTAATTCAATTTCTACCTTTTACATATATACAGATGACATGGCATTCATAGACGATTGTAAAAGCAAGAAGACAACCAAAGCCTGAAAGCTAATAAGCAGTTCTTCTGGAGATCCACATATGTTCAGCTGAATGTTCTCAGAGGCTAAATTAAAAAATTACGTTGGCAAGGAGAGATAGGGTCATTTGTTCAAAAAATCATGCCTCTATTGCTTTCACTTGACATTCATAACATGCAAAGTAATCAAAACAACAGTTGGGGCATTAAGGTAGCTCTGTGAACAGCAGTAATTCAGCAGGTGGTAACACCACTGATTTGGAATGGAACACAGCTGATCTCTTCACCTTTTTTTAAACTCGGGATTTTATTGTATTGTTTTTGAGAAAGCTTCAAGGAGAGTGTAAAAAAGCCTCTATAATACTTTGAGAAATATAAAATTAATTATCTCATTGCCCAGGTGTAGCCTTGATACTAGAGTAATTAATGCATTAGAAATTCCCAGAGATGAGATATCCTATATGTTTCTAATCAGAGTCTCTTAGTTTAAGAAGCTTAGATCCACTGTTTTGGATTTGTACAAAACAACTAACTTATGGTTTCAGAAAGCCCTTGTATAAACAAAACCAAAATAAAGTATTCTTTTGCTTTGGAAATGAAAGAGAGTCCAATCCGGAACATTAGATCTCTCAGTAAGCACAAGTGGCTAGTTTACATCATTTTACTGCACATACAACTGCACTTAGGTGTGTGCCTTTCCAGACAAAACAGAAGTATATCAGCAGGAGGTAGGAGTGCAGATTTTCTTGCAGGATTTCAGTTCTGTAAACACAAAGGCATAGCAGTTATTCATGAAATATTTATTTAACACCAAAAATTCTAGCATTATTTTTGAAAGTTAAATCTGTAATTTTGAGTCTGAATCATAGTCTTTGTTTATTTGTCATCTTTATAGAACAAATCACTCTCAATAAATTCAGTGTCATTCCAGCAAGTCATAAGGAATGTATAATTACCACCATTTTACATATTTGAAGACCAAGCACAAGGAAGTCATGAGATCTTCTCTTGCACAACAAGGACTGAAAACATTATACTCGGTTAAAAGACTGTTCAAAAGGTTGTACTATTGGCCTGCTTTTTTGCAAACCTAGTCTCTGAGCTTCACTGCAAATCTGCATCCAAGAAGCACTTCATTGACAGTTTACCACCACTTAAGCTCCCAATACAGACTGGTATTAGCTAATCTAATATAGCTGGAGGTAGTGGTCTTACCAATACTTTTATACAGGTTTTTCTTGTTGGATTTTGGTTGGTTTTGGTTTTGGTGTTTTGTTTTGGTTTTTTTTGTTCACTGACATTAATTTAATGTACCGATTCTCCTGCTCCGTTTTTTCTCTTTTTTTTGAGCCCACTTTCCCTTCTAATGTTATCTCTATCTGTAGGTGATTTTTTTTTCCTCCTCCCTTTGCCTCTTCTTCATTGCTGATACAAAAAAAAAATATATCCACCTATGGACACATAATTATCTGGTCTTGACTTTTACATTTCTGGATGCTGGGCATCCAGTTTTTCTGGATGAAGATGTATGTCCTAAATGAATTGAACACAAAGTGAACAACAGTCTGTACTTCCTCTCAGTTTTAACATACCTACTTACATGGTTCATTTGCAGCTGCAGTTGTAAGATTTCTCTATAATGTAATTTTGAAATTACAGCTATTTCTTCAGAAGTCAATATTGCTGACATGATAAATATTAAAAGGTAACAACAGCCCAGGACATTTTGTCTGGTGATAGGTCCTTCTCCTTGTGTTTGCCTTAATAAATATCACATGAGTGACAGAACAGGTGAATTTCAAGGAGATTTAGACTGAGAAGTATGTGCGAGAGGTGAATATTACAAAATGTTTTGCAACAACATATGCTACTAATAATGTTACTCAAAATCATAAATAATTAAAGAATTTGTTACTGTGAGTGCAGTTTGTCTAACACCTCTCAATTACACAAGCACTGGATATGTATCAGGTTTATGGTATTGCACAAAACGTAATTAAATATTATAAAAAGTTAGTACTTTTGTAGCAATATGAAAATAGACCATTTAATTTGCTTGCAGGTCTATAAAAATAAAATCCCCATAATGTATGTAGGTGGCAGTAAACAAAATTATTTCAGGAGTTCACTGCTGACCTTTTTATACCTGGTAGGCTTCCAGGTACTGTAAGGAGTATCAGACTTGCTGCAGTAGCTTCTCTACAGCCACCTATAATGACAGATGGTCTTTTGGATTACTTGTATTTTCTTACAGTATATGTTAGCTCATGATGGTACTGTCCACGTGGACATATTTTTTCTTAATTGACAAGTAGGATCTGAATTGTTCTGAAAAAACATCAGGAACTGAGAGGTTCAGTTCCAGATTGCTGTACAAAGGCTCCTGCTGTAGTGCTCAGGTGATGTAAGTTCAGTGGAAGTTGAATTTCATGGACACTTCCTTATTTGTCCAGTGAATCAACTCATGGAAGCAACTCTTTGTCCTCATTGATCACAGAGAGCTTTGGGCAGCTAATTATCTAGTCCCGAAAGGTGTTCCTTTTTTACTTCTTCTGACAGAGAACTGAAAACCCACCACAAGCTGTACTCAAGAAAAGCTAAGGCCTTTCATATCAGAAAAAGAAGGAATATGTTCTAGGAAAAAAAAAATAAAATAAAAAAATATATATATATATAGAGAGAGAGAGAGAGACAGCTTCAAGAAGAGTATAATAATTATCTGTACTGTTTTTGTATTTTATCCAATGATTGTTAATAATTTTCACATCCGGGGAGCATTCTAATCCAAATGGCACAGACATTACTGTTTGCTTTCTCTGCTTATATTTTAGACCAGTTTAGTTTAATGTTTGCACTACATTTAAGGGATGCTACTAAGAAAGCCATTTGCAGATAACCCTGCTCAACACTGCTTTTGGAGTGGTTGTAGAGAAGTCAAGTACAAAGTGGGAAGAGTGCACAGATGTGAATTTAAAATAGGGGTTTCTTGGATCCTGAGAGAGTAGTTAATCTGAGTCACTCGTGTCTGGACTGAGCACTGTTTCCTCTAGACAAGTTGCTCTGAAATAGAAATTAAAATGCTGAAAGGCAGGGTGGTGTTTTTTCTTGCAAGTCTTGTCAAGACAGTGACACCTTTGAGGACCTCTGAGTGAGATGCATAAACCACAAAGAGAAATGGCATTTTAAACAGTTTCCTGTGATCAGTTTCACTTTCTCTTGGTCTAATTAATATATTGGACACCACTACCTGTTTTGTATTTCTGCAGCACCTCAGATGTACCTGTGTTTTGCCTGTGTTACTGTCATTGTGTTTCTACTCCATTTCTAGTCAAGAATTTCTAAATTAAACCAAATCTCCACTGGCATTATCTGAACTGTCATAAAGTAAAACTAGGCAATAACACCCATATCAGATTTACCCAGTGTATTACTCCAAGATGATGATTATTCTATCCCTCCTCTCTCTACACACCTAACTAGATGTGAAATACTATTGGCCTAGTGCTTCAAGTCAAATATATGTTTAAGTGCATGGCTTGATTGGTTCCAGAGTGAGTAAATTGAGATTTCAGGATGGTGCACTACAGAACTACAGAAGTGCAAAGAACTAGAACTACTGCTATTGAACAAGTGCACGCTGTTCCATTTATTAATGTCTTTATATTTATAAATTTTAATGCAGTTTTGCCTGCTTATCAGTCCCCTCAACAGGCCAAAATCTGCCCTCTGGAAGTCCATGGTGGCAGTTTTACTGACTCCCCTACTTCCTTCCCCAGGAATTGAAAACACTATCATTTCATGGTTGCTATGCCCTTGATTGACGCCAGCCATTACTTCCCCCCACAAGTTCTTCTCTATTCACAAGGAGCAGGTCTAGGAGGACACCTTCCCTGATTGTTTTCCTCACCATTTGTGCCAGGAAGTTGTCTTCCATGCACTCCAGGAACCTCTGGGACTGTTCTCTCTCTGCTGGATTGTATTTCCAGAAGACATCTGGGAAGTTAAAGTCCCCCATGAGAACAAGGGGTAGTGATCATGAAACCTCTCCTGACTGCTTATAGAATGTTTCATCTGCCTCTTCATCCAGGTTGGGTGATCTATAACAGACTCTCACCATATCAGCCTTGCTGGCTTTCCCCCTGATTCTTACCTGTAAGAACTCAACTCTATCATCACCTTCATTAATTTTCAGGCATTCCTTCATCTCCCTAATATAGAGGGTTGCCTCTTTTCAGGGCTGAACAGAAAGATCAATTGAGATGCAGGTGCAAGAAAGAAATTGGTCATATTTAACGGGATGCAGGTGAAATCTAAGTTCTAATTAAATGTTCCCCACTTGACTTCAGACTTAACCTAACAGCTCCTCACTTCCAAAAGCATTTTAGGGTTAATCTCACCAAATATAGGCATTTTTGTCTGCATCACTGCTCTGGTATTGCTTTACAGTCTGTTGAAATAAACAGATACTTCCAGGTCACGTTTGTCTCATTGTAAGCCTAGTGTTTAAAATAGATCAGATTAATCACACTTCAGAGATTTCCATTTCTCTTCATTGATTATAAAAGGAGTCTAATGTCTATAAAAGTGTCTAATGTTGGGGGAGATGGAGTCTATTCCTCAGGTCCTTGCAGATAGGGTGGTGCCATGAAGACATCACTCAGCAAGCTCTTGGCTATCTGCTTTGTGTACCAGGGTAGTTTCTAACAGCTCTGGAAAACACAATCATGTTGATGTGGTCTCCTGCCTAGACTTTTTTACTTGTTCATATTCAGAGTGAAATGTTTAACATTGGCTTGGTCCCTGCCTGGAACTGCAGGTCTATTACAGGAATAAAATCCAGTTTTCACTTGCAGGTTCTCCAGATGTTGAAGGCTATGCTGCCGTTATTGCTGAACTTTTTTAGTTTTCTGGTCTTGAGGTTCAAATCTAGACCACTGATTATTGGACATTAGGAAAAAGCTCTTTAATATGAGGGTGGTGGGTCACTGGAACAGGTTGCCTAGAGAGGTGGTGGAAACCCCATTGCCGGAGACACCCAAAGTCAGGCTTGATGGGGCTCTGAGCAATCTGTTCTAGTTGGAGATGTCCATGCTTATTGTAGGGGTTTGGACTAGATGACTTTTAGAGGTCCCTTCCAACCCAAGACATTCTATGATTCTATGATTCTGTGTAGACGTCAGGGTTCTTTCACAGCACACTATGGCACCAAAGCTATTTCCATGTCAAGTAAGCTACTAGGGAGTCAGAAGTCACCTGTACACCAAACTTAGAGCATAGACACACAGTGAAGTTGTGGGGTAAATGTCAGAAAGGATGTCCAAAGGTAACAGAGCTAGGAACTGATAGGCACAAATGCCTTTCTGGGCTCTGCAGAGCATGGGCCCAGAAACCTTTGAATAGTAAGCACAGCAGCCCAACTACCTCAGGACAACAATCATAGGGAAAACAGATGATGCTTAATTAACTGTAAGGTTAGAATGAAAGAGCTGCAAAGCAAAAAGTGAGGGAAAATAAACTGGATCTGTGTACACACATAGGCATGACAGAATCCCTTTTCCACGTGCTTAAGACTATGCTGGCTGTGAAACATGCTTTCAGAGACCGTCGCAGTCCAGCACACACAAAAATGTCCTGCATCTCTTTCATATTGTGCTCCTACATCTGTGCCTGGAATTAATCAATTATCTCATAAGTTATGGAACCAAATTATTGACAAGCAAAGATATCTAGAGCCTGCATCCCGGCTGTTACTGACCTACAACTTTTGAATCTCTTCAAAACTGAGAAGGAAATTACCCCGTTTTGCAAGTGATGAAAATTCATAGAAGAGAAGCGTTTCAAAGAATAAATTTACAATTCTACAAGTCAATGTTTTCCTCCTGATGGATCTGTGGGGAAAGGCTGACTTTTCAAGCACAGTAAGTCATCCACCTTCACAGTCATGTTTGCGGCAGAAATAAATCTGAGTTGGATTTTTCACTCTTTGAAGTGCCTTTAATTTTCTTTAGGTTGAGCAATGAAATTCAGACTACGGCAGACTGCTATCTGAACCTGCATCACTAGGAAAATTAATATTAGTGCAAAAAGACAGAACAATACCTATTGCGAAATATGTTGCCTTTAAAGCCATTTTCATAGATATAAGTAAAAGTTTCAAGATCATAAGCTTTGGAAATTACTTTGCATAGATTTTTCTTCTTAACACAAAAATTCCAACAGAGTAACTACTTTATTTTGGGGGGCTTACTTTTTCCTGAAGGAAATATTTTTAACCCCAATTTTAAAACTGTTTTTCAAAGACTAATACAAAATATCTTTCCATATTAAACACAGAAGAACTGAGCAGCATACATGAACATACAACATGACATTAAAAGCATGGTCTGACTTGAAAAAAAAAGGAAAAAATATTGCTAATATGTACTGAGACTGATGCTATTTAATATCTTTGTTGACAACATGGACCGTAGAATTGAGTGCACCCTCAGCAAGTCTGATGGCTACACAAAACTGTGGTACAAGTCGACACACTGTAGGGAACGGATGCCATCCAGAGGAATCTTACCAGGCTTGAGAGGTGGGCCTATGCTAACTTCATGAAGTTCAATAAGGCCAAGTGCAAGGCCCTGCACATGGCTCAGGGCAATCCCAATCACAATTACAGGCTGGGCAGAGAATGGATTGAGAAAAGACCTGAGGAGAGGACTTAGGGGTGTTGGTTGATGAGAAGCTCAACATGAGCTAACAGTGTGTGCTTGCAGCCCAGAAAGCCAATAGTGTCCTGGGCTGCATCAAAAGAAGCATGTCCAGCAGGTGAAGGGAGGTGATTTCCCCCCTATACTCCTGTCTTGTGAGACCCCATATGGAGTACTGTGTCTAGTTCGTGAATGGCCAACACAAGAAGGACATGGAGATAGAGTTCAGAGGGCCATAAAGATGATCAGAGGGCTGGAGCACCTCTCCTATGAAGAAAGTCTGAGAGAGTTGGTGTTGTTCAGCCTGGAGAAGAGAAGGCTCTGGGGAGACCTTGTAGAAGACTTCCAATACCTGAAGCAGCCTACAAGAAAGCTGAAGAGGGAATTTTTACAAGCTCATGTAGTGTTAGGATGAGGGGGAATGATTCTAAACTGGAAGAGAGTAGATTTAGGTTAGGCATATAGGAAGAAATTCTTTAGTGTGAGGGTGATGTCACACTGGAACAGGTTGCCCAGGGAGATAGTGGATGCCTCATCTCTGGGAGTGCTCCAGGTCAGGTTGGCTGTGGCTTTGAGCAACCTGGTCGAGTGGATAAGGATCCTGCCTATATAGGGGACATTGGAACTAGATGGCCTTTAAGGTTCCTTCCAAACAGAACCATTCTATGTTTCTACAATTCTATGCAAACAGATCAAATGCAAATCAATAAAAACTATGACTTCTCCTTTCAAATCTTGCCAGTTTTGATACAAATAATTATGGGATGGAGTGGTCTCTCTCTTTTTTGAGTGCAAATAGTATTGGGTTTTTTTCACCGTTGCATTTTTCCGAATTTATTTTATAATCACTGTTTCTTGTTATTTCTTTGCTATCTCCCTCAAAGTAAATTTTTACTCTCATGTTTTATCTGATAATTATTTTTCAAAGTTTACACACATGTAACCTTTATACTGCCAGTCCACAGTGACTCTTGTTCTTCCATTTCTGAATATTTGATAAAAACCACTGGCAGCAAAACTCTTTCAGAATTGTCAGCCATTGTTAACTCACCACTACCTAGCTTTTCTGTGTGAGAATTTCAGAAGCTTTTTGGCTGTAACTCCACTTCGCTTTGAGCTGATTTTCCAGTACTGACCACGAAGCCTTTTAGCATCAGGATTTTTCAAACCACCTTTAGGTAGCAGCAGAGAAGGTGACAGTGGCATGAATCTCTTTTTAGAGGTGCACAGCTTTACACCTTCCAAGCCTGTGCCTCACTGTTACTTATCATTCTTCTCATCTGTCACTTACTAATTCTTTTTCAACAGGAATTTCATATTTTCCTGGATTAATAAAAATTTTGAATAGTGTCAGGTTGAATACCATCTTCTCTGAAAAAATTCTCATTCAGTAATGAGTCCTCTCTGACAGCTAATTTTGGAGATCCATCACTCTTTATTTCATTTAACGTGTTCTATTTTGCTACAGTATAAAGGTAAATTTAGAAAATCTGAATGTCAGATGGTTTAAGTAAAAACTTAGAAAAATCTAAACATTTTCAGTCTGTAATAATATCTTTAGCAGCTAACATGTAATCCTGTAAAAGTATTAAATCAGGTTTGCCTGGAAAGGTTTATTTTCCATAAAATAATTTGTACTGGCATTATAATTTCCCCACCCTCTCATTCTTTATTACTGTTTACTGTATTACCTCTTCTATTATTTTGTCTAAATGGATGTTAGATCAACCATCCTATATATACACCCTGGTTATCCTGTCTGCCTTTTCTGCATGCTGGCACATCCATAGCATTGTTCTATTGTTCTGGAAAATTTCAGCTATTTCAATAATATTAAAAATTAACATTATTGGTTGTTGTGTGTTGTTTTTTTTTTTAAGATGGGTCTTTTTTTATACTTAACAGCTGTTAAAACCCCTTCAGTTTCTAGTAGGCTAGAATATACTTCAGCATATTTTTAAGAGTAAGTACAACATCCTGGTCTTTTTTTCCTGCAGTGCAGACATATCTATCAAGCACCTCTGACAGTTCTGCATCAATTTTTAACAATTTTTCCATTTACAATTAGTACATCTACAGCAATGTAGGATTGTGGGCTTTTTCCATTCTGCTTTAAAAAAACAACTTTCCTTTGAGGTTAATAATCAGTAACATCCTTAGTGTTTGGGGTTTTATTTAAGCAACTTTCTGCACTTTATAACTTTTAATGTATTTTGTCTCCTATTTTCAACTTTCTCTTTTTTAGACATCACATTTTTAATTTATTATGAATGCCTGCATAACATCATTAGTTTTGTTTTTAACAAAATATTTTATTTTATTTTAATTATGTTTTTCTACAGATGTCATTAACTGTGGACAAAGTACCCAGAAAAGTGCTTGACGTCTGGATGCCTTCTGGTGCAGCTGGAGCTAGGTAGAGTTATGCTGTTTTGTCATCTGCAATTTTCATAGTAAATTAAATGCTTATGATCAAATAATTACTGAAGCCTTTCCTTCCTTCCTTCCTTCCTTCCTTCCTTCCTTCCTTCCTTCCTTCCTTCCTTCCTTCCTTCCTTCCTTCCTTCCTTCCTTCCTTCCTTCCTTCCCTTTTTCTTTTATTTTCTTTCTTTCTTTCTTTCTTTCTTTCTTTCTTTCTTTCTTTCTTTCTTTCTTTCTTTCTTTCTTTCTTTCTTTCTTTCTTTCTTTCTTTCTTTCTTTCTTTCTTTCTTTCTTTCTTTCTTTCTTTCTTTCTTTCTTTCTTTCTTTCTTTCTTTCTTTCTTTCTTTCTTTCTTTCTTTCTTTCTTTCTTTCTTTCTTTCTTTCTTTCTTTCTTTCTTTCTTTCTTTCTTTCTTTCTTTCTTTCTTTCTTTCTTTCTTTCTTTCTTTCTTTCTTTCTTTCTTTCTTTCTTTCGCTCTTTCTTTCGCTCTTTCGCTCTTTCGCTCTTTCTTTCGCTCTTTCGCTCTTTCTTTCTTTCGCTCTTTCTTTCTTTCGCTCTTTCTTTCGCTCTTTCGCTCTTTCACTCTTTCTTTCACTCTTTCTTTCGCTCTTTCTTTCTTTCGCTCTTTCTTTCGCTCTTTCTTACTTTCGCTCTTTCGCTCTTTCTTTCGCTCTTTCTTTCGCTCTTTCTTTCTTCCGCTCTTTCGCTCTTTCTTTCGCTCTTTCTTTCTTTCGCTCTTTCTTTCTCTCTTTCTCTCTTTCGCTCTTTCTTTCGCTCTTTCGCTCTTTTTTATCAGTTATTATGTTTGAATGGCCATAGAGTCATTACCAGAGATCCATACTTTCATTAGATTGTGTGTTTGTATTATAGCCAGGAACCTTGGAAAACTGATAGTGAATTGATATTCCTTATCTGCACCGAACAGTTAAAACTCTGAAAACCCTGGGGTAATTTTAAGAAAGAGTTAAAGTCAATTTCAAATGAAACACCAGCTGGATCATCCATTCAAACTGAAAAATACAATTGAAGTTTTACAGTGAAACAACTGTAAAAAAGAAAAAGCCTCCCAGTAACTGCATTTCAGATCAGTTGATATTAAAACATTCATTTTCCTTACCTGAAATCTCTGGTTCCATTCAAAGAGAAAACATGCTTCAATGTAAACTTGCTTATTTATTTATTTATTTATTCACACTTCTTAATATTGAGAAGGTTATAAATTGCTTCTGAACTATCACATTTTCAATTTTATACTCCTGGTGCAGACAATCAATAAGAATAATTCATGCTCTGAAATATTAATCTTATCTTTTCAATATATTTTGGAGCTTTTCACCTGTGATTTTTAGTAGTCAATTTAAATATATACATGCATATACATATATATATATATATATAAAAATACAAATACATATATGTATACACATATAAAATACACATGCATACATTATGTATACACAGTAAGAGTACTCCAGGCAGATTAAGAAAGTTCCTCATCTCCTGAGATATAACATGCCAGTCCAGGAAGATGTCTCCTGTACAGTTCAGCTGCAGTCTACTGGATCTTGCTGACCTTTCCTGGACAAAACTTATTCTTCCATGTCGCAAGGTAATTTATTTTTTCTAGTAGCTTAGGAACTCATCAGACAAAACAATGACCAAAAAAAAAAAAAAATTCATTTTAAAATTCTCACTGTTTAACCATTCAAATAATTTCCATTAACAAAGCAACTTTCATCCAAATAGATTCCTAAACACTTTGCAAGTCATGTCTAACAGAAACACTCAGCCATTAGTGAGTGGAATGATTCAGCTCTTCCAAACCTTTTCAAATGCACAATGAATTACAGTGGTGGAGGAGAACTCATCAGACCAAAAATAGCTTGTAAAACAGGTGTTTAACTAAACAAGGAAAAGTTTTGTTCAAACAGTAGCACTTGTATATTGGCACCTCACCAAAAATTCTGTAGAAATTTTAATTCTTAAGAAGTGGCCTGGCATAAAAAATGTGTCCTAGCAAACTGGATTCCTCTCACCATAAATGTGATCTTTCCCCTAATAATTTTCATCAACTCTCAATAATTAATCTGACCTTCTTTAAAGATTTATCATTCATGGTCTAAGCAGGTGTAATTTTTTTCTAATGAAATCTGTCCAGAAAATGATGAAAAATCTGTTATGAAATATCTAGTAGGGAGCCAGTTCCCATCATGATCTCAGAAGTGCGTGCTACACTAATGACTAGTATATAGAAGAAAATCCCTTTGTGATGAGTAAATCAATGCTGAAAAAGCTAACTGCAAAGCATAACATATTTTTGTGTTCATTGCTACATCACTGACAGATGCTAGTAATTCCATTAATTTCTTTAATTACTGAGAGGGTTTTTTCAATGTATATTATCTAAGAGAAAGCATCAGTAGTCTTAAGAAAGTGAAGAACTGAGGATGTATGAAACCATTGCTGCATAGGTATAGAAGGTATTAAACACAAAGAAAGGTTAGCTAAGTCTTTTTATGGAAAATTCAATCTTGTCAGCTTGAAGAAGTTATCTCAAAACCAACATAATTTGGTCTTTTTCAAGTTCAGGAAAACTAAGATTGAATGACTGTGAGGGAAAACAAAATAAAAGTAATTTTAAAAAGAAGTAAATTTGAAACAGGAGATCAGTTATAAAGCAATGCTGATGAATAGCAGGGAAAGAAGTGCTCAAGGTCTATAAAGCAACTCCCTTCCGTGACTGGAAGCTGTGTAGCTGTCAATTGCTAACTGAAATGTCTTTAGTGGATTACCAACTGCAGTGTATTTCTGCTTTGGATATGGCAAATCTTACCAAGATTTAGTACCTTTAGCTGTGAGCTTTAATGATGGTTTCAAGAGAGACGTCCCTTGGGAATGGGAACTGAAAGGACTTCAATCTCCTAGACCTGTTTCTTCCAAACCAGCATTTAAGCATCATGGAAAAGTATAACTTCTGTGTTTTCAGTAACATCAGTAGAAGAAGACCTGGTTTTTATGACAAAAATCCTTGCATTTGTCATACCTCTAAATTTGTTAAACATAGAAGGAAAGCCCCTCTGTTTCTCATAAATATTAGTACTCCTATACAGAGACACACATGTGTGCACACCCAGAAAGACTAGTGGGAAATATATACACAAAAGAAACAGCAGAAATCAGCTTTCATTAACAGAATGGTGGTACAGACTACTTAGCACTGGAAACACTCTATGGGTCAGATTAAGAAGTCCTGAAACAGCAAGGGTAATAGTATTGATTTGGAAGGAATGTCTGGTTAATTTTTCACAAGGCGTACATTCCTAAAAAATCAATAACTTTCTGCTGTATCTTTATTCTTCTGAATAAACTGTGTCTGTCTGAGAAACTTGATTCCTAAGCTCAATTAGATTCATAAAACATTCACAGACATACACAGCACAAAAGAAACACAAGCTTTCCCAAGCAGCATCAAGCATTTAACCCCAAGGTAAGACAAAGTGAATTATTCTTCCTTGATATAGTGTTGTCCTTGCAGAGATGTGATTTGTTTTTTTATTTAGCACTATAATTTTTATTTTTGTTGGCAATATATGAGCATCTACTCAGAAATTCTTTTTAAAGTTTCCCTTCATCCTTTTAGTCCTACATGCACTGTACCACGTTACCTTTTTAAAGCAAGTTAAAGAAAGGTGACTGCCCTTACAAATAATGCAAACAAAGATGCACATGGCATTCCTTCTACAGTGCTCTTTGAACGAGAGATAACAGAGCTGGAAGGACAACAAAAAAAAAAAAAAAAGAAATTGTGAGAGAACAATGTAAAATATGGGAATTTTACGTAGAGGAGATTGGAGTGAATTCCACTCCGTGAAACCTAACCATGCAATGTTAGCTGCTAAGTTAATTTTTCTGCATCTGATTTATTTAGCTCTATTGATTACAGAAACCATGGGGAAATAAAGCTCTTGAGTTAAGCATTTGAATTTGCATGTTTGAAACTGAAGAGTGTAAGTATCTTTCCTCTTTCATTGGAAAGGTGCTGACTGTTGCTTGATCCCTACATTACACAACTCCTGATCTCAGTTACCGTTTTCCAAGTGTGTTTAATTTGCTTCTACATCATACTCTGTGCAAAGGTGGCCTCCAAACAGATTTTATGTTGTGTCAGGTGGACATAAAAAGTAACAAAGACTTATAAGCTTAGCAGGAGCCTCTTAATCTCACTTGAAAGCCCATAACCAAGAGCTGCATCCCGAGTAGGAACTTTCCCTGATCACATGAAAGTCAGTCAAGCAGCAGTCACTGCTATTCCTCTTCTTAAAGGCAGTGAATTAAATTACTTGGGAACAGCATTCCCCTCTCCTCCTTAATCTGCCTGCCTCTTTCACCTCAGTCTGTCTGTTACAAGCAATGAGTGAAAATGCTGGCAGGCAAGGCAATTTCACACCAAATGAACCCATTTTTTGCGTAAATTTTGATATCTTCCCCTCTCCCCCAAATTTGCATTTTAAATGTTTTGCACATACTTGTGCATATTTAGTTCCTTTTGTTTTCAAAAGACTATCTAGATTGTCTGTACCCGATTTACTGTGACAATAGCACTGAAGTATGTACATAATTGACTGGAGTACATCTGTAAGTATGTAGATTCTATAAGACCATAAAGTTTTCTTGAAATCTTACAGTAATAGATTTTCTCATGAGCTATCTGTAATCATCTAAACCAAATCTCACTCAAGCTCCATTGGGAAACAGCCTTTCACACAGTGTTCCAGCTCGCATCCATGCACGGGGCAGTAAACTGATCTTGCATCCTACTGCTGTCATTAGAGAAAAGCCCTCCCACAGATGAGCCATTCAGTTATATTTTTGTTTCAGTAAAGTATTGCACTGATTGTGGGAAAAAACCCTGTGCGTTCTTACCTCTTAATGGGAGAATGATAGAAATAACTTGATATTTAAAGGTACCAGACTTTCTGTGGAGTAACATGAGTTCCTAATTATCTAATTCATCCCAGATGAAAGATCTCTGACCCCTATAGACTTGCACTAAGGATGTGTTTGGCATTAGAATTAAAATTGCCACAAGTCCTACTTTAAATTTCAAGGTGGAATAAAGCCAAGACCAGTCAAAATCCACAAAGTTTCCCTTTGTTTAATGTCAAGTCCATAAGCATCCCTTGGTTTTCATGGGAGCACACACATAAACCTCATACTAGCAAAAAGAGTATCCACATTTTTGCCCTTCTATATATTACTCTGCATTTTATAGTTACAGCAAAATTCATGTTACACTAAGGTTACATTAAGAACATTTGCAGCAATCTACTAAGAATAAACAGAACATATATCTAAATATATATATCTAAATATCACACTATGGTATTTTTATACGCATTATTTCTATACTTTTCCTAAGTACCATTTCAAATCTCTCATTGTAGGAAAGCTTGTATCTTTAATTTTCAAATAAGAGAGGAAAACATTTTTTTAACCTCTAATTTGTTTATGACTATTCTCACTGAACAAAGACAAAGCTAGTTTTAAAATGTGTGCTATAATAAAAATAGGAATGAGAAAAACACATGCTGAATGTATAAGCAAAATGCCAACAACTGGAAGATTAAGGCTTTCTCTTGATTTCATGCAAAACATTTCACAGCTGGTATTTCAGCAGAAGCATTCTCAGTGTGAAACCTCGTTGCCAAGGCAAATGTTTCATTTTAACAGCTTTTTCTCTTTATTGAGTGTTTGTTTCAGAGTACAGAAGGGTTTCTGAGGAATATTTTGGTCTTAAGAGTATAGAAAAGAAACAGATTCGTTTAACAAACTTAACTTTCTTTCTTCCCTTAAGTAAATTGCTTTTAATTTCTTTTCTAAAAGGAAGAGCACGTTGAGTGTAGAAGTGAAATTACATGGAAAAGATCTACTTCTTGGCCAAATTCATCAAATATCAACATATACAGGACCTGGAAATCGATGGTCCCCATTCCTCCTGTTCCATCCTTCCTCTTATCTCTTCCCCTGATTCTCTCCATTACAAATCCACGACAGTGTTGTCACCATTATCTTATATCCTGTTTGCTTATCAAAAGCAAACAAGATGCATTCTTTGAGTCTTTTCCAAGGTGAAACTAGTGGCACTTCAGAGTGGGCAAGGTTGGACAAGCTTCCTTCCAAATGAATCTTGAGCCAAATCTCCAGCTTAGCAGTTATAGTAAGAAGAGCTGCAGATTTCAGATCACCAGCGGTTGGTCCTATGGAAGCCAATGTTACAACTGGATTGCTTTCTATAAGCTCAGTATTTCCCCCTGAGTTTGTGACCAAATATTAAATATTCCAAAGATCTCCTAAGACTTGTGAAGCTTTTTGGTAGAAAAAACAACGTAGTGTTCTTCTATGCAATCTATTGTATCAGATACTATATTCCTTGGAAAAAAAAAAAAAGAAAAAAAAAGTGGAAAAAAAAGGAAGTGAAAAATTAAGGCTTTTGCAAGTATTTGCAGGCTGCTTTTACCTAGTTAAGAGTCTTATACAAGCTGAATGGCTGCAGACTCTAGATAAGACATAAAAGTAGTGGGAATTTGCTACAGCTCTCACTGTTTTCCTTTGTGTTCTATCAGGAATAATTTTCTACCTGATGTAAGGCACAGTGCTCTACTTGGGAGAGGGACGTTCAGTGCTTCACCCCTGTAGTTTTGACTAGAAGAACTTTTCTAGAGCACCCAAGAAATTCTTTAGGCAAGGAAAGGCCTGTAAAGACAGCGAGGAGCTGATACACCACAGGTAATATTACAAGGTTGCGCTTGCTGCCAGCATCAGGTTTTAACTATTTTTATCATTTCTACTTACACACAATGTCAGAGGGTCTCTTGGACAACATGGTACCAATTAAATCTGAGGAAACAGCTTGGTGGCAGCTGCTTTAAAAAAAATCGGTCTCTAGGAATTGCTATCGTTACATTCATAAATGGATCAACTCTATAATTTAGAAGATCCCAGATGCAGTGAGAGTTAAAGTAATTGTAAAGAGCAACTACACAAATGAATATCTGAAGAACAATAGAAACAGCCCATGGGAGAGAAAGACTGGTACAAGAAGATTACATTTGAACTAAATGCCAAAACAGAACAAAGGAGAAATATGCTCCAAAACACTTTGTGATGTCTAAAACACTGATCAAGAATACAGCCCTAAAAATGGTTTGGATTATTAGCTATGATAAATCAAGTTGGTCCTCATGTTTATGAGCCTCAGCTTTGTACAGTTTCCACAACAAACACAGAATAAACCCTACAACTGTATTAGTTTACAATTATTATTGCAATATTTCTAAAATGTGACTCTCATTTTTATTACACTTCTCCTTGTAGGAGATAAGATACCATAGGCTACTCATGTTCAAATATACATTAATTTATTATAGTTAATAATTCTAGTGATGAAAATGGTGTTCATGATGTTAAGGTCTGAATATTAGCACTACTGTGCAAACGGAGGTCATACCAAATTCTCAATAGCCCCTTTCAATGCAATTAAATCCATACTTAAATCCATGGCTATTTACAGACCTACAGTCTTCACACATTGCTCTGCCAACATACATCAATCCTGATCTGTAAAGTGTCCTCTGTTATTTCTGTTCCACATCTTTCTTTAGGAAAAAATGGATTTAATTCTTAATGTTATAGTGAAATCTGTAATGTGGATAAACTGCACCCAGGGGATCAGAGTTAAGCCATTAAAATTATTTTCGCTATGGGTCCTAATGCAGAATCAAAGCCCTAAACTTCAGAGGTAAAGGACATATAGCTGTTTTTCATTCTAGCACCCACTTTTAGCTTTGATTTTTTTTTCCTTTTTTTGCTTTGTAACTTTCATCTATATCCTAGACTTGTAAGCATTCAGAAAGTCTTGGCAACATAACTGCATTCAAATGTACTATGTCTGGCTAATAGCTCTGAGGTGTTCAGAACATACTTGCATTATTGAGACTGGAATTAATTGACTCTTTGTAGCACAGATTATATGGATATGAAATAAGCTATTATATAGTAGGGATACAGCATTTAGAAACCTTGTGGAATGGATGCAATTCTCACTGGTTTTATACTGATTTGTCTGAGCAGGAATTATGATAAAAAACTAATTTCTAGCTGAGTCAAGTTTCACTAAAACTGAATAAAGCTTTCTACTTGTTCATTTACTAGACACTAAAGAGTGATATAGTATTCAAACAATGGCATTTTGTTTGGAGTGATTTCCAGATCAGTGAGATTCTCTGAAAAGCATCTTGTAAAATGAACCAATATGCATTCAATAAAACCTCAAAGCTTGTTGCATCTCTTTAAAAAGATAACTTTGCTACTTAAAGCTAGGAACTTTGATTTTCATTACTTCTAGTTAGAGGAACAGGTGGAAGAACATGGATATTATGTGTTTCTTTTTGCATGTCTTTATTCTTTCTTCTGTATATGAAATAAAAAGTGTCCTTTTTTTAGGGTTGAAGCCTGGCAACAAATCTGATGGTTTCACTAATCTTTAAGGGATACTGAGTGTTAAGAGCAAACACCTCCAGAGACAGATTTTGAAACATGGTATAAATCATGGTCTGCTGGAACACTGGACATAAACGATTTTGATGGTTCACTGGAAAATATTTCAGTGGCCATTTGGTATAAGAAATGTTAGTTTCCTCCATTTGTATTTATCTTGGATGGAACATGTAAGGACTGGGAAACTGATCAGTCATTTGGGAGAACTTGCAATAAGAAAGCAAAAAGGAGGAAAAGGTGCAGCAAAGGAATGGTAGTTTCTGTCAGTCGCTGCGAGAGCCATACTATGATCTGTTTGTCTTTGACATTTTTCCATAAAATATTTCCATATATCTGTAACAGCATGGTCTCATTTTCAACAAATATATCTGTATATAAGTAAAGCATGTAGTTATGGGAATAACACCCTGCAATGGCTAGACAGAGTAGGTATAGAAATGTTTTGGGTAAAATCTGCAGTTATGAGATTGTATCACAAAAGATGTATTGAATGTAAGATATCTCCTCGACAGATTTCTCAATTGGACCAAGTTAATTTCTTCTTCTGAAGTATAGGTGGCATGACCAGAATTTTGATTCTTACTATAAACAAGGCTACTGACAGTCTGAACTTGCCAGTCTTTCATCAATAGCACTAAAATTACTTTCACAGGTCTCAACAAAGCATAACACTCTTCTAGTCCTTAGATTAATTAAATAAGCATAATTACATCTACAGAAAGACAAGTAAATTATATGCATTTAAATCCTTAATTTGAAAATGCTTTTGTTCTTAACCATGGATCTGTTTGAGATGTTCCTAATATATCAAAGTATTAAAAATATGTTTCTAAGTATGTGATTGTTTATGTGTGTTATTGACTGTAGCCCTCTAGTTTACTGCAAAGAAGTTCAAGACTCAAGGAGGAGTAAGGTAAAGCTTCTCCATATTGCCCATCAGACAATTCAGTCTTTCCTAGGAACAAAAGATGTAGCTTTAGCTGGAGAATGGCCTTTTTTCGTGGAAACTTAATAATGAATGAATGACCAAGGAAAATAATGAGTGGAAAAAAAAAAAAAAAAGACAATCCCTAGGAAACAGAATATAAGAATTTATAAAATCCTTTGTGAATTGGGGGAAAGGTAATGCACAAGTTAACCATGAAATTATTATCACAGCTCTCTGTGCTATTTCTAGACTGCTTTCTTTATAAACACTGCTATTGAGCTGATCAATGGGAAAAGTGAAAACGGGCCAGAAGGGACCAACTGCAGAAAGTAATCTGATTGCCTCTGCACTCAGTATACACTTTTACAGTGATATTCTTTGACACAGACTCCCGTGCACTGTTTACTGAACTGAGCAGAAATTACTATAACTCTGAGGATCTTGAAATTTTAGGAAGGACTGAAAATAGTAAATTTAGTATCATGATTAGATATTGTAGATTAGATGTTATTTATAGTCACAAAAGAAATTAACCATCTTCCAGCAGGAAGGAACTCTGTGAACAAACCCCTCTCCCAAGCCATCTGTAGTCACTGTAAGTGACATTATGAATGACATGTATAAGACACATAAATGAAGTTGGTTCTCATGTTATGAGCCTCAGCTTTGTACAGTTTCCCCAACAAACACAGAATAAACCCTACAACTGTATTAGTTTAAAATTATTATTGCGATATTTCTAAAATGTGAGCTACTCTCACTTTTATTACACTTCTGGATGAGGATATGTGAAAAGTGTCGTCTTTTTATGACTTGCAGCACCCAGCCTTGTAGGAGATAAGATACCATAGGCTACTCATCTTCAAATATACATTAATTTATTATAGTTCATAATACTAGTGATGAAAATGGTGTTCATGATGTGAACAAACCTGTCTCCCTAGCCATCTGTAGACAGTGTAATGTGACATTATGAATTACATATATAAGACACCATGAAATAATTGCCTGCTTTTATGGGAATTACATTCAGTGACCTTGGAGGTTCTTCCTGCTCTTATATTCTGTGTATATCTTTCTGATCACAACAGTGGGAAAGGTGTTCATGTCCTCAGCCCTTATCTTCAGAAACTGAAACTCAATTTATCTTCATTACAAAATCATCTAACCCTATCATTTGATTTTAAATTTTTTTCACCTCTCTGTTGACTGATTTTTCATGTGTTCTTCTCCTTTTGGAGATGGCCTAATGGCCTGAAGTTGCAGCAGGGGTGGTTTAGATTGGACATTAGGAAGATTTTTTATACTAAAAGAGTGGTCACGTACTGGAACAGCCTGTTCAGGGAGGTGGTTGAGTCAGGGTCCAGAGCTGCTCCAGTGTGGGCTTCTCACAGAGTCATCGGCTCCTTTGGGAACAGTCACCTCTCCTGGCACCGGGGTCTTCCAAAAGCTGCATAATCCAAGTCCACTAGCAGCAAATCGAAGTTCACTGGCCAAGTTCCCCCCTCCTGATGCCTTCAGGGAATGTTCCACCACGTTCCTCCATGAGTGCAGGGTGATAGCTGCCATCTCACCACAGGTTGCAGGGAAACTTCTGCTTGGCACCTTCTCCTTCTTCCTCACCAACCACCAGCACTACTCTGCCTCCAGCTCAGATCTTTCTAACTGCTTGCTCTGCTCAGGTCTTATATCGGTTCTTTCTTCATATCTTAATTGCAGAGATGCATCTATTGTCTCTCTCTAATTGCTCTTTGGCTGGTTTTGGAGCTGGGGGGCAGCTTCTCAGCTTCTTACAGGAACTACCTGTGGGGCCCCTGCCCCATTACCAAACAACCTGCCAAAACAAACCAGCACACTATGTCATGTTGGTAGCACAGTAGCAGCTAAGTAAATATGGATGCTTAATGGTGTATGCTGCTAGAGCTCTGTATAGCAAATTAATGGTCCTATTTATAACTTGCATTAAATTTTCCATCCTCTTGTTTTAAGACCGGAGGTTATTTTTTTTTTAAGTTGATATGGAGTGCTCCTTCTTTTTCACCTCCTCTCTGAGTTCTGAGATTAAGCACCACATTTTGAGCTGGCATAAACTGTTATCACCCTTCTGAAGGCAATGAAGCAGTTCCAATTTAAACTAACTGAATATCTGTCCAAACAAAATGAAGAACCTAATCCCTAAAGGGAAGTAGGTACATAGCTTTTCTGACTGCAGTGATAGCTGGGAGTGGGAGAACATTTTAGGATTTAGGTAGAGGTAGTTTATTTGTACAACTTCTGGAATTAGTGGCAAATTCTTATTTACATATGTTAGGGAAAGCATTTCTTGTAGCATCATACACAAGCCACCAGACTTTAAAGGATAGTGTGCTAGCAGTTATAAATCAGTCATTTTCTTGTATTCCAAGTAAAAATAATTCAAAACACAATAAAACAGTCCTGAGTTTTAAACTCAGGAAAAGTACTTGTTCAGGTGCAGCACTGATATTCTGTGTGAATGTAAATAGCCATGCCTAGCAGCAGCACAATTTGATAATTCATTATATTATACTATTACAGTACTGTTTTCTCCCATATGCAAAGGTCCGGGAATCAGCACTTGAAATACCTGAAATACCATGTGATATAAATTATCAAGAATATTTCATAAGTAACAAAAAATCACACCAATAAAACAGTTCTGAACACTTACTTCATTTCATATAGTTCCTATCTTCACATAACATATTTACTGAATAATCAAAATGGGTTTATACGCCCTTAATGATGGCATGAAATCCCAGGGTCATTTATGCACAACCAGACAACGTGACCTTTATATAAACTTGAAGTCCTGACAGTCACAATGACTACAGATCAGCTTATAGCATCACTGTACCATAGTAGCAGATGTTTGCAATTGTACTTGTTCCACCAGCTCTATAATGATGTGCAATTGTCTTGAGGGAGAAGTAAAAAGCCAGCTTAATTTAAGGATCGAAAAAGTGTTTGTTTGAACAAATTAAGAGAAGATAGATAAAGCAGACAGTATGAGATCTCTAAATAAGGAAAAACTCCAGGGATGAATTAGTTTGACTATATCTTTCATTAAGCTTACAAAAAATAGAGCACCCAGAAGTACATAATAATATTAATTACTATATCTATTCATGTTTGGGCTGTTTCATTTCAATCTCTTGGTTCTTAGTATTAAGCCAACATAAATCTAGCTGTTTTCTCAAATGTGTTTCAAAGACACTTCTCTGCAATGAAGGATGCTTTCATTTTGTGCTTCAAAAAGCACAAAAGAAGGCATTTGCATCCTGTCTTCTTCTTTTCACCTCCCAAAATGTTATCATTCTGATGACTTTTTATCCTGTTTTTAGTGATACACAGCCCATAATCGTGCTCATGGATCAGAAGTGAGGGAAAATATACCAACTTGACTATAATTTTGTTTCTGATTTTTAAGAAAGGAAAATAATTGCAGGGGAGGCAGTAAAAAGAAAACCTTTAAATAGTTTAATTAGCATTTTTTAAACTTTAAGACTACAGAAAGCATTTGCTGCATAGTATGGTAAAACATCTTCTTATGAAGTTACATTCTGATAGAATTTAAATGCAGTCTTTTTAGATTTGTATTTGATTTTTCCCCATTGCTGGTAGCTTTCCTCCAATACTCTGTTAGCATATTAGAGCTGATTGACAACCAGATTAATAACTCCATGAATCCTCTTATTTTGATTTCTTATTAAGCTGTAACCCAAAATTAATTGGTGTTGATTTTTTTTTTTTTATATTCTGAAAATCTCAGAACTACAGCTGAAACACAGTCAACATAACAGAACTTTGAAAACAGACAATCTATTTTTCTAAGCCTCCCACTTCTAATAGCTGTCTCTACTTGATCACTGTATGGCATAATTCTGCAAGGCAGCAGATGCTTTAAATTCTATACAGCAGCATTTAATCTATGCAGGTCTCAAAAGACTGGAAATTCCATGTGAAGCTTCCTTGTGCCAAAAAAACCCATCTTGCTGCTCCTTGGTGGTAATTTGATGGCAACTTTTTTTCAAATACCAAAAATCAAATCAATGTTTGAGAAAGAACAGGTGTTGATAAGCTTTTTAAATCTGCAAACTGTTGACAAACATTGACAAATTTTCTGAGCTTGTTCTCCAAATATAGAATGACCTTCTACCAAATGGTCTACATAACTTCTTCCTATCCCTTAATCCTGCAAGTAGATAAACAATAGCGTGCACAAACACATACACGCACGTGCACTCACAAATGCTCAAATGTATAAAGTTTTAAACACCATTCTCCAAGTCTCTTTTATATTTTGTGTTCTAATGTTTACTTAAGATAGAAAAAGCTATGATAGGCTCTTTCAGGCACTGAATTAGTGTCAGGAATTATAGACCACCATGTGAAATCTGTTAGGCTCCCTGAGGGTATCTCTTCTATCTCACCTTCATCTCTTCATAATAACTAAATCACTCCTTCAAACACTCTTTTATACTCAATGTCATTAATATATCAGAGCAACAAATTAGAATAATGTGCCCCAGACAATATTCTTGCTAATAGTATAGCCTTTAGAAACAGCAAAGACGCTCACTTAAATTGCCACAGTTATTCTAGAAAGCAGACTGCACTGCTTGCTACAGAGAAAGGCAAAAACTCTCTAATGTCATTGCTAGTCTAACCAGGGAGAGACAAGAAGGTAAGACACAACATTTTCTAGACTGTAAATCTGGAAATGGGCCCAATTTTGACACAATATTGGTTCAATAGAAGGGCTAACACTGTGAACAAAGCACACCAATCAGTCCAGCTGAGATTTCTCAGTACTAGTAAGCAAACAGAAATATCTTATCAATGAACTAGCTGGGATTCTTGAAACACCTACAGTTTTCATGACTTGGTAAAAAAAAATAAATTAATGCCTTTCTTCAGCTCATTCACAAAAACCAGCCTTCTCCAAGAATAAGAGGTAATCAAGGACATCAGTTCCTTCTTTCAGTGGCAAAACAGACTCCTTCTTCCAGTAATGGGTAATTCAATGCACTGATAATGCAGATCCAATGTATTTGATTTTATACCCATCCCAGGCTTGGAGAAATAATTTAGAAAGCAAGCTTATGGTTGTAAAAAAGGACATTTTGTTCTCATTTGTCCTTAAACTGTTGAATGAGTGTTGTACTGAGTTCATGAATAGTCCAGTATTTCTAAACAATATACATTATGTGCATTAAGGTACCAACCCAGTACAGTGTATAAACATGAATTTGATTTTGAACATGTGAGTTGACTCTTTGAAGATATGTTCAGCAGAACTGGTCAGAGAATAAGATTTTTCGGGAAGTGTGCACCTCCATCAGACTACCTGAGACAGCGATGAATAAATGACAACAATATGCAGAGAATGTCCCACAGCTGCATGGAATGCTGTTGTGCTTGAGGGATATTTTAACTCTCTTCAAATTTAAGGGCAACAAATCACTCAAAGTCTATATTCTCATCAGCCTGATCTAATCTCAGCACTTTAAACTTGTGGATGCTGATATGTCAAAAACAAATTTCCTCTGTTGGCTCAAGGTGCTCATCAGCCATCTGGAACTGCTTCCCTAGTCTCATCCATTATGTAAATGAGATGTAGTATTCGTTATGTTTCATCTACTGATACTAATACATTAATGTGGATGTTACAGCTTGAGCCCCTGAGAAGGAATTGGCTTCACATCACTCACTGGTTTGAGATCACATCCCATTACTTTTAATGGTTCAGTGGCATTTAAGGTCACTTGATTCTTAATACAGCAGATTTCTGTGATGTCAGTAGCTACCTGTCCTCATTTCCTTATCTTTCTTCTTCTCTCCCCAAGAAACTATAGTATTTCAGACCATTGCGTATCTCATTTGTTTGATGAGATTCTATATAATTTCTACATTTACCTTCATGCCTTTTTACTGCTGAGGAATAAAATAGCTGAGAGGTCCTTTACCTATCCTACAATAAAGGAGGGGAAAAGTAGGATTTAAGATATCTGGGAATTTGCTGACAGAATTAGTAAGGAGATTAACACAGGAGCTGAAAAAGAGTTCTGTTCCGTACTTAATCTGTCTTTGAATTTTGATACTTTAAATGAGACAAATGCAGTCTGGTAATATCATATCTGTGTAAAGAGTTCTTAGTCACTCAAGTGAGTAAGTTGAAATCAATTTGTAAATAAGTATTATGGCTCTGTCCTTGAAGAGCATAGCTTGAAAGTGCTGCAAACCAAGTCACATTTGTAACTATGAAGTACCATGCAAGCCTGAGCCAAATCAGAATAGAATGGCAGACTTTGATTGAAATAGCAGGTATATTCCAACCCAGTACCATTTAGCTTTTAAATGAAGACTTGCTACTTGTCAGAGGTTTAACATGCTTGCTTAATATCCCAGATCACCTATAGTCTGAAAGAGGAACGAAAATTGTAAAGGGCAATTAAAATCTGTCACTTAGCACAGATAATTTAAATATGATTTTCTTTTATTAAGAAACTGATTGCCAAATCCAGAGTGGAAATTAATTTTAAATACAATATTCAATGAGCTTTATGCTGAGAACTAGCTGACAAGAAAATATAACCAAATTGGTTTTATTCAGTTACGAAAATGCATTGCAATCAGTCAATAAAAGGAAAACATACATCTCTGATGAATGAGGTAAACATGCATACTATAATATAAATAATAATAATAATAATAATAATAATAAAAAATATAATATAAATAATCTCTACAGTCTGCATATTTTCTTATTCAAGTAACCTACCTGGCTACTCAAGCAACTTCAGGGTCTTTAGCAGGAGTACTTAAGTAAGTGGGGACAACAAGATGGGATTCCAGCACCTATTCCTTTAAACATGATAGCCTTGGTAGAACATCTCAATTAATAATTTTTAGCATATGAGGCTACAATGCAAGACACATTTTATAAACATACATGTGATCATTTTCAAAGTGAAGGACCTAACTGGATCTAAGTTTTTCATGTTAAGTTTGGTTCATCAGATCATAAAAGATCAGATATAATAACATTCAGTTTGGCATTAGGAGAGGTACAAACATTATTTTCCTCTTTTGGGCTGTTCTTCTGCCTTCTTTTTGTATATTTGTATTTTTCATTTTGAAACAAGCAACAACGTTTGTCTTAAAGGGAGGCAAATATTTATTTTTGCATTCTCCATTTTATCATAAACAATATTAATAAAAATACATTTGCATTTTAAATTTAAACCCAAAATGAGAATTATAGAAAAACATTCTGCAGGAAATGTTCTCCTTTCATATAATGGAAGAACAAATTCTCTTCACTGATATCAGCAACTGTAAAGAATCTACACAATGAGACCATTCTGTAGGACTAGCTCTCATATACCCTGTTGTTAATTAAAGGATGGATTAGATGCTGGCATTTTTTGCATATTCAGCATACTCATTTTATTGTGTTGTTTGTTTTTTTTTTGCACCAATCTTCAGTTTAGCAGGGAGAGAGAGATGTTAGCAAACAGTATTTATTCTTGTTTGGTAAAGTGAGGTTTTCTTGAATTTTAGCTATGCTGCTCTCTGCTTTTTCATACTATTGCTGCACATTGTTACCTTCATACTTTCTGAATGCAGTTGCAGGGGTGGCATGCTGAACTATCAAATTCAGTATTGTTCTTTATTCAGCATATCCTATTTAGAGTTTGTTTGTGTGGCAGTATATGATATGTACTTGCTACCTGCAGCAGTATCTAATTACTAACAGTTCTCGCACAGAGTGCTGGAGAATTTTGAACAAATTATGCTTTAATCCTGACATCAAATGAGCTTGCAAACTTTAAAGCAGAATTGGCTTCAGAGTTTTGCAAGGGAAAAATAATGCTGTTTTTATTGCTGCTCTTTACTGTGTTGTTATTCACTGATGCTAAACGTCAGGTATCAAAAGTCACCAGTAACAATTAACAGTTTAATTAGAATTACAAGACATCTTGTAGTTGTGCTCTTATTTCAATCAGCTGCAAAAGTCTGCCACAGCTACAAATGAAATAAGAAAAAAGGTAAATAAAATTATTGAAAACAGATTTTTAATCTATGATATTGAGGTTAAAATGTATTATATTTTTATCTGGACATTTTGTAGAACAACATATGCATAGAAACAGAAGATATCATGGGACAGCTGGAGAGAAACAGGCTAGTTGCACACTGGTTTCGTAACAGGCTAATTTGATCAGAAATAAAGTGTAGTTTGCAAAGTCAGATGAATCTCACTAAATACAAGCCTGTGTTGCATTTGTTCACAAACAGGAACAGTCATTAATTCAGGTTCAGCTTGTAAGATACATACAAAATCCAAATATTTGAGAGCTGGGATATTATTTTTGTGTTGCAAAAGAAATTAGCTTTCTATTTTGTGATATACCATGAAATATATTGCAACCATGCCAATAGCTATAATGAATACAGGAAGTAAAAATATATTTTTTTTATACTTCAGATTTGTACCCTCAGTGTTCCATCTACCCACAGCACAGAATTGGAAGGTTTGGTCTGTCTTAGAAATAGAGGATCAAGTACCAGCATCCTCTGAACCTCATGTTCTCCATGCCAATATATGGGTTTGCTTCCAATTAGTGTGGATACTCAGTAGGTCCGTATTTGAGAACGGAGAGAGATATTGTTGAAAGCCATGTAGACATAGTCAGAAACAGGTTGCTTTGGTTCCTCAGGTAAATAATTTAAGAATTTCTTTCTACATTTCTTTTCAGTCATGTTAGAAACAATGTCCTGTAATGAGTCATAGTGGGAGGCATTGCACTTCTGACATCATGGTATGATTTGAATTATCTGTTAGATTTGAGTAAAACTGGACTGATATGAAAACTGCAGTTTTTCAACTCCACTTACAGATTAGAGTTTTTGTCTGTTTAAGGAAGGGGTAATGAAGTATTTAGGAAGCAGTTGCTTTATAGCAGGAAGATTAAAAACTTGGCAATTTTAAAACATTTTATAAAAATCCAGGGTTTTTTTTCCTCTATGCACGATGATATTATGACTGTACAATTAAAAAAATGAACAAAAAATAAAAGGTGCAGGTCTGGATATGAAGATCTCTGAAGAACTGACCTCAGTTGCTAAGACAGTTGAGATAGTGAAAACAGCTAGTGAAAGAATCAAATCTTGAAGCAGGTCCTAGCCTCTGTTTGGAAGGTGAGGAAATCAGTTTCAATGAAAGAAGGCTCTCTGTCGACAGAGCAATTTAGGAGCAGATTTTGAAAAACTGTCAGAGAATATGCACTGGATTGAAGAAATATCCCTGAAATCATACTGAAGCCTTCTGGTGGATTGAACAAGGTAGATTCTGCATTTTCACACCTGTCAGCCTTCTTAGAAGATGGTATGCCCAAACTATGGTATATACATTACTATTATGTTGAAAAAGGATCACCCCCCACAGGTCTCTAATTTGTTGCTTTTCTAACTTAAGTACTGACTCCTAATGATATTGTCATACATTGTAATTGGTAAACTTGCTGCTAATAACACTTCCTAAATGTATCTGGTATTCTTCCAAGAACCAAGTTTTAAAGAAACTCCTGGTGAAACAACACACGGCTTGTGGAGTAGAACTTTAAGGAGGGAAGGACAGGGTTGACTTTTTTTTTGCAGTGAAAACAGCCTTTCAAAGTCATTTTTCCAAGGATCATTTGGGAGTTGTAAGACTCTTATTACAAAAACACAGATGTTAGGACTAGAAATTAGTTTTGTGGCTTTGTTTGTCAGCTCTGGAATGGAATTAAATCAGTGCCTTAAAGACTACTGTCTGTAAAACTAGTCTGCTTTCTTGTTTGCCGGTTTGTCCTTGCCTCATCAACATCCATGCAGTGTGAAAATTAAACATATCCTGCTTGCTTCAGTAACACTGAAATCCACTGGTATCCCTGCTTTCCTGGAGTGGGAGGAGGCAAAGATGTGGGTGTGTGGCAGGCATACCATTTCCTTTTTACTTGTTGCTAACTTTTATGCAAACAAAGCCATACATGCAACACAAAGGCAATTTGAAATGTCTGCATTCTGTTAATCAGCATCAGTATAAATCACAGGAGCTTAAGCAAATTGTTTTTTTCAGTACATGACACATTGCTGTTGGTGAACAGCAAGTGAGAGTATACTGTCAGAACTGCCCCTAGACAGAGAGCTGCAGAGAGCACCCCTCTTCTGAAACTGCCTCATTCTCATTCTTCATTTGCAAACACTACTAAATTGAAGATTATTAGCTGCATAAAATCCAGACAGGGAATTTCAGGCTGCTGACATTGTGGCATTGAATGAACAAAGCTCAGCAGCAAGACGCCAGCAGCAATCAAAAACAACCTTGAGTAGACCCCCCCCATCTAACAACTGCGGATTCAGAGCATCATTGTATGTGCAGCCTCTCAAGGTTACTGAATAACAATCCTATACCTGCTAATAGTAGATGCTCTTAGTTCTCTTATAATTAGTCACCATGGAGTTTTTATGAAGGTTACTGGGTTGAAAGTTATTGCTGTGATTTGATTTGTTTTAAGGAGGAAGGAAAATACATACACACTTACACACACATACACAGAGCAGAGGAAATTATCCCTCTACCATTCATTAGCAATAGTCACAGGTACCTCCGGCATTTTCTGTGTATGTTGAGGGCCTTTTCTGCTCTGCATCTTCTGAGTGATTATTGAGCTGTGAGAGGCTGGGACCCAAACATGTGCAACTGCCCTAAAGCTAGTTAAATCAGTTCATGCTACATGAACCGCAATGTTAAAAACAACAGATAATCCTGGGTCTAGTGGGGAGAACATGAAATCTTTCCTTCAGCAGACAATGTGTCGGCACTTCCCACTGCAGGTGAGTGAGCTTGTTCTCTCTACACTGTAAACTGCAAATGGCTGGGGAGGTCAGAGGAGCTACTTAATCAGTGGTGTTCTCATGTATTTCATTTTAAATAAAAGTTTCACAGCTTTGCTTGGTAATTCAACAATGGTGTGGTCAGCAAGCTGGCATATCAGATTAATGCCATCTTTTTTAAACTTCTCCCTGAAGGTCAAAGGAATAAGGTGTGAATAGATAAAGCAGGTTTATCAATAATAATGTATTTTATTTTCCACACTGATGAGCAGTAAGTTAGATTGTTCACACACTGTGATATGTGGGTGTAGGCAGGTTTTAATACCCATAAAGACAGCTGCAACTGCAACATGGGAAGATTCCACAGTGCTTCTACTGTAGTAAGCTCTGGAAGCTGTAACCGAAAAAGAACAGTCTGGGTTTGGGTCCCAACTGGTCTATTCTTTCACTGCTGAAGAAGAGTAGAGCTAATTTCTGGCACTCTAGAAATCCAACAAAAAAGTGTTAGCTGGGGGGACATGTGCAGTGCTGCAATAATTAGTGTGTTCTACACAGTCTCGGGGATGTGTGTTTGCTCTGAATGCTCAGATCCATGCAAACACATCAGCATCCATCTGCCACTGCCTTTGCCTTCACCAGTGGCTGCATCGCTTGCATTTTAATGCAGAGATCCTTGCAGAGTTTGCCTAAGCAGCACAGTTTGTGAAAATGGGTTCATTTGCTTGCTCTTCTGGCCCTTCCGAAGTCCCAGAGAGAAACAAAAAGTAGGATTTCTGGCTGAACATCAGAAAACACACAAGCTCTTTTTTCCAGTAAGATGAGGCTCAGTGTTGTCAACAAAATCTGTTTGCAAAGGTCTGTGTCATGAATAACCATGAACTTGCATGAATGCAGAACATGCGTGAATGCATAGCTGTGCAATAATATCATTCATTTGCTAAAACAACCAGAAAGAGTGACTATTTTCCCAGTAGGTAACTCAAGTTTCTTTTCCTATTATTAATGAGAAGATTTCTTCCCTAAACCACAAAAATTAAACTGTAAGTTTCAAATGGAAAGACTCTTAAGGTCATTTTTAGAAACAAATTTCTGTCATTTTGAACACAAATGTCTTTTCTTATTGCCTAAATCTATATTTTCACTTCAAAGGCAGCTATTTTGCATTCAGTTCCAGCATGCTCAGCTGTTATTTCCCCTATTGCATTATCAGATGTTCTGCAGCTTGACAGTTATTACTGTGTGCCAAGAGAAAATGAAGTCAGCAAAGTTACGTGGCCTTTTTCCGTGTCCGATTTGCATGATATCATCCTACTCAGTGTATCACTCAATGGTCCTCTCACCCTATTTCCAGGCTTGATTTAAGATACTTTTGGAAAATACGAAATCAGTGTGTGTGACATTCTGTTCTTTGTCTATTCCAGTTCAGAAAGAGTTTTTAAAGTTACATATTGCTGAGGATAAATGTGATTCATTAAACTAATGTTCTGCTCCTGGCAAATGACCTGTGTCCTATGAAAGGATATAAAAAGTAGAAAGGAGCGAGATTTTTTTTTGTTAAGTGACACCAGAAAGGAAAAAAAAAAAATTGTATGAAACACAGGGAAAATTTATTGCTAGTACACAATACTGTTTAGTATTCAAAAATACTGTTTCTTTGTAGTTCATCATCTTGGACTATGTCTCTAGACTTTATAATCTTTCTTTAACTCCTTTTTTCATTATTAGCTGAATTATTTTTGTTCTCTGACATGATTTTGTAGTATTCTGATATTCCAATATATGTCTGCAGTCACTCTACAGGAAGGATAAGCAAGTTTATGCATTTGCATACATGCAGAATTATTTTATTAATGTTTAAATACATATATTATAAAGGTTACATTAGCATTTCAGCTGTATTTGTGTATATTTAAAAAAAAAATCATACATATATATGCACATCTACTATTATTTTGGAACAAGACTTTTGAAGTTCTTGGCTTTTCTCATTATATGTGTGATTAGAAAGTCCATGTGACAATTTTAAAAATGAAATTTTATGTTATATGCTGTCTGGAAGTGAACAGAAATTACAGAAACATCAAATAATTTTGTTTTCAAATTTGAATTCTTTCTTATCAGTAATGAAAGTTATGTTTTTTCAACACACCAAGTTTTCTCAAAACAAAAAAACAAAAATAAGAGGAAAAAAATGTAATAAGTTTTCATTAAGTCATCTCCTGTTCGAAATTCTTAACATATTAAGGGTAATTTTAAAACAAACTGTATAAGTTAAACAAATATTTTGGAATAGTGAGGTTATTTCAATTTATTGACCAAGTAATTTGTTAGTTTAATTTTTTTTTGACCGTTTTTGTTTACATGTTTGATTATTTCATTATATAATTCATTATGTATTCATTATATATTTCATTATATATTTCATTATATATTTCATTATATAATTCAATATTAAAGGGCATGGATATAATTTAAAAATGTGAAACATATGTCCCAATTAGCTCTAAAATAAAATGTCACTTTTGTGTGAGTAACCTGATAAAAAATGTATCTCTGCAAAATATATATTTCCTACAATAGTACAAGTACTCCCATAACAGGCTGTCAAAAATAATAACTAATTAGGTAAACACATAGAAATTGATGTAACAAATATGCAGAAGCATAAACCCCCTTTTATAGCAGGAATCTTTTCCCACATTAATATAATTAGAGCAACAATATAAGCTACCAGGTGGTTACTTCTTATTGTTACCATTATACTTAATTTATAAAAAAATTTAGATCTATGTGGAATAATAGAAGTTGCACTTATTAATGTTAAAGTTATTACTGTTTACAACTGTCACAACTGACTATATTAATAAGATTTAGTTTTAATATGAGAACTCTGTCTGCTAAAAACGTCACAGCTCTCTTTGCTAGAAGGATCTATTAAATAGCTTTTGAAAAATTGCCACAATATTGGATATTCAAAATAATAGTTTCCTGTGAGAAATAACCATAAGAATATGGCTAGAAAATTAGTTATTTTCTAACTCAAATGACAATGGCTTTATTTTTAATTTTGGATAATGGATGTTAAAAGGAAGAACAAAAAAAAAAAAAAAAGGAGGAAACTGCAAAAAGCATCTACAGGAAAATAATGAAAAAGTTATTTTCTGATTTGCTTTTTCTATGAATCAAAGTGAGAATTTCATTCTGAAAAATCACAGTTTCCTGTAAAAAAAAAAAAAACCAAAACTGTTTTTAATACATTAGGGTTTTCTTCAGAATACTGTTTAAATTCAAATACAGTTTTAAATTAGGAAAAAAAAATCAGTTTCAAACCAGTAAATCTTTCTGTTTCTGAAATGGAAAATTTAGAATTTTAAGAGTTTACATAGAACCTTCATATATTAAACATTTCCACAGCCCTCCCCCCCCACCTTTTTTTTTTTTTAACTAAATATTTGATCATTCTTTTTCCAAGATCCTTTCCTATTTAAAAGGTTCTGGAGTGAGTGTACTGGAGTTAAATTTTTATAAGTTTTTAAATAACAAAATGTTGTTTCAACTTATGCAAGTAATGAGATGAAAAATAAAGTCTTATAACGAAGAAAAAAAAGGATTATTAAACAGCTGTACTATCAATTTTCATTCTGATGTCACATCATAAAGAAACATATTAATTGGAATTTTATAGTTTTGAAAAAGATAGCAAAGAAAATCCATAAAGCACCCTCGGAATCTGTGGCTAAAAAGTAATAGATCTTATCAACAGGAAATCATGGAAGTAAGACTCTTTTTACATTGTTATTTATTTTAGAGTGCACTTGACCTGGCCTCCAGCCCAAAGGCCAAATCCGAATGGTGACCTTTTAGAAGTGTCCTCCTCTGTAGTGCACTAAGAATTTCAGAACATGATTTTTTTTTCTTTTTATTACACAGCAAATTGTCATGGAAATCTTCAACACCTCAATCACTTCTAAGCAAAAGACCTTACAATACATATTCACAGGCAATGTTGATTGGAAGACAAACAAGAGTCTTTTCCCTTCCTCCTGAGTGCTGTCAGGGCCTCAAGGGTTCCCACAGGCTCTGACTGCTCTGCTGAGTTCCCCAGGACTCCCACATACCCTCTGCCCCAATCCCAGGGCTCCATTTCAGCTTCAGGTGATGATATCTGGGAATGGCTCAAGGGCCAACAGAGCCACAGCTGGCACCCAGTTTGGGTCAAGAATCAAGGATGCAGGACCCACATTAGTTGCCTTGGCATGAACCTCAGATGCAGAGAGTGGTCTCTGGCCTGTTTTATTTATTAATGTAATATTAATCTGACACACCTCAGGGGCTATTTCTGTTGGACTATTTCTTTTGGGCACAGTGCTGAGTAAATAATACTGAGTATGTGGAAGTAAAGAGGATTGTCATTATGGCCAGATGAATTTTGAGACAGCAGTGAAAAACCTCACAAACCTCAAGTCTGAGCCCTCTCTTCTGAGCATTACCTTAATAAAATAAAAGAAGCACATCTTGCTGTTTAGGTTTCATCAGCATGTGTAGTTTTCCTGACTTCCTTATTGGTCTAGAAGTCGATAGGCTGTTCTGTAGTCCTTCCTGCTGACTCCAGGTTACAGTTCTAGGCTCTACTGAAGGTGCAAACCAAAGAGCAAGGCAGAACTTTGCTTTGTCATGGAACTTCTCCACCAGGATTATTAGTGGAGAGCTCTAGGCTCACTGTGGAAGAGACCAAAAGAGTGAAAAAATACATTTCTGTTATTCCACAGCTCCTGGGATCAAATGCACTTCCAAAGATTGAACAACAGCAATTAACTTCTGCTGTGATGCTTCCTGGAAAACACTTCAGAAAACAACAGAGTTTGCACATTTTAAAGCCCACTGGAGGTTTGCAGGAGCTTTTGTATTAGAAGCTTAACTACCTGTAACCATTCTCCTACCAAAACCATTTCTTGTCTTTGTAACATAAAACAGTTTGTATTGAAATACAGTACTACAGATAAGCAAAGGCTGGCATGAATCTTACTGTACTAGTGACACTTATCAGTATGATTTATTGCATTATAATTGTGCATTTTTTGAGAATTAATCTCAAAATGGGTGACATATGCTATACAGCTCTAAACCTACAGGAATCCATGTGATATTACAGTGCTTGCTTCTCTCACCTTCAGACAGGTTTGGCCACTTGTTCAAACATATGACTGCTGTATCTGGGGGAAAGAGGAGATACAGGACAATGTCTGTGTGACAGATTTTTTTATTAGTTCAACTATTCAGCCGTGTAAATACATCAGAATTAGTGTAAATTACATTTTCATACACTTTTCAGATCTACTTACCATAAACAAAATCAGTCCCTGCTAAGTCTCTTTTCCTCTTTCCCCCTTAATACAAATAAAACTTTTACAAAATTCTGCCCCAAATTTATGTTGTTCATCTGACAGATAGTTACTATGATTAGTGAAAGACAAAAAACATGAGGTAAAAAGTAGGGATGTACTCAACATAGAGCAATATATTCTGGGAATAAAAAAATAGTTAAATTCCAATATTGACATATGAATTTGAATTTTGAAGACTTCTCACTGAAAAAAAATAGTAGAAATTTTGTTTTGAGAATGTTCTGGTTTGGTGGGTTTTTTGGTAGCAGGGGAAGGGCTACAGGAGTGGCTCCGGTAAGAAGCTGTGAAGCTTCCCCTGCTCCAAACCCAGCCAAGGAGTCATTAGAGGGCCAATAGATGCCCCTCAGCAATTAACATAAGAAAGAACTGAAATAACACCTGAGCAGAGAGCACTTAAAGAAGGCAGTGCTGGAGAAGGGGAGAGGTGCTGGTGGTTTGTGAGGAAAAAGGGGAAGAAGGTGCCCAAGCAGAAGTTTCCCTGCAACCCATGGCGAGATGACAGCTGTCCCCCTGCATTAATGGAGGAACGTGGTGGAACATTCCCTGAAGGCGCCAGGGGGTTTGAACTTGGCCAGTGGACTTGGATTTTGTGACCAGTGGATTTACTGCTGGTGGACTCTGACTGAGCAGCTTTGGAAGACCCGGGCGCCAGGGGAGTTTGTTCCCAAAGCAACATGTGACTCTGTGGGAAGCCCACCCTGGAGCAGCTTCTGACCTTGTGGGAAGGAGTCATGAAGGAGAGGCTGGTGGAGGACTCACTGCATTGGGATCTATGCTTCATGTCAAATTATTTAAGACTACTGTCATTTCCTTTCTTGACTTCAAATAAGAAATAGAGAATACTTCACTCACACACATGGTCTTTCATACTGGGTTCATAAAAACACTATAAACGCCATTCTGCTGACTTATGTAACTATTGATCCTGTCTTACCCTTATTAAGATAAGAACTTATATGGGCATGCTGAACAGAAGAATTTCACAATGGCATAATGGCAGTTGTTCTTGTTTAGGTGTAGTTTAACCTTTTTATGACCTGTAGCAGAACCAGCTGCTTTTGAATCTTTAAATAACAGAACTTTTGAAAGATTTTATTTCAGAGACAAGGGAAAGATATCAGAGACTTACACTGTTCAACACCTTACTACTTACATTTAAATAAATGTTAACTGGTCAAACCATTGTCACAAGGCAGCTATGTAAATTATATTTCAGGAAGATTGTTCATCTTTCAAATATCAGAATTAGATAATGCTATGGTGAAATTTACATCTGAAAGCAGTCAACAACAGATTAAAAATGCAGTGAAATATGTACTGCATTCTCCATACACATTCTCTGTTTTTGTCTTAATGCAAATGCAGAGATAAAGGTAAACATGGTAATATAGGTTATGCAGGTGAGTTGATGAAAATTATTGTCTTCTCCTTCAATCTCACAATACAGTCATTGTCATAATGAAGTGAATTAAGGAGTGCCAATCCTTGCAGTTTTTGCATAAATCACTTTGGGGAACTAATTTCCTTGAACTTCAGACAAGTTACCTAACTGTTAAAAGTCTAAAGCAGTCATTCAAACACCTTTGATAAGAAATAAAAATGAGCATGCTCAATGGCAATTGCCCATTTTCAAAGTTAATGTGCAGTGCTGTAGTTTCACAATTAGTTTAAATCAGATTAAACTGGCAGGGCTGCAAATGAAGTGGCCCCATCGTTCTTCTGCGTCTCTATTTCTCCCTTGTGTCAGCACAAACATTTACCTTCCAGCTAAAACTAAATAGTTGGGGTTTTTGCCATGCAAGATCAGTCCTCTGACCTGGTTCACTGTGCAGCTGTACAAAGCTTTCCCAGGGGGGCGAAGATGGGTGGGAGGTGAAAGGGGAATGATACAGACACTTCTCTTGGCATCAGTGCCAGATGCCGCTGCTGCAAATTGATTGTGAAATTACAGCATAAGACTCAATAGGTTGCCTTCCCCTATTAATTAAAATTGAGACCTCACTGGCTGGCCTGGGCTTTAGGGGAGCAGGAACCACCCTAAAGGTGTCTATATAGAGTAGCTTAAAAGATTTGCTTTAAAACACTACATTTTTCTGTTGGTGGTTTTTTGTTTTCTTTGTTTTGTTTTTTTTTTAATAAAGTAGATTTCTTAATGAAAAGGAAAGGATTTTTTTTTTTTTAAATCTGAGAACACTTCCAAACATGCTATATATACAAAACTAAAAGGAGTAGTTTTTTAATAGACATCAATAGAACAAAAATAATTCATTTTCAGAATACTAAATGAATACATATTTTACTTTTATTTTAATTTTAACGATGCACATGGGAACTAAACACACAGTCTAAGTCATATAGAAATATGGGAGTACTAGACCCACAATATGTCTTGTCTGCAGTTTGTAACAGTGGATTGAGTCCTTTGGGATTCATATGGATTGATAATAATAATAATAATAATAAAAAAACGTAAAAGGAAAAAAGTAATAAACTGTAATAGAAACCATGTTTCTGTTCTGTTGCCAGAAGGGATTATAATATTCTGAGTACTCAGAACAAAAAGTGGACACAAAAAAAGAGGAAGAAGCAGCCTGAGGGAAGGAAAACAAACTTATATTTTTAATCATATCTTACAAAGTTAATGATTCACCTGGACTCACTTGATATTAGCAAAATTTCCTTCATCTTTTAGCCTACCAAACGGTGAAAAACCTCTGACTACTTGCACAGTGTTTTTAGGAAAAGGGTTCAAGGGGACTCTCCTAATGGATCTAAAGACTCCACTTAGTTTGGAAATTGGATGGTTAGATGCATTTTCCAGAGATAGAAGCTGGTGTTTAGTAGACTTGATTTGCTTCTCTGCCCTCTAAAGACTGCAGAAAATGACAAGTGTTCCTAAGTAAAGTAGACCTGATTGAGTTCCATGATCAGAGTTCCTCCACCATGAGCAAGTTATGCAGCTGTCTCTGGCTTCAGCAGTCCTTAATGGTGCTGCATTTTATTATTATTTGTTGTGGTTAATTTATCTACAATTTATGGGCTTACGACTCCTGTGAGGAAGACTCGTCTCATGATGGAATTATAGTTTCTGTGGAAATTTGGCTTCAACTTGCCAGAACACTAGTGAAAATCAAAGTCTGCCACATACTATGTAAAACTAAAAACTTTTTCAAGTTGACGTCCCATCATATCTTAAATAAAATTTGTCTGGAAGTAATTAATAAGGCTAGGGAATTAGTTTGGCTAGCAGAAAATTGTGAATTTCAGGCAGTAGTCAGATGTGAGATTGGTTGACCTAACTTGGATGGGAACTGCATTAATTTGTCTTTTTAGTTCCTTTACTCTGTGTTATAATGGATTCTTTCTTGGTTGTAAGTTTGAACATTATTTATGGCCTCTGAAACATACCACTAACAAACAATATTACTAGGTAGATGTATTCAAGTATTTAAGATTTTTTTTCAGATCAGTATTTTCCCCAATACATGTTTTGAAGTTGTGATTCTCAGACAATGATGTCCCTGGCTCAGCTTTTGTTTTTGTAGCTATGACTAGGGAAGTAAAAATCAGAAATCTGAAACAAATTCTTCTAACTTCCAACTCTCAATGGAGAAAACAATCCCTGTGTATCCAAATTCTAGTAATTTCAATGAGTATTACCTTCTTGATTTCAACTATTTTAAAATCTGACTCCATTTGGAATTTAGGTTATCATCTTGCAATGGAAAAAATCATCTGTTTTTGTGAGATTTCTGATCATGTTTAAGCAAAGACTTCTCCAACTAACTGTAAAGGGAAAATAGGGTTTTTTTCTACACAAGAAAATTATTGCTCTACACTCCATCAGATTGTCTCATACCTTACTTAATGTTGAGGTCCACTTGTTTTTGTCTTAAGTATAAGAGTTTGTAAGTACACAACTCAGAAGTAGTCACTCTTCTTAGTGTCTTCTTACAAATTACTTACAATCTGTTAATACTAGCTACAATCTATATGTGCATTCCATCCTTTTGTAACTTAAATAAAAATATTTTTCCTTTAACCCTTGCATTTTACAATATACAGAAAAATTTGGGAAATTATCCCAATTAAAAGCTGAATATGTCTCTCACGATTATCTACAAATTTTCTTCATTGGTTTCATAAATGTTATATCTTTGGGAATCTCAGCTTTTGAGTGTACATTTTTAATTGTTTTATGACATTTCTTAGCCTCTAGTAATATGACTGAAAATACAACTTCTGCTACTTTGCACAAACTTTACCCCCATGACCCTGGATGATTTTCATTATACAGGATGAATACTAGCACTGTTTTCAATTGCAATTTGACATGATTTTCTACAGTATTACAAAAAAATAAAGGATATAACATAGCAGTAAAAAATAATATTTTATGAGCTGTGATTGCTGTAATTATTTTGATTATACTAATGAGGAATAGTGGAGAAATGTTGAGATACAACCTTTTTAAAAAGTAGCTGGAACAGAGACCGGAAAAAGGATGTGCGCATTAACTCTGAAGTGTGGTTCTTTGATTAAGTAACTTACCCAAAAGAGGAGGAAAACAACTGTTCTCATGATAAGAGAAGTTATTAGTGGGAAAAGATACCATCAGTTGAAAGTCATTTTCTAGAGCTAAAACTGACTGAGCAACAGAAACAACAAGAAAAAAGAAAACTAAGAAAGCTTTTGTGTGGTCTTTGGCATTAAAGCTAAACAAAATCTGGAGTAAATTATGGTTGATATAAACAGTATAATATGAGTTTTGTCTGACATCATATATGGAATTTTAATTAATACAGAGACTGGTGAAGCTGTCAGACTACTGAGACTGAAGCAGGAGATTAGGAGTACAGAAACACTTTGTGCACAACTCTATTTTATGTAGTCAGTTTTAAAGCTAGCTTTTTCCTTTATGTGCTAAAATAAAACTATACCATTATGGTTTGCATACCTCTATCGATATTTTTCCTTCTCACAGAGCTGCTTTATCTTCCTGAACATTTGTTGGTGCAACACATACACCCACAAAATTACGATATTTTAAAAATGTTGCAATAGCTAATATTTGTTGTTGTTGTTGATTATCATTGTTGTTGTTGTTGTTGTTATTATTATAAACTGCTATTATGCCACTTGTTTTACATATAGAAAACTTTAAACTGATAGGGAAGACATTGTCTGGGACTCCAAAAAACAGGTGGAAAATAATCCAGCAAGCCGGATCCTGCATTTATGTTAATGTGAATTGAGCTTACAATGGAGCTATAAGAAACATAAACAAGGAATAAGATCAAATACTAGCATAAGATCAAGTAACTAATGAGATTAAATGCTGATTTATTTATTTATTTATTCTTTATAAACTCTGGATCTTCAATCTATGTAGTATCTGGGCTCCTCAAATAGAGACAGAGACTGTCATTAAAATATATTTGTCCTTAATAGCAGTGCTATCTTCTTTTTAAGGAAAGGAAACTACATGATATTATGTCTTCTTAAGTTTAACTGTATATTTGAGGTTGCAGCTGAGCCTGGAAGCAAACTTAAGGTCTTCTGAGCTCATCCATAGTATGGTGTCAGCTTGACAGAAAAGACAGTCTGTTCAGTCAAGCTGGGTTAATTTCTAGCAACAGGGAATCTATTCTTACTTACACATCTTGGGAAATACACATGCTTACTCTTGAGAAAGTAAATCTCACCAATGCAACTGGGAGTAAGCCAGCAACATAATTTATTTCATGTGTTTTCATTGCAGTTAATCGGCTGCTATTTATGCTGTTTAAGTAGTTCTTCAATGGCAAATTAATGGCAGTGACAAAACATAGAGAAATTAACTTTCTTTCTAAATCTAAGAACTCTAGAGAAAATAATTCAAGATCTACATTGGTGTATGGAATCTCTAAAGTAAACTACTAGCTTGAATTAGTTAACCAGATTGATCAAGGTAAGTAACCTGAACATTTGGCTGGTGCAAGAAAATTAAAGATCGTGTGACAAAAGCTGTAAAATTAAGTGCAAATTGGGGTAGAAAAAAATCAGTACTCATATCACAGGAACTGAGATGGGGAAGAATTTTACATCTTTACAATTTTAATGTTACATCTTCAAGATGGAAAAATAGAGAAAAAATCTATAAATAAAAGGGTATAGGAATTTCTTAGATGAAAAGTCAAAGGCAGAAACATCAAACATACAATGAATGGATACAATCAGGGAAAATAAACAAAGGCTTGAGCCAAGTAGAAATAGTGCTCTGAAGTTGGACCTGCGTGTGACAAAATAATGGTGTAAATGTAAGTTTAAGAACCATGTTTTTTTGTAAGATACTGGGTGTATGTGAAACTGGGTCTCATTGCTACTAAAAAAAGGCAGAGAAAAGTTAAAAAGAAGTACAAGAAAGAGTGAATATAGACATTCAAATGCAAAAATACAGTTTTTGGTCAGATATTTCTGTGCAGTGTTAAATTCCAGTGCAGCACTTTTCATTATCAGATGCAACTAGGTTATTAGTATAAAAGAATAAAATATTCAAAGTTATGCAGTCTGAATATAGACATAGACAAAGCCAAAAGCCAGCAACAAGATAATTATGCACAACCCCCCCCCCCACATTTAGGTATTTTCAGTATCCATTCCATAATGTTGACTAAGCTGATCTCCTTATTTGACAAGATGACCTGCTTAGTTAATGAGGGAAAGGCTATGGATGTTGTCTGCCTAGACTCTAGTAAAACCTTCAGGACTGTTTCCCACTGGCTGCTCATGGCTTGAATGGGTGTACAATTTGCCAGGTATAAAACTGCCTGGATGGCTGGGCTTAAAGAGTTGCAGTGAATGGAGCTGGCAGCCAGTCACAAATGGTGTTCCCCAGATCTCAATATTGAGGCCAGTTCTGTTTAAAACACTGGAGGTAAAACACAGCCACCTGAATATGGGTCAGCAGTGTGTCCAGATGGCCAAGAAGGCCAACAGCACCCTGGCTTGTATCAGAAATACTGTGGCCAGCAGGACTAGACAAGGACAGCAGGTCTCTTCCCTCCTTCCAGTTGAAAGCGGTGACATTGGAATGAACAGGAGGATCCAATAATGGAATCACAGAATTGTCAGACTTGTAGAGTTGCACCAGCACCTTAGAAGACTAGGCATCATTCACATTTGAATCACAGAATCGTTGGAGCTGGAAGGGTCCACTAGAGATCATATAATCCAGCTCCCACCTCTAAAGCAGTATCGCCTAGAGCATGTTACACAGGATTGCATCCAGGCAGGTTTTGAATATCTCCAGAGGAGACTCCACAACCTCTCTGGACAGCCTCTTCATGTAGGTTCTTCTGCCACATGTGTTAGAAAGTTATCCTCAGTGCTCCGTAGGAATCTCCTGGACTTAGTGTGCCTAGCTGTGTTGCCTTCCCACCAAGTATCAGGGTGGCTGAAGTCCCCAGTGAGGACTAGGGCTTGTGAGTGTGAGGCTACCTTCAGTTGCCTGTAAAGGTCTCACCAACCTCTTCATGCTGATGATGTGACATACAGTAGACACAACATGAATTAGCCTGCCTCTTAATTCTTACCCATAAACTCTCAACTAGATTTTCATCTTCTCATAGGTAGAGCTTGGTACATTCCAGAAGCACTTTCACATGAAGAACCACCCCACTACCCTGTCTTGCTGGCCTGTCTTTCCTGAGCTGTATGTAGCCATCCATGACAGCATTCCATTCATTTGAGTTATCCCACCATGTCTCAGTAATTGCATTGAGATGATGGCCCTGTGACAGCACTCAAATCTCTAGTTCTTCCTGTTTGTTCCCCATACTGCATGTGTTGCTGTATAGGCATTTCACAGAGGTAGTCCAACATGAAGGTTTCGCTGGAGGGGAATAGAAGGATATACCAAAGTTGTACACTGCTCCAAGGTGGTTATCCTTCTGTTTCTTCTCTTTGGAGGCAACTAAGGAGTATTTGTTGCAAGTCTAGCTGACCTGGTTTATTCCCATGTGGATGTGTTGACACAAGCATTCCATTTTGGACCCTACCCCTGAATCCTTCAGTTTAAAGCTCATTTCACTAAGCTGGCCAGCCTGCTACCAAAGATTCCCTTTCCTTTTCCGGACAGATGTGTTCCATCCCTCCCTAACAGGTTACAGTCATTGAAGAATGTCTCATTGTCATAAAAAACACAGCCCTCTTGATAATTGCTTTACCTTTGCCACAAATACTTAGCATCTGTTTTTGGTAACACCTGTGAAATTACCTGGGAGCTTTGATGCAGCTCATTAGCAGCCAAGAAGTCAATGGACCATAGAGCAAACTATCTTTCCAGAGGCCGTAGGGAAACAGGCATGTAAAAAAGGACTAATACACAGACTGCCAGAAAGATTCACAGTGTAACCAATCTGTGATGGTACCTGTACTGCTTATCAATGTAATAATGATTTAACAGAACAGAATGAGAACAGAATATAGGCAACAGGGATTCCTGTGCATTCTCAGATTCCCTGCATGAATTCAGCCTTTGGGCTGAACTAGAACAGCAATGGCAATATCAAGTTTTAACTTATCACTCCATTTGACCCCAGCACATAATTGTGTCTGTTCTGTGCAGTAGGAAGTTGATATGCATGTACTGGCTTACATGCAATAAGCATTTTCCAGTTCACAGGAGAAACAAGTCTTGAACTTAAAAGTAGTTTAATGCACATATCTTTCTTTCATTCTTGTAGTGCTATGACTAACCTGTTCCTGAGCCTTATGTTCAAGCCAAAGCTAAAAACATATTTGCAGATAATATGTGAGTGGCATAATAAGCTTCCAGAGATAAAAGAGGTAGTGGAGGAAAATCACAGTATTACTTCTTGTCAGCACTAACTGGAAACCTACATCACAGCTAAAGCAAATTTCAATTCAATATGTTCCATGTATTCTTGTCATTTCATGCTAACAGGGAAAGTAAATGCTTCTTGCAATACTACTAGGTCTCTATATATTTCTTGCTCAATAGCCCATGACCTTTTGCAAATCCTGTTTTTTGCATATTGAAATACTTTTTTAGTCATGAGTTTTTGTATCTTAACATCACTGGACAGTTGTTTTAATATTCGAAATATAGTATCTAAAGTATTTTTATTTCTTAGAATTAATGTCATAAGAAAAAATATTAAAGTCAAATTTTCAATACTTACAATTTTATTAAATTTTTTCAGTTTCAATTAAAAAGTATCATGAAGAACCATGAAGAGTAAAGAGTGAATTATAACATTGCTTTGGCCAAGCTGTCAGTCGTGCAGCTTGCTTTTGAGCAGGTGATGTGCATGCCTTTGCACTGACTGCAGGTAATCTCTTAAATAGGAGATGAACTAACAAGCTCAAAAATGTGTGGAGTAGGTATGAAATAAAAATAACCTGGACTGGAATATTTTTATGACAAAAAATGTGTTTCATCATCAGACCTAGAAATAGCAGCAAAACTAAGAGTGCTGCTAGTTCTAATAGAAAAAACATATGGGTTATATAAAGGAGAAACACAGGGCTTGAGAAGCAGGCAGGGCTGCTGAACACTTTTGTGCTAGGCAGCAGTTTCTGTTTTTTTCCTGACACATAGTTCTTTGATTAGTACACCACCTCACAGTTCTTCTATGCAATCTTTCACAACATTCCTATTTGGGGTATTTACTGTAGGTATGGAAAACCATTGTTCATTAGCCTCCTTCTATGAAACCCCACCAGGCCTTTATAGATTTATTACCTAATTACCTAATTATTACCTAATTACCTAATTATTACCTAATATATGACTAACATAACCATTTTGATGGCTATTTTAAAATTTACTAAAAACGTGGGATCTAATTACTTGTAGAAACTGTGTATGTTTGACAAGTACAGAGAAACCAAACAAAAAACTCTTTTAAAAAGTTTCATTTTATTTTCTCTAGAGAGACCTTCCCACATATTATAGAATTTCTTTATTCAGAGGTACTCATGTTTTAACACATTATTCAATCCCAATCAAATTGGAAATTTTTAACATATATAATAATGTTATATGAAAGTTTTTACTCTCAGTTTAGTGTGTTGAGGAAATTTGATAACTGGGAAGTTCTGTATTAGTGCTTTATGAGGTCTGAAGATTTTTCATCACTCTCTGTTACCATTTGCAGTTCCACTGATTAAATGCCATATAAAGACACAGCATTAAGCACCTAAGACCAATTGTTTCAACTGTTGAACCTCAATGACATTTCAAATCAGCAATTGTGTATGCCTAAATGACAACTCCTTTTCCTGAACTTTCTTCTTGACAATCAATATATTTATCCTTGCAGCTTCCTCTGAAAGTGGCAAAATGCTACACTTTCCCATTTTACAGATGAGGAAATGCATTTGATAAGGATCAAATGTCTTGTCCATGATCAGACAGACAGTCTATGGCAAAACTATGAACTCTAAATCCCAGGATTCCTCTGTAGTCATTGGATTGCTCCTAAGTTTTTACAGAACTACCCTCTCTGTCGAACATCAGCTTTAAACTTGTTGACTTTTGAAATTACTTGTCATTTGAAAATGACAAAGTTGTGTGAAATGCTTTACAATATTGGGAAAATTGGATAGCATTCAGTTTTCATCAAAGTGAAATGAAAGCCCTGAAGTATGAAAATGACAGCATTTTCCTCTAGTGGTTTTCCCAATGTTTCATAGTGTCAGTAAGGCAATTTTTTTTCTTTAGCTTTTCTCTTTTGGCCTTTCTATATAGATTTTTTTTTGGTCTCATTAAGTAAGTAACTTTTAAAATTTCTTCCAAATAAATCTTAATTCTTGCACTCTGTTTTTACACAAAAAAGATGAAAAGAAGGAAGGAAGAAAAATTTTACCAGTTCTTTAACTCAAATATATTTGAGTCAACTCATTTCCATCTCACACACATTAAAAAAAAACACAACCAAAATACACTGAGGAATAGAGCTCTAGCAATAGTCCTTTCCATTCCTCTTCTTGTCTCCTCCTTCCTCAGTTCATTGCTAAACATTATACAAAAGCACTTGAGCATCCTTAGATCATCCTAACTTTCAGGGGAAAAAGCAAAACAAAACGCAGTATTGTAAATAATGAAAAGATCAGCCTTCTTCAGATACCTACAGTTGTGAAAAATGAAATTAAGAATGTAAATTCCTATGTGTTGGTAATTTAGATGCTCATCTTTTGCTTTATGTAATAAGAAATACAGCAGTGAAAATGTGAAATTATGTTTTTCTACAACATGTATATGATAAAATAGAGGTTGTTTTTTAAAAAATTTCAGGATGCTGGTTTTCCAAAAGGCAAAAAAAAACTTTACTCAGATTATACTGAAAACTTGGTTGTTAGTCGTTGCTGGGCTTTTGGTTGATTTTTTTGTGTGTGTACATGTGTGATTTTGGGGTTTGGATTTGTTGTTTGTTTGGTTTTTTTGCAGTGTTACTTAAAATTTAAAAAATAATTCAAGATTGATTGCTTCTCTAACAATATGAAATTAGTAAACATCAGCAGATAAAGGTGATAGCAAACATTTCTTCTCAGGATCTTAATCCATCTTTATTACTGTTGAAACAACAGATTTCTAACTCATCAGATTTCTGTCTGAACACATAACACTATTTTCTGATGCAGATCATCCACCTGTCCATGCTTTTTCCCTCTTATTTTTCTGTACAGGGCAGAGAGTTGGGCTGATTTAACAATAGCTCAGTGCCTCAATGGACTGTGCACACCAGTCTATTGTAACATTAGCATTTCTTCACAATGTTATTTATTCTATATAATGTATGCTGTTAGAGATAAAGATAATGGCACTGAGCTTGATTAGTTTTAGGGATCAGTCTGTAGAGGGTCAGTAGGTATATCGGCAGATTCAGAACTGTAAGATAAATAGCCAAACATTATTCTAGAAAGCATCTAAGCAATTATGGCTACTGTGCTTGTATTAATACCTTTTCTACAGAGACGACACACATATTTGGCACACTGCAAAATGTGTATGGGGAAGGGAATTCAGCCTATTTAGAATATAGTTAACTTTCTACTTTGAATTTTTAAACTTATAAAATGGAGGAAGAAAAGAATCAGTGACAAAAACAAAGAGAAGAAATTATTCCACTGGAATAATCCACAAAAATAATCTGATAATAACTATTCATACTGAAACTTAGTGACTGGTGGGATGAGGATCTGGTGGTATTTTAAATGTTATTTCTTAACAATAGTATTCTCAGGAATAGTAAAACATCTGACACTGACTTCATGTAAAATTCAAGTTGATTCTGGGAAAAGTCAGACACAGGGGTCAGGTAAATAATGGGTATTGGTATAGCACAGAGAACAACCCCAACAGTCTACTGTTCAACAAGTGACAGCAATTTATTTCTAGCTCTTTGTACATTGCAAAGCAAACTGGTATCCAAGGTTAGTTTGAATCAGACCTCATTAGAAAAGGGAACTAGTCAAATGACTGAAATTAGTCATACTAATTACAAATCAAAGACAGAATATTTTGAAAGATAACAAGGTATATTTCTGTGCTTTGTTGAAGATGCCTTTGCAAAACCAGCTCAAATTTTAATTAAGACAAAGCTGTTCTTCTAGGTGGTCCAAAACATGTGAGGTTATATTAAAAAAAACAAACTTGGAACCATCATTAATTCTGACATCTGATTTTATTCAGATTTATTTATTACATTCTAGCCTTTAATTATTTATAGTTTTGTTCTCCTATCTGAAAGAACAATACATAATTCTTTTTAAGACTCTGTACTTCAAATTAGTGTTTGGTAATAGTTTCAAATTTTGAAGCTGTTTGTTAATTCTCAGAGAATTTGCTCCTGCTGCCTAAAGAAAAATGGAGAATGACAGGATAAGATGGGGATGTCTGTAGGTGTTGCGGCCTCCTGTTAAGCTTGTTTGACAATATCTTACTGGTGCAGATGGGAAATAGTCTATTGCAGAGATGGATATTGTACCAAAACCAGAGAAGTAATATATCTCATATTGAGCCTGATCAAAGATCAGGAATATAGGTATGAAACAGCAGTAACCTTAAAAAATAAATGAAAATAATAATGTCAGTTTTGTTCTTAGGAAACATATAGAATAAAAAATAGCTTTTGAATAGTTATGAGTACCAAGACAGTCTTAGTCCTTACAAAACAAAATAAACCCCCCCAAACCAGAACTGGATTTGTTATTTTGTCATTCATCCAAATGATAGCAAAACTTCAAGATGGTAATGAAATGAATCTGAAGAATCTGTAAGCTGCTGGAAGAACTGCCAAGTTAAATTACAAGTAGAATATAAGTTTCATGGTTCTTGCCACATGTCACTGAGAGTGGTGGTGCAATGCACACCAAAGCAACACTAAGAAGCTATACAAGATGAAAATCACTGCTTGCATATTAATGGATACTCCTGCTAAGACTGTTACAGGGGCAATGGACAACTCCCTAAATAAAAAGTTGAAAAAAACTATAATAAATGAAATCATGTTGTCAACAGTTGAGGGGAGCTAAAAGCATTTTGAAAACTCCTACGGCTAGGATGAAGCTAACAGTTGGCTATTGTTTCTACTAAACTCTATTAGAGAATACAGGTAATGCTAAGCATCACACCAGTTTCTAAGCAGAAGAGCTATCTTTCTTAATGACTCAAACTCTTAAAAATCAAAAAATATTTTCTGATATTCTATTTTCTGTAGCATATGGTTGAAGTTTGGGGGGAATTTTAGACAAGTTTTGGATAGATAATTACTGTTTCCATAGAGTACTCTTTTAAATGTTGGATCCTTTTAGTGATACTTAGCAAAGGTGCATATCTTTACATATATAAGGAATAAATTCCTTTTTACATCTAGTCTTCTAGAGAGAGCTATATCTTCCACAAAGATGATTAAGGGAGTGGAACATCTCCCTTATGAGGAAAGGCTGAGAGAGCTGGGTCTCTTTAGTTTGGAGAAAAGGAGACGGAGGGGTGACCTCATCAATGTTTACAAATACGTAAAGGGTGAGTGTTTAAGGTGAATATCAGAAAAAAAATTTTTACTGTGAGAGTGACAGAGCACTGGAACAGGCTGCCCAGAGAGGTTGTGGAGTCTTCTTCACTGGAGACGTTCAAAACCCGCCTGGACACCTTCCTGTGTGATGTACTCTAGGTGACCCTGCTCTGGCGGGGGGGTTGGACTAGATGATCTTTCGAGGTCCCTTCCAACCCCTAGGATTCTATGATTCTATGATTTTATGATCTTCTAAAGTCTCATCAATGGCTGCTATAACTTAGAAACATTTAGTTAACATAGTTGAACTTTTTTTATTATTATTATTTTCAGAGCTAAAATACTAGTTTCTAAAAGAGATGTAAATAATCACAAATCTTTGTAAGACACAGGATTAAATATGTGCTTCCAGTTCCTTTTGGGAAGGCTAACTTCATGGCATGAAATACACCTTTTCCTTCTATCTTATTTTATCAAGTTATTTTGTGTCAAGGCTTGTACTGCATCAGAAAACAGTATGATGGAGAAGGGAGGCAGAAACAGAGATGAAATAATGGTTTCATAAGGAGTGTCCTTGATGTATTTATTTAAGTGAATAAATGAAATATTTACAAACTGGTGACTCATGGAAGTGAGAAAATTCTTTGTAAAATAATTTGTTGCACTACATTTTCTGACTCCAGACAGTAAACTTTCTTAAGGTCTGTATCTTGCTCTTCATTTCCTTTTATATCTGTGTGGTAAAAATATTTAATTATTTTTTTTTTCAGCTCTTAAAGAGGTGAGAATGGAAATCTTGAAAATTTTCAGTAGCTTCACAGAGAAAAAGAAAACTGAAGGTCTTTTTACATTAATGAAAACCTGTAAGTTCAGGTCAGTACAGAAAGCTTGGAATGGAAACTGAAACCGTTTTGAAAAAAGTCTTATCCCTCATTCTTCTAAAGGTGTTATTGTGACTATATTTGCTCTGAAATACATTATATCAATCACAAGCTTATTAGTCTATCGGTTGTTCAGTGACAGGGAGCAAGTCCTTTTCAAAGTGTGTGTATTGGTAAGACTATTGGGAGTTTTATATAACTGGTATGAAGAGTGTTTCTCTAGTAAAATTTTAAGATGTGTAAGTCTGAAATTATTAAGCAATACATTTTGTTCTACAGACATTATTTCCATTTTTTCAGTTTCTTTTAATTAAAATCAATCTTGTTTTGAGAATTTACCATGGAAAATGCCAAGTAGCAAAGCATTAAGTATTCTTAGGAAACAGTGTGGAAGCAAAGAGTTTCCAAGATCTTTTTCTGTCTTTTAGTAGCAGTGGAGAGTAAGGATCAGTTTTTCTTTCTTGAAAGAGTACAGAAAGATGCAGGGATAGCTAAGCAATGCATAGGATTATGCTAATTTGAATTGTCTTACTTTTACAAATGGATAAAATTGTACATAAACCCAGTAATTTCAAATCAATGAAACCTGCATTTGCATTTCCCACTATTGATATTTTATTCCAGTTTTAATATTTATCAATACAGCGAAAAATGATCACTGTTCAAGGACCCCCTAATGCCTGTAATTTATTTCATTTCAATGATTAATCCTTTAGTGGTCTCCAGAAATTGAAAATCACAGTAATTACCATGTTAACAATTAAGAGCTAACAACCTGACATTTAAAGATTCTTAATTTAAACAGAGCTGTATTAGATAAGTATTTGAAACTTGTTGCTTAGTGATAATGGATTCAGAGCTAATATTAGATTAAGCAAGCACAGTGAACACTTTCCATCTGGTAATGCAACAAAATGTGTTGTTGTTTTTTTTCAATAATAGGGAAAATAGATTCTATGTCTACACTTTTCAGAGTGCAGTGAAGTATGAATCGCTGTACGTATGTAGTCCAGGACAACTAAATATGGAAAAATTCATTAACTTCAGGAAGATTTTTTTTTTTGCCAGAAATGATAAAAATTAAGTAAAGTACTAGAGAAATACGGTGCCACAGGTGGCAAAAAGGATAGCAGTTTAATCTTGCCATTTATTTATTTTTCACCATCGTCTTTTTCTAAGTGAGATCTGAAGAGGTACTATCTGGAAGGAGAACTGTAGCTGTAGAGAATCCATTCTGTGGAAACTTACAGAAGAATAACAGAATAATATAATCATACTAATGTTTGGGTTGGAAAAGACCATTAAAATGAAGATCATTAAGTCCAACTGTTAATGAGACCAAAGATCCTGTACTTTGCCTTCAATCCAAGAGCAACTGCTGGTGTTTGTCTGAAATTAATTTATAGGATTATAACTTCCATAGAAAAAAATATGAACAGAAACAAAGAAGTATATATGTTCCAACAACCAGAGGGTTTGCTTGTTGTTTGTTTACAAATAACCCTGACTCATGCTTCATATGCTCCTTTTCTGTCTTCATTTCAACACAATATTTCAACATAATATTTTCTGTTTACTGGCACTCTCCCTCAGTAAATTTTTATCATTTTTCAATGCTTTCTTTCACTGTCTTTTTGGTTTTTTTTTTTCATGTCTGACTTTGGCTAGAATCACTGACTGAACTCATCCAACTTTCATTTTCAAAAAACGGACAAAATTGTAAAAAAAAAAAATCTCAGAATCAGCAAATATAGGCTTGCCCTTGACTTTTCTAGTAACTAAGAAAAAAGCATTCTTGAAAAGAAAAGATCTTGGTAGGACCTAAACAATTCATCAATTCCTTTGTAATTCCATAGAAGTGTAAGAAATGCAGAATGACAAAGGGATAAAAATGCAGCATCTAAGTGATAATGTAGTTAGGAGAGTAGGAAGAAGCAATGGGGAAAACCAATTAAACAAAAGCTGGTCATTTTCTATTTAAATTAAATTTTAGCATGCCCAAATGCACACACACAAAAAAGATTTGAGGAAAAGACAAAACTAATTTTTTAGTTTTTGTTGTTTCCAACAGAGAAGGGAAAGCAATGTCAGAAAACTTTTTGAAGTCTCAGTTTGCCACCAAATTAAGAAAATAACCCACCAAAACAAGCAAAGAAATAAAAGCTTGTGCAACCCTTTGCTTTTCCTCTATGAACTGTATTTTGGTAATCCAAGAGAAAGTTTCATTTTTTCTCTCTCCTCATTAGAAGCAAATGTCAGAGTATTGTGTGTTCACCACAATACAGCTGAGGAGTGGTTAAGGGTCTTTATTGTGCCAAAACTGATGAAAAAAAAAATAAGTAAAGGGAGCTCTCAGTTTTTGCTAGGATTTCCAATTGTTCAGCAGTCAAAATAAAAGTGCTTGGTACTTGCTTTTGGTACCTCTGTTGCTGGGAGGTTCTGATTCAGCATTCTTACTGTAATGCCAGCAGCTACAGAGCAACATAACCACAGCTGTGTATGCAGCAAGCAGACCATATAACCTGTGTGTGAATATGAGAGCCAGGTTGATTCCACTACTAACTCATTGACTTCAAATCATTTTAGAGGCCTCTACATTTTGAAATTACTCTTTTCAATTGTGATGAATTGCATCAGATTATATCCAGGAAAGCAATAAAGAGCAAGCCCCCATTCACCACTCAATAATGCAATCTGTCCCGATATTGTGCTGCAATGATAATAAGAATACTGCCCCTTATGGCTTTTTTTATACTTAAAGACCATTAGAGCTCAACAGCATGCTATGCACTGGTAAACATTATTGTTTGACTGATGAGTTCACTTTTTTGAGAGTGTGACTGTAGGGCTAATAAATCAGGTAATAAAGAGTTCAGGCACTACAGGTTTGCACTTTACTCAAGTTTATTATATTCTAAGAGTTATTCAACAGAGTTGACAAGATATGGTGTGATGCAAGTACTTCCTTTTCAGCACACAGTCACTGTTACAAACAGCCACTTTTTGCAGAGATAGAAAAAGGAATATTTAAAAGAGGCCTTCAAAGGTCAGGTGGTCAGACCTCCAGCTCAAACAAGTGCTAATGTTTAATTTATACCAGCTTGTTCAAGTTCTTCTCCAACCAAATTTTAAAGAAGGAAGATTTAATAATTTTTCTGGACTACTCTTTCCAGTCCTTAACCACTCTAGTTCTGAAGTTTTTTATTCTTATGTTCAACAGGAGGATGTGTGACTAAAGGCTAATCAAATTAAACAGAAATACTCAGTGAGGGTCAGAGAAACAAGGACAGGGTAGGGATAACCCCAACCATTCTCCAGCCTGTACTGATGCCAGGGCTCAGTGTGTTCCAGGTGTTGGGTTTTGCATTTGTCTTTGTTGAACTTTATACTACATAGAAGACTAAGCAGAAATACCATTGTGAAAAGCAAGTAGAAAGCCTCTTAAGAAAGCAGCTGTCATTGGCAGATGACTTTCCCTATCTCACATAAGAGAGAAGTGTCCTTGACTGGCAGTCCCTGTTCTTGTGGGAGGTGGAGCTTGGAGCAAATGAAGATTTTTCTCCAGAAACAAGTCTAATTGGTATTCAGCATTATCTTTAATGTCTTTCTATGTAAAATTTACTTAATACAGCATTAAAAGATTGAAATAAATATAGGAGGGAAAAAAAAAATTACGCCTCAAGTTAGTAGTTTATCTATTTAATCCATTTTACATCTCTTCTTCACCATCTTCTGAGTCCTGCCTTCTTGCTCTGTGCTCAATAACAGTGCAGCATGTAAGATGTAAGTCCCTCTTGAACCGAATCTGCAACAAAGGTGTAATAAATTTACATTAACATAAGCCTAGTAGGTCAAGGTCCACAACTTGGAAAGGAGTATTTACTGTATGTACGCTTGCACAGTGTAGATGTAACACTCAGCAACACTTAAAAGAAATAATTTCTCATTCAAAATTCATTACATTGTAGCTACAGATTTAGTAACATATTGGCAGTTTCTATTGATTAACGCAGGGATACTGTGGAAACTTGAATCCTATTGAAAGTGCCTTTAAAGCAGATACTGATTTTATTCAGGAAAGCAGTAAACATGCCTGCTAAGAAGAGGTGAGCAGTTTAATTCTTTTAAGGTAGTAAGATCTGATGAGCTCTAAGTTATTGTATTGTATGTGTACTTCCATGAAAATTGTTGATATTTCAACACAAACTGTTTAACTGCCTTATAGCAGGTTAGGTTGATAAAATTTGTCATTTGCACTGATGGAGGTAATACAGAAAAAGAAGGGAGATACATGTTTCTGATTGAACTAGAACTCAAGGAGAGCTCTCTAAATTCAGAAGAAAGACAAATAGTGATTACAGCACATTGTCAAGAACATTCTAGTTATGACTCATCTTCAACTTGCATAATATTTACTAGTTGCTGAGTATTTAAAATATACATATTTACTCAGAATCACAGAGTCACAGAATGTTAGGGTTTGGAAGGGACCCCTGGAGATCATAGAGTCTAAACCCCCAGAGTAGGCCCACCACAGAATCCAGAACAGGTCACACAGAAACACATCCAGATGGGTCTTCAAAGTCTCCAGAGAAGGAGATCCCACAGCCTCTCTGGGCAGCCTTTTCCAGTGCTCCGTAACCCCTACAGTAAATAACTTTTTCCTCATGATGAAGTGGAACTTCCTGTGCTCTAGTTTGCATCCATTGCCCTTTGTCCTGTCACAGGGCACGACTGAAAAGTGACTGGACCCTTCTTCTTGACACCCACCCTTCATATATTTGTAAACATTAATAAGATCCACTCTCAGTCTTCTCTTCTCTAGACTAAACTGCCCTAGGTCTCTCAGCTTTTCTTCATAAGACAGGTCTTCCACTCCCTTAGTCATCCTCACAGCCCTCCATTAGACTCTCTCAAATCCCTGTCCGTCTTGAACTGTGGAGCCAAGAAAACACGGGGTGACTACTGCACATCCAGGCACATGAATGTTGTTGAGCATTACTGCTTTTGATATCTTGTAAAATAATCTGATATTTAGAGACAAATTATATTTATCATAGCACCGGAGGAATTCTCTACAACACTTCTTTTTGTGTGTGTGTACCAAAAGAATCCATTGAAAAGTATTGTTAAGTAAGTAACATTATGGTTTTGTATCAGTCTGAAGTGGCATTGATCAATACTCAGGTTCTAAAATCAATGGGAAAAAAAGAAAAGGAGTTTTAAAAATTATTTATTTTTTCCATTAAGCTGGGATACACTTGGTGGGGAGTTTTATATGCAGCAATAAAAGCATATGATTCACTTATAAAACAGCTGCAGAAATGTTATACTATGTTGAAAGAATATGTGGAAAACAAAATGCTATCTTGAACAAAATATAAGAAAAGGGATTAAGGAATTACTGTATTTTAAATACTTGCTTAAATTTGAATGGTCATTAACTAGGTAATTGGATGGAAGAGTTTAATTACACAGTTTATAAAAACATCACTGACATTTTCATTGCAATGACAGTTCTAGATAACATTTGGCTAACTTGCAGACACAAGTATATGGTGAAATGAAGGTTTTATATTGGCAAAAAGGCCAACATAAAATGTTGAAATGTAGCAATACTGAAGTAATAAGATTATTGCCTATCTCAGAAATAGATCAGAACTACTAGCAGTGTCAAAAGGGGGGTTTAAAGATGGGTCTTCAACACAAACACAGATATTGCTAAAATTAAGCATTTTTGATCACAGGCCTTACACTTTGCTGCTGATTGAAAATTCATGGCATTACTATTGTGGATTAGCAACAGATGTATTAAAGGAAATTGGTGCCTTAAGTACGGAGCCAACAGAAACTATTTGAAAAGTCAAATATGAAGTCAGATTATTATAAGACAAAAAAAAAAAAAGTTAGAATGAGAGTCAGATATTAAATCCCAGTACAGCATTGTCTATAACAGAAAGTATTATGGTACTGAGATTCAGTCTTCTCTACATTTCTTTCAGTCATCTCTCTGAGACTGAAAAGTCATAGAATCATAGAATAGTTTGGGTTTGGAAGGAACCTTAAAGTTCATCAGATTCCAAGCCCCCAGCTATGAGCAGGGACACTTCACACTAGACGAGGCTGCACAAGGCCTCATCCAACCTAGCCTTAAGCACTTCCAGGGAGAGGGCTTCCACAGCCTTCCTGGGCAACCTATTCCAGTGCCTTACTACCCTCATGGTGAAGAATTTCTTCCTGATGTCTAACCTAAATCTACCCTCTTTCACTTTAACACCACTACCCCTTGTCCTACGACTACACTCTCTGGTGAAAAGCCAAAGGTAACAGCTCTCCTTAGACCCCCTTCAGGTACTGGAAGGCCACTATAAGGTCTCTCTGAAGCCTTCTCTTCTCCAGGCTGAGCAGCCCCAACTCGCTCAGCTTGTCTTCATAGCAGAGGTGCTCCAGCCCTTTGATCATCTTCATGGCCTTCCTCTGGACCCTCTCCAACAGCTCCATGTCTTTCCTGTGCTGAGGATTCCAGAGCTGTACACAGCACTCCAGGTGGGTTCTCACAAGAGCAGAGTAGAGGGCCAGAATCACCTCCCTGCCCCTGCTGGCCACATTGTGGCCAATAACACAGGCTGTTACTGCCTACATTGAGCTCTTTGCCATGTTAAAACCAAGCATTTGCATCTATTTGTTTAAGTGTTTTAGGTAGTTAAGTCCAACAAGAAATGTTCTGTTTTGTGGCCTATCCATTTCTTGAAGTGCCTACTGCTCTGAAAGAAAGAGAGCTTAGTTTGTGCTGTGGGAGCACCACAACCCTCCTGTTGATTGAGAGCTGAGTAGCTGCACACCATGAGCCGTGATTGATATGATTGATAGACAGGATGATTCACAAAACTTGTAATTGGGGAGACACTGTTAGGCAGATCTCTGGCCTGGTGTAGAAGCAGAGGACTTTTGCATGTCAAGCTGCTGCACAGACCTTGTCTGGCTGTCACATATTTCTTAGGCTGGACTGCGCTGATGCACTGGAGCAGTACCTCTCTCTGTGTTTGTCTGTGTGTCTGTGGGACACCCTTGCTTGATCCACTAAATGGTGGATAAAAGGTTATGAGCAGTGTTGTGCCATTTGGTGCTCTTTCCCCTCGATGGCAAGCTCTAGTCCCTGCTCTTGCCACTTATCTTTGCAACTGATCTTAGCCACTGCTGAATATAGTCACACAATTCCTTCCATGTGTGATGTTGCTGATGCATGAGCAAATGATATTAAAAAAACCCTAAAAAACCCAAAAAATTTGGAACAAGAGCTTTTTCTTTCCTACCTCAGACCATTTTCTTTGAAGCTGATGATCTATTTTCTTAGTCATTGGCTCTAATCACATGCTGTCTGTCATGTCATCATCTATTTTGCAATATTATGTGTTCTAGGCTGAAAACAAATAATCTTGTGTATTGTAATATATTGGCTTACCCCTATATTATCAGTTACTTCTCCAGAAACATGTCCTTCTTCTATCTTATTTCTTTGTCCAAAGTAACTTCAATTTTGTCTCAATTCCTCAGAGACATTTTGAGGGCCATATTTCGTAAATGTGTTTAGGGGTCATTATGCTTCGGCACTTTTCTATTTAGCAGCAACATGTTTTATTACTTGATGCAGACAAGTTATTTTTCTTTAATCCTTACTGAGCTGCCTTTGGCATCTATTACCATGGGTATTATGACAAAACAAGAGCCGTAGTTCTATGAGGGTGTCCAGCATAAGCCTTCATGGCAAACCACTGTAGAAGTGCAAGACTTCTGGTCTTAGATAATGAAAACAGGCACATGTCAAGTCTTCAGCAGTCTTTTAGGTTTTTTGTTTTATAAACGTGACTAGTGTCAAGTGCTGTTGACGAATGATAAGTGGAGTTCCTAAAGGGTTGGTACTGGAACTGGTTCTGTTTAACATCTTTATTGGCCCCCTGGGTAGTGGAATTGAGTGCACCCTCAGCAAGTTTGCTGATGACAGCAAGGTGTGTGGTGTGGTTGACACACTGAAAGGAAAGGGTGCTGGATGAAAGGGAGACCATCCAGAAGGACCTTGAAAGGCTTGGGAGTTGGGCATATGCCAACCTCATGAAGTTCAACAAGGCCAAGTACAAGGTCCTGCACATGGGTGGGGCAATCCCAAGCACAAATACAGGTTGGGTGGAGAATGGATTGAAAACATCCCTGAGGAGAGGGACTTGGGGATGTTGGTTGATGGGAAGTTCAACACACATCCTGGGCTGCATCAAATGAAGTATGGCCAGCAGGTCAAAGGAGGTGGTTCTCCCTCTCTACTCTGCTCTCCAAAAAACCTTCCTGAATTACTATGTTCAGTTCTGGAGCCCCCAACACAAGAAAGACGTGAAGCTGTCAGACTGAGTCTAGAGGAGGCCCATGAAGATGATCAGAGTTCTGGAGCATGTCTTCTCTGAAGACAGGTTGAGAGAGTTGGGGTTGTTCAGCCTGGAGAAGAGAAGGCTCCAGGGAGACCTCATAGCAGCCTTACTATATCTGAAAGGGGACTACAGGAAAGCTGGGGATGGACTTTTTACAAGGGCATGTGGTGATAGGATGACGGGAATGGTTTTAAAGTAGAAAAAGGTAGATTTATTTTAGACATTAGGAAGAAATTCTTTAGTGTGAGGGTGATGAGACACTGGAACAGGCTGTGTTGTATTCCCACAACAGGGAAGTTGTGAATGCACCCTTCCTGAAAGTGTTCAAGGTCAGGCTAAATGGGGCTTTGAGCAACCTGGTCCAGTGGACAGTGTCCCTGTCCATGCATGGGGGTTGGAACTAGATGATATTTAAGGTCCCTTCCAATCCAAACCATTCTATGATTGTATGTGCTTCACCTGTGCAATTCTCTGGCTTTTCTCTGAATGCAGAGCCAGGAGAATGCCATTCTCCTGGATCTACCCACTACAGAAAAATATTACTTGGATAAAAATCCTTCCTTCATGTTTCATGGTGTCAATTTCTGAATCTGTTTGTTTTTCTTTTACATATTTTAAAATCCTTTTAATGTCCATATGAGAACTGCTTATATCTTCCTATTTATTGCTTTTACAGGACATTAGTACAAAAGTACATGTATGTTTCTCTTAGTAGCAATTGTTAGTCTGAAAAAAACCCTCAAAACTTAATTATTTACTCAAGTAAACATAGCTCGCTCACTACTTAGATTGCTTTTAAGTGCATGTAGTTTAAGGTGCTTTAAATCAAGTCACTGTTCTCTTACAAGAGTATTTCCTTTTTCTGTTTATTATATGGTAACACTAACTCCTTATAGGAAGCACTGTAAATCTATTAGGCTAGAAAGGAGTAGAGATATGCATAATGTTTAAACCAACAAAGTCTTTGCCCAGAAGATGTTATAGCCTAAGTTATATCAAACAACATATAAGCAATAAGAATATTCATCTTTATGTGTAGTTCATAGCTCCTTTGTTCCCTATTTGGTATAAAAATATCTGCTTCAAATTCTTATGCTTTTTTTATTGTGCCCATTTTACTACTGTAATTTAATTACTCCTGCTGTATGCTGACTTATATGGACACAGGATCAGTCATAAGAATTTTAACAGTTGAATTTTGGTCATTAAAGGGCAGAAGAGGATCTTCAAATATAGAGTAGAAGTAAACAAAAAGATGTAAAGATGCCTTTGTAACTATTAAGTGTTACTTTATCTTCTAATAATTTTTCAACTCAAAAAAGCCTAATAATATATAATATTATCCTGGATCTTATTATTAATAAAAATAAGTCTCTGTGGGGATAGAAACAGGAAAAAATAATACCTAAAGAACCAATAATATTAAAAATAATCAAAAACCCCAGATAAGACTGCAAATGTTTTAATAGTTGTATACTATAATTAATAAATTATTACCTCAAGGTGCAATAATGAGATTACTAACAAAATTAAACACATGGGAATATAAATAAAAATGAGAATAATTTACTTATTAGATGATTAAAGACATGATTTCTTTTTGTTTAAAACCGATCCAGATTCAGGGATAGAAGATCACTGAACAATTAAAACCAGAAAACAATTCAAGATAAATATTAAAGAGAGAATACAGAGCTTATGCAGAAAACAAATAAAGGAAGGCAACAGTACCCAGTGGAAAAAAACCCAACACAGCAAAACAAAATAGGAACTGTGTGGCTGTTCAGAAAAGCAAAGAAGAAAATAACTAGAAGAAACTCATCAATGACTTCATTGTTACATCTTTAATAAAGAGAGAAGCTAAAATACTAACGTAACCTCTGTTAACTGAGGTTCAAATACTTAACAGTGATATACATACTTTACTTATTGTGCCTGTGTAACTTCTTACTGATACACAGCAGAGTCCCTCCAAAACCAGCTGTATTTGCCATTTGTTTTGTGCAATCCTTCCAGACCATGCATAGTGTTTTCCTCAAATGGATCTTAGAAGCATCTGGAAGAAGACAGCCTATCATAGTCAAAATCTCAGAGTAAATATAAGCTTCTGTTTGCAGAGTCTGAACACAGAATCACAGAATTGTCAGAGCTGGAAGAGACCTCTAGAGACCATCTAGTCCAACTCCTCTGCTAAAGCAGGATCCCCTAGAACACATTACTCAGGAGTGCATCCAGGCGGGTCTTGAATGTCTCCAGAGAAGGGGGGAACTCCACTACCTCCCTGGGCAACCTGTTCCAGTGCTCTGTCATCCTCATAGTAAATAAGTTTTTTTCTCATATTTAAATGGAACTTTCAGCTTGTGCCCATTGCCCCTCATCCTGTCACAGTGAACTACAGAAAAGAGTCTGGATCCATCCTCCTTGCACCCACCCTTTAGATACTTGTAGGCATTAATAAGGTCTTCCCTCAGCCTTCCCTTCTCCAGGCTAGAGTCCCAGCTCTCTCAGCCTTTCCTCATAAGAGAGATGCACAGCATTCCAGATGCGGCCTCACCAGGGCAGAGTAGAAGGGGAAATTACCTCTCTTGACCTAGTTGCCACACTCTTCGTTATGCAACCCAGGATTCCATTGGCCCTCTTGGCAACAAAGGCACATTGCTGGCTCATGGTTAATTTACTATCTACTAGGATTCCAGATACTTCTCCTCAGAACTGCTTTCCAGCAGGTCCACCCCTAACCTATATTGGTGCATAGGGTTCTTCCTTCCCAAGTCCAGGACTGTACACTTGCCCTTGTTGAACCTCATTATGTTCCTGTCTGCCCATATCTCCAGTCTGTCCAAGTCCAAGTCATATTGGATGGCAGCACAGACTTCTGGAGTGTCAGCCACCCCTCCCAGTTTGGCATCATCAACGAACTTGCTGCGGATGCACTCTGTTCCCTCGTCCAGGTCATTGATTAATATGTTGAACAAGACCAGACCAAGTATTCACCCCTGGGGGACACCACTGGTTACAGGCCTCCAACTTGACCCTGCTCCATTAATCAAACACTCGGAGTTCTGTCACACATTCAAATCTCAATCTACTTCAAGGTCCACTCATCTAGCCCACACTCCCTCAGTTTCCTAATGAAGATGTTATGGGAGACAGATTAAACACTCACAGGGATGGCTAGAAATTGAGACAAAATAATAAATAATACAATCCAATGAAATACAGTAAAGTAGTTAATAATAATCTCCATGAGCTTTCTAAGGAATTAATGTATTCAAACAGCACTGATTTAATGCCATGCTGACATTACAAATCTAAATTATAAAAAAGTAGTTGTTCTAGAATTTTGGAACTTGATTTAGTACAGCATTTTTAGTAAAAAGATATGATACACTAGAACTGGAACACATAGTCAACTGAACAAATATCGGCTGTCTGAGGTGAAAAACAAGGACAGAAAGGAAGTCAACTACATTGTTGTATAATGCAGTTATCGAAGTCAGACAAACTGTATTTTAACAGAACTGAAGGATGATCATATAACTAAAAGGTAAAAATCCAGTTAACCCCTTTCTCATTGCCATCTGTATCTTAGGAAGAAGTCACCTTGAACAGATTTTGTGCTCTGTTTGGCAAGAGACCAATAATTTGCAGGGACTACAGTAGCTACAAGATGCTAGCATGAAAGTTGTGAAACTCAGGGAGATTCTGAGTGAGACAGTTATATAATTCTGTATACAAAATTTTGTGAAAGCTAAACTGAAATGTCAGGTTTTAAAAGAATGCTGAAAAATTTCAGATGGTGCAGAAAAAAATAACAAAAAAAAGTTAATCAAATTCTAGAGAAAATTACTTGTCATGAAATACGGCAAAGGAACTGAGATACTAGTTGATTAGACAGTAAATTTACATTCATGGGCAGAATGTGTTAAAGTTATTTTCCTATGGCTGGAATATGAAGACACATAATTTCATACCACAAAAAACCCAGCACTCTTTGTATTAAAAATGCTGTAATACATTACCAAATACAACTGAATCTTTCTTCTTTTGCCCTCTAAACACAATATATATTTTTAATAAGAAAAATTATGCTTGAAACAGAGGCAATTTCTTTCTCAATTATTTTTTATGTACTATGAAACTTTGCTAACTCAGAAAAGAACTGATGCTAGTCCTCTTCTTAGAAGTAAAATTTCTATAAAAAGGATAATACTGAACTATGTCACTGCAAGCTGATATCAGTTCTTAGTTGCAGTCTCTAGTGGAGCTGGAGCACTCAAGGCTCCAGAGAAATAAGCCTGAACAGATGAGACACTAGTTTCATCAAGCCTAAGGAATCAGAGAACACTTTTAAATAACAAATACCACAATAAGCCTAGATAACCAGGAATGTGAGAAAAGGAAGAAAATCCCAGTAACTCAGGACTACATTTGTTCTCATTGAACGACTTAAGTAAAAAATGTAGTGAAAAATTATTAAAACTGTGTTGATTAGCCATAAAATAAATTAAAAAAAAAAAAGAAAAAGAAATAAAATACATGTATTAAATAACACCAATTAACTTCTATGTGGCAGTCTTAAAACTAAAAATCATAGATTGAGGAATACTGCCATATCATTCTTGGTTGTTTCAGAAGGAAAATCTAAAACACTGAAAAGGTCAGATATAGATTATAACATAATAGTGAAGTCTCATCCAATTCTTATTACCATTAGAATTTCCATTTTAATTAGTTTTTAGGGTTTTTTGAAAGCAAATCATTTGACATTCACAATCTAACTGAGATGAAAGGGTTACACTAGTTTACTGTATTCAGCTGACAGGCCTAAAGAGAATTAGGCAAAATAAGAATATGGATAAATAAGGATATGTTGCTTTCAGCTTGTAACACCTCTTACAGGTATTAAGAGAGGCCTGTAAATGAAACAAGTTCTGATATATAGTGGGGAGGAGACTTTGAGCAGTATTTTCTTAAGTGACAACAACTACTGTTAGGTTATGAAGAACATGGCTTTCCAGTCCTCATCATATCACTCCACTGCTGCACCGCCTACTCCAGTAAAAAGCAGGAAGAAAAGTGCTTCCTGCAGATCAGAATTCCAGTGACAACTTTGATGAACTAGTTATTTTTTGTGGACTTTCATTAATAAGTTGGATTCAATAATGGCTTTATTAATGTCTTTAAAAGAACATCAAAACACAATAAAAACTAAGAATGAAAGAGGTATAAAATAAGTCTTTCAGCATTTTCTTCTCTTTGTTTAAGCTATCAGAGAAGGCAGATAACTTCTTTAGTAGGTTTAATGACATATTTCAAAAGGCCATTATTTTTAGCATCAGAAAGGTATGGGAAAAAACCTGAAAAAAAATGTATAACAAAAAGCAAACGTTTTTCAGAGAAACAAATGTAGTCAAAGTTTAAGCCCTAAGAATTTATGAGAATTAATTGTAGCAAAAGAGATTCCCAATTCTATTTGTAATTTATTACTAAAAAAATAATCATAAAGACTTACTGTTATTCTGTATCAAAAGACTTATTTTGTCACATTAGGGACTATGAGAAGAGAGAGTAAAAAAATGTAATGAAGAAGGAAGTTAATTTTTCATTTATAATGTTGTGTAAGGTGGAATGGAAGCTGGAGATGATCTACTTGTGAAGTTGTTTGCCTAATTTCCTCAGCCATGTTTAAAGCACACCCTCCCACTGAAGTATTTTGAACTGCCTCCAGGCAAAAAGTTGTCACGTGTACATCCTAGGTGACATGTATGTTCAGGAGAAAGCAGAACCAGAACAATCCACAAAATTACTTATTCTTTAATAATACCACAGATTCCAAAACATGTATGCACTATACATCCAAATAAAGCACATTTTTCAAAGTAGTTCTTCAGGGTACATTGATTCTCAGTGTGGGGTGATTTTTGGTGAGGTAAAGAGGAGGAAGAAAAAAAAGAGAGGGAAAAAGAAGGAAGGCTGGTGAACAATGAGACAACCCAGAATATTCACTTAGTGTGTGTACCACAGCAGATGAAGCTGAGCCTTAAATAATTGTTTGCAAGAAATTGTTTTCTAGTGCATGGCATTTTTACAGGAGAGAGACACAGAAGACTTTATAGATGCAGTTACGCTTGCATGTGTGTATTTTGAAGAGGGGTGTGCAGAGGAACAAGCTGCATGGCTTCCCCTTTGACCAGAATTTCTATTCAACACTCTTTTCTTGAGGAAAATATTGTGGAAATACTTATATTTGCTTGAAAATTCTTAGCTGGAGTGGAGCAATACTGCCAGTAGAAAGCTCTACATAAAAATACATCAACCCAATAACTCACTGAAGCACCTTAGTGTATTATGTACATAAAATCTTTGATGCTATAAGGCTGCTGAGATGATCAGGTTTATATACTAGAACAAGAATATCTGCAAAGATGCTGCAGGAGATTAATTTTAAGTGTAAACTGTTGTATACATAAATAATTTTTTAATTATTATTTCACATATGAAATTAAGCTATTAATGCTCATAATTTAGGAAAACACTATCAGAAATTAAACAGACTGTTGCCTTTCATGTCAGCCAACCACTGAAAGCTTCACAGAAAACCTTTTATTAGTATTCTATCTCAGGCTGTGTATTACCCATGAATTAATTTTTAAGTTCATATCAAAGGAATGCCTAAGCCAATCCATCCCATTTAGGATGATTTTATAAGAAATTAAATTCCATGGAAAAATTTAATGAAGACCAAATTTCTCAAAAAAGGAAATAACCTCAGAGTCAAGGAACATATTCTAATAATGTTAATTTTGCAACAAATATCTTGCAAAAAAACTAATTAAAAAATAAATTGGTTCACACTGTAACTTTATTAAAAAATCTAAACTTATTTTGTGTTATCTTTTTGTTCAGATTGATTCTTCTTCATCATGGTCATCAGTCTTTCACTTTCACAGGCTCTTTTTAGGGAGGAAAATAGTGGAAGATTTCCTGCTTAAGATTCTAATTCCCAACACTACTTTTTGACCTACGAAAAAGGTTTTACATTACATAGTGACAAACACTGACTATCAAACCATTTTGTTGTCTAAAGCAAGATTTATACCTACTGAAAGAACTGAAGTCTTAAAGAAAACTGATTGGACAACATTCACAGTAAAAAGAGAAAGTAAGCCACTTGCAACTTCTTTCATAAAGAGCAGAAAGAAGATTATATAGTTACATCACCTCTGTATAGACAGAGAAAACAGGTCTTTGCACTCATGTCAGTAGCAATTTCCTGTGAATTAAAAACAGTGAAAGAACTAAGTACCTTCATCTGAAGCAGGAGAGATCATCACTTTAGTCCTTTCCTATTAGGAGGAATTGTGAGCTCTCTTCTACAGCACTTGGTCTTTACATTTCAAGCGTTACAAAATGTTTCCTCATTTACAAAGTTGTTTCCTCATTTACAAAATGATTTCCTTTTGAAGATGCCTTGGCTTCAATATGTTCTCATGGGGAAATGCCCTACATGAAAAGTGTCCCTTGAATCTAATAATCTTCACTGCCCTTCCTGAAGTGTTAATGTCACCAGTACATTCATTCATAGTTAGGTGATCACATTTCTATTACGTGATGCATTCTGCAAGTCTGCAATATTAAAATGGCTTTATTGCAGCCACAAATAGACACAAGAGCTCATTGATCATTTCTCTCAGTTCTTTCTCATTCAAATTACACTGCATAAAACTAAAATATGTGTATGAGCACTTCAATAGAAGATAGTTAAATTTTGTGTCATGTGTAAACAGTGGACAACCCCCTAAAAGGCTGAAGGATATAAAATCCAGTTTTTTATAATCCCAAAGGAAGACACTGCAGTGTGATAACATAATACTTAAACTACTTCTTGAGAGATAAGACACCTAAACTTTCAATCTAGGAGATTGTATCATTGGATCACAGCTGGTTTTATGGCCCCTTTGTGGGCTGGACATAGAATTACAAACTATTTTATTAATTTCTTTTTAGCTGATAATGCAAGTCATCTGCTATACCCAGTAGACAGTCCTTTTTAATACAAAGCAAATAATCATAAAGATATACAGTAAACAATAAGGCGTGCAAACTGCATTTGTAAGAGTGTTTCCTTTATTGCTCCTGCACTGATCATTTCAAAGAAGAACTGAGCAATTAAATTGTCCTCATCAGTTGACCTGGAACTATGCAAGTATTATACTAGGAGAAGAGGTATCTTTAAAAATGATGCATTAATTCATATTTCATGCATATGATGCATAATTCATACTTCACACTATTCCCACGTAAAGTTTTCATGATGATATCCAAAAAAGTGAAAGAACATAGGAGAAATTTAAAACGTCTTAGGCTTTCAGGAAAAAGTTACTGTTTCCACATCTTACAGAGCTATGCTTCTGGATTCAGAGACAGTTTGCTTTAACCCTTTCTCAAAATGCCTGGAAGTTTTAAATTCTGAAAGACAATTCTGTGATGACATCCAAGAGAAGTCATTATTTACAGGTATAGTTGTCTAATCTTCCTCAAGACAGATGGTCACACCCCATGACTTTCTTCTGTATCCTGCAATTCCAACTATATTATCATTCCATTAATAAATGGTTAACATTTTTTGCTGTTAAAATATTATGCAGGACTAGAAATAGATTTTATTAAGATATGTCATCTTTATAAGATACTAAACAAAAAATGAGGGGCAATATGAGCATCTCTGGTGTTCTACCATATACACATGGAGACAAAATTATCAGAAATTTCTGTTATCAGTTTTCTTCTGTAATTATTCCATCCCTCATTTCCTTCTCATTAAAAATAGAATACAGCTATTTCCCTCATGTGAAGAGAAATTCCTTTGTGAACTGCTGTGACATTAGATTGACAAAGCCCAAGTAGGCTCAATACAGTGGCACTGTTAGATGAAGTAAACTTTATTTTATAGATAGTGTTACAAAAACAATGTACTACTTACAAAACACTGACCATATTTGGGATGTCAACATTTGCTGCAGTTTTGCTGAATAACCTACAGAAAGCAGAATGAGTCTGACTAACAGTTTAAGTTTGATGGTACAGCTATTTGAACTATATTTTGGCTGGGAGAGCTCTGCATTTATCATTATTCTTTTCACATCTGTTGCTGTTCTAAGCAGTAAGACCCAATGACCCAGCAGGCAGCCTCCTTCAGATGCCTGGAAAATTAGCCTTTGCTTCAGAAATTGCCCTTTAAATTTATCCTACCACTTTATTCTACCACTAAGCCCACTGATTTTAAAAGATGGCTTTATGGTACTGGAGAATATAAAAGTGCCAAAGTAATTCACTAGTATTTGATATCTACCTCTCAGGTTCGTCAGGATGTAAGATACTTAGTAGTCAGCTCTAGTTTCTTACAAAAATTACTGAGACACTGTCTTAACTGCAAATGATTTGGAGACTTTTTTCCCTCTTTCCGGGATCTGTGTTGAAATTCTGGTAGCAAAATGTATCCTCCGAGCCAATTCTCCCACAGCAGTTATTACTCAGGCAAGTTCTCAGAGTGTGTATCCGTTCTCATAGGATCAGTTGACACCCTTAGAATTCCATTTCTCTCTTTGACTCAACTATCATTCCAAAATGGGGGACTATAAGTTCCTGCTAGAAAACAGCTGTGAAACGTGATGAACTTTGCCATCCAGCTCATAAAGGAGTACAGTGAACTTTTTCACCAATGGCAGCAGGGAGGATTCTGTTTTGTTAGGCTAAACTAAAGAGTTTGCCTCTCAGCTCACACTGACTCTGGTTGACTACGGATGGGCTTTGGTGTAACAGAGAACAGAATTTGACCTGGAGACATGTAAATGGCAGACAGCAGGAATGATTGAAAATGTGCAACTGAGCCTTGAGCAGTAGAAAATACATATTGAATTTCTGTATGCCTGCTCTTGCCACTTAATCCCAGCAATAGCCACAGTGACTGTTGAAGAATAATGCCCACAAAGGTCAAATTCAGTAAAGCCTGTGTTTCAGAAAGCAATGACTAATGTAAGTCTTCTCAAGCTGCTTTTTGCAGTTTCCCATAATTAAAGAAACAATATATATAGGTATTTTTATAATGTACCATATTATGTCCCCAGATGGTACACAAATGAGTTGAAGGAGGCTGTGTAAACAAAATGTTGTGTTTTACAATATGATACATCTCATTGTCAGATATCCAGCCTGCATTATACTTGCCATATTATCATCTAGCATGCATTACCTGGTAAAGGGTGTTCGTAGTGTTCAATTTCCAATAAAATTATTTACCTATGTCTTCTGTCCCATTAATCCAAGCAATTCATATTCATTTCAGATTTCTCTACAAAGCAGCAGTGTCTGCCTGTCTAAAGGGCTTAAGCTTATGTGCAATAAAATGATATTATTTTTCACTCTGACTGAAAAGTTGTGCTATCTAAGGGATTAAGGAAGTACTGCAAGTGGCACCAATCACCAAATAAATGTCAAGGGTGAAGAGGAGGATTTGTCCTTTATTTTCCTGTATGAAATATGAAATAAAAGAAGAATCCTTCAATTCCTTTCCTCCCCCAACTTTGTCTTTCACATGCTCTAATCCTCTCTTGGGTTTTCTCCAAAGATTTTATGGGCCACTGTATGAAACATGCTGTCATACTGATCACTGCAAGATGACACTTAAAAAATATAAATCCAGAGAGAGTGTGATAACCTTCATTGTCAAATGGAAGGCAAAAAGGTGGCAAATACACTCAAGTGAGTTTTTGAAAGCTAAGTAAGAAGGTGACAGAAAGACTGAAGAGCTTGTCAGCCTGAGCTATGTCTGGTGGTTAGAAGGAGTAAAAGAAATCTAACACTGTTCTTTTCAGCATTTAAAATATTGCAGCGGTTTCTAAAGGAAATCTTTAGTGAAGAACTTATTTTATTAACAAACAATTAAAAAAATAATTTATTAAACTGGTATAAGCTATTCATTGTCATCACCACCCTCAAACTGCAGTCTGGCTTAGAGCATAAAACTGCAGGCTCTTCAGAATTATTTTGTAGTGCAGGAAGCAACACAAAACTATGTTAGCATTCTTGGATAATAGAGAGGGGAGAAAGCCTTGAGAGCAAACTAAACACATGGATCATCATCTCTGTTAGAGTATATTGGCCTGAAGCAAAAGTCACATTGCTGCAAGACAAGGAGAATTGTGAAGTGTTAACATCACAGCAGTGTTTATATGAACTGGAAAACTAAAAATAATGAAAAATATACACCAATGCTCATGAAACTAATCAATTTATTTTCTTTTCACTGAAATTTCCTTCGTTCCCCTTCTTCTCTTTCCTCATTTAGACCCTCTAGGCAAGTAATATACAATAATTAATGGGATTTATGTTAATGCTAATTGTTTTCAAAGCAACAGTGAATTTAAAATTATTTTATTTCTATTGTTGGCTTTATGAGTTTAATATGAGTTAATTCTCTTTTTGGGTGTTTCCCTTAAACTATATAATCTTCAGAAGAATAAAGGAATGTCTTTTGAAGTTGAAAATTTAGCCCCAAGAGAATGAGGGAACTAATTTTCAATCATTAGTCTTGGTGACTTTTGTCCTAGTTTTAGCCACAATGGTGGATGTATAAGGGAGTAGTTCTTTCTCAGTATAGCACCTCAGTGCTAAACTCCAAGGGGGAAAAAAAAAGTATAGGCACTAAAGATGGTGTAAAACCTTTTCTATTGACCTACAAATAAGCCTCCTTTTATATGATCTAACCCTTCCCAAGGGTGGACACAGCTGTCCAGGCAGCAGGCAGCAGCTTCCCTATCAGATGATTAACAGAGTATGAAGGGAAAGTGGAAGAGCCACCCCACATTGTAATCCCAGAGAAATCCACCTAAGTTCTTCCATGTATTTATTTACAGTGTCATCTTTTTGTCCAGTTTTTTAGAAAAAAAATAGTTTCTCTTTGATGGCCATATTTGGCTACCCTATAATGCATTTGTCAGGGCATGTGTATTCTGATAACATATACATGTTTTGCTCTTTTTTTTTTTTTTTTCTTTTTTTTTTCAGAACAGATAATTAGCTCTGACAAGAGCCTGTCAAAGTAATGGATGATCCTACTAAAACTTCCTCCAGTCCCACAGCCTGAATCAGACCAATGAGCCTTGGTAATGACTTCAGAAATAAATGAAAAACCCATCATATAGACAGAAATCTTCTGACCTTCTCTGAAACATGGCTCCCCATGCAGTCAATGGGTTTATCACATTATCAGTCACTTTGTATCATTTGATGGACTTCAAACTCCAGATACATAAAAAAGAATAACCTCTGAGGATGGGAATGGTTTTTGCCAATGCCAACAATTTAGCTAAATTCAAGACTTAAACTATAATAGCTATTGTAATAATAATACTAATATATCATGCCTGAGTTTTTAGTAGTCTTTTCTGGCTTTAAACTTTCAGCAAGGATAAAATTGTGGAAAACTTCAGACTAAGAAAAAGCAAATCTCACTTGACTCAAGTCAAGACCATCTACCATAAAAAGTATGTTTTAGAAAAAAATACCAGGAAATTAGAAGTCTGAACTGAACTTATGTTGTAAAAACTTTACTTTCACAGGGAGTCTGCTTTTCTGATTTGATTATGAGCATTGTAGAAAGCATGCAGAAGGCATCAGCTTTGCTCCCTTTTTCATTTCTCCCAGAAGCTTATCCGATTTTGTGTAAAGGCTGGAAAGGGAGCAATATAAGACATTCAAAAGCATAAATAGAATTTAAATTATAATGTCCAAAGTTGTTTTCTATTTTGAAATAGAACTAAGTTACAGCTATAATGGAAATATCTTTAAAAACTGAGCATTCAAGATTTTGCAGTGTATCAGCTTTAACTAAAATCTGCACAGATCAAGCTTCTGATAATTTCTTCCACCTCCATAAACCAAATTAGTTGTGTCCCAGTGTAGAGCAAGCATTTGAAATTAAGCTTAACTCTGTTTCCCAGTTTCTCTGTTCTTTCTGAGGCTCAACAAGAAGCAACAGAGGAGATGACATCTCATAATCTGAAAAACCACAGGAACTTTCCTTAGCATTATTGATTTAGCATTGCATTTACAAATTAGTGCTCCTGCTCCCTGGCAATACATCCCCACCTAATTCAATTCTGTTCATCAAGCATGTTAGATATCAAACAAGTAATGTACAAAAGCAGACCTTTTTTCGGGTTAGAAACTACTTCAACAGCAGCCAGCAAACTAAAAATAAAACAAAAATGAAAATTTAGGAGTCTTTCCTTCCCAAAGCAGGAGATTCCAAGTGCTTCACACAAATGTCAGAACTTAGAATATTCAGATGTACTAGTGAAAAAGTATGAAATTCTGTCTGCTTTTACCTAGTCCTTTAAAACAGGAGGGAAAATTACCTCTCCAGTTATCCTCTGTTAGTGCCTGTTCTTCCAAAATGACTTTTTTGTTTTATAAAACTTCCTTTTCCCTTTACCCTTCCTCTTCCCCTTTTCCTTGCCTTTTCCCTTCTTTTCATAATGCAGAAGTTCTGTGAGAAGTGTTCCTAATGCAAACCAGCCACAAGAAGAATGCCTGCAAGCATCATAGTGCCTTGCTGCAGTGTGCCAACAGAGAGGAGGTTTTTTCTAGCTTCCACAGGAGACGTGGAATAAAATGAAATTTCCCATTTGGTGAGGGACTCCATGGAGTCCTAATGATTCTTTCTGCTATGAGAAGGATTTTTCCCCTGCAGCCTGATATGCAGTACAGTTGCTGAGAAGAAGAGGTAAGGGCTGAAGTAAAAAATAGCATGAACATACATGAAAAGGAACTCTATACCTGATGTTTAAAAAGATCATTAAGTGATCGGGCTTTTACTGTCTCTAAACTCAGGAAATATATATCTTTTAAGACCTAAAAAGGTGTTACTGTAATTAGAACAATATAACCTCATAAACTACACTGGCATATAACCACATTATTCTTCATTTGTCTAATCTGACATTAAGCTACTGTTTTGCTATATTTTGTTAGAAAAGCTGTGTTCTTGTCTGTGAATAAAATGAGCAGAGGTAAAGCAGAAACGCAACCAATATTCAGTACTAATACACTGAAGCAAAAGGGAAAATTTGAAAGCCCTATTAAACACAAAGGAAATGATCAAAAATGTCCATTCATCACTGATGTATGTGAAACTGATTAATAGCTGATGCCACTGCTCTTGAATCTCTCAGATCAGATAAGAAATGGTCTTAGAACACGATTGACAAACTCACAGCAGCAATCTTTTCACAAACTGAATATGCAATAGACAGTTCAAGTGCTAAGAAGCTCTAAACAACCAAACTGTTGTTTCAAAAATAAACCTTTAAGAACTTCATTAATTTAAATTTTATAACTCTAGTAGATGTTGCATTTCCACAGATTATCTCATCACTAAGATATTAGCATCATTAAAGTGTTATTAAAACCAATTTTTTAAAAAATTTGAAAACCACTGTAGTTTCCAAAACCAGTGTGATTTCCAAAACTGAAGCAGATCTCTGCTATACATATAATTTTCTTGCAACTTTGTGGCACTACAGGGATCACAGTGGTGGCCTTGAAACTAAACTTGTTCTCTACTTTTCAGTGTTTATTTTGTGGCTGCTCATTCTGCCTGAACAGAAGCATCCTGATATTTTGATACTTTTTTAAGAATCTTCAGATTTTGACAAGGACGTCAGGGAAGAACTAGCGTATTCTAGATTTTATTGAAATCAATCCAGATTTTCACAATCATCAAGACCATCATTGAAAGTCCTTGTTTAGCATGATTAGATAGAAATGCTTCTAAAATTACTCTTTGCTCAATAAAAACTGGGCATATTTTTGAGAACTTACTTCTGTTGGCATGTAACTGATTTTCCAGAAGAGATGCAGACAGGTTAACTTCATGTTTAGCAACTATCATCTGACTGTTTTGTAATTATGGACTATGGAAAATACAGTAAAAAGGAAAAAAAACCATGTATTCAATATTGTACTAATATTAATAATGTGTTCTTGGTGACATTTTTGTTCATTACATTACATTAGCAATAAAACCATATGATCTATTATTAGAACCTATATGTCTGACACGATGGGCACAGGTTGCCTCCTGTTAATTGCACTACCTCCAAGAAAGCATCTCTGGAAGTTAATGCAGTTCGTAACCTGACCTGTGACATGTATGCATATGCAACCCGCTATTTCCATGTACTATGACTAGCAGCTGGTACACTGCGGATAACAGGTCACAGCAAACTCTAATAAATAATTCTCTAAAAGAAGTACTAGAAATCTGGAGAGCTTTTGTGCCCTGAAGATCAATGATCCAAGTTCAAATGATATCGATGAGGGCATTATAGTGGAGAAAATGGACAAGATGATTACACAACTGATGAATGACTGGCAAACAAATTCATAAAAGACAAAACCATTGTTGAAGGAACAAGCTTTAGCAAATAGTTTCCTTAATTTCGATAGGTTTGAAACTTGTTAACCTCTACTGTTTTAGTTTGACATATATTTGTATTCCTTCTTGTCCTGGTTTGAGCCAGGATTAAGCCAATTTTTCTTTTCACTGATTTTTTTTTCCTTCAGTAAGCTTTCTTTTAACTAGCAACTGTGTGTTCTGCTAGGCTGATAAGACAGTGGAATGTTTTTCTAACTACTGAGGTTTCAAGGTTACACCTTCACTCCGCCGGCTCAGACACTATGGGGAGATCTCTGACCCCCCCGTGGGAGGCTGAGTTAGACAGACAGCAAAATTGGCCAAAGATATTCCATTCCATATATCTACGTAAGCTCAGAGGAAGGACAGAGATCTTAGAAGACAGCTTCCTCCCTCTTCTCGCCCTCTCTTCAGTCCATGGCCGGCGTCCGGGGAGGACTCTGCTCATCCATCACCGCCGACCCTTAGGCTCGAGCTCTCCTGGCCCTCATAACTCTCCGCTTTCTCCAGCAGCGGCTCCGGGATTTCTCGGGACTCTTGCCAGTTCAGGGGAGTGCTGTGGGAGTTGCTGGGGGTGGGGGGAGGCGAGAGGCTTTTGCCCATATCTGAATATATATCTGTATATAATTGTATATATTTTCTTGTGTGATTCATTAGTGTTTTAATTAAAGCTGTGTAGTTTAGTTTTCAATCCAGCCAAGTCTCTCTCCTTTTCTCTCTCTCCTTCCCTGACTGGGTGGGGGGGGGGAGGGGATCGAGAGCATTGTTGTCGGACCTGAGTCAAACGGTGACACTTCTATATACATTCTTAAAATGCAGTCACAAGTATTGACTCTCCATCACCTTTCTAACTGACAAGTTTGGTTACTATCATCCCACTGGAGATGGTTTCTGAAATTAAATAGTTGTCATTACAAGTATTGCTATTTTGGTAGATACTTTTTAAGAAACTGGGGAGTTTACAGGTTGGCATTTACCAATTCAGGACAAATAGGATTAATAAATCAATATTTTGAACATTGCAATATTTATTATTACAGAACTTAGAAGAGTTGTCTTTTTTAAAAAGTTCTGTTTTTTCTTTCTTACACATGATAAATTAAAGTACAAGTACATGGAGATAAGTTTCAGATCCTCAAAAATATTCAGACAATTTCCAGTATATTCAATTACATTTCCTATCACCCTTCATCATGGTAGGCTGTATGGAACTGAATTATTGTTTTCTATGGCCATATAAACAACTGGATGCTCCCCGCTGTCCCTACAGGACATATTCACATCTGAATAATCTAAGAAGTGTACCAAGGAGTCTAAACAATTGTAGCGAATCAGTAAAGGTTGTGTTTCCTCACATATTCTTTGAGGAAACAGAACCTCTCAAGTTCTGTTCAACTCTCAAGTTCAAGTATGTCTCGAGTTTGTTCTCAGTCCCAAGGTTTACCAATAATATTTTATATATTTCTACATAACAGTTCCAAGTGACTGATTCATGCCGAAATGTCTATGGGCAGGACTGTGAAAAAAACTGCTGGATGGAGATGGTCTCTCTAAGATTTCCATTCCTTTTCCTGTTGTGGAAAGTTCTGCATGCTATGAATTCTTTGTCAATCCCTTCCAGCTACCGTGAGATCAGCAGGAGGCCTTTAGGCCTTTGCATCCCTGGTGCCTTCTAGAGTATAGTACCTCTTGCTTAATTCAGGAGTCTTCCTTCTTGGGAGGAATTAACTTACTTTTTAAAATAAAAAGATGATGTTAACACCTGCACCTTTTACATTTTGACATGTTTAGTTGAACTCTTTTAAAATCTGATTATCCTACCAGCGATAAATTTCTGGTAAAAGCATTCCTGTTCTAAACAATTTGTAAAACAACAATTTTCTGGTTACTTTCTACCCATTTTTGCTCTCAGTGTGACATGAAGGATTCTATTGCATGCCTTAGAGACCATACTTTATTGGATAGCAAAGTTACAGAACACAGCCAAGTCTCCCATAAAAACCTTTTGTATACAATATTAACAGATTTTTTCCTTCCCCACTAAGATATTATATATCAAATAATACCAAGGCCAGAGATATACTAAGAGAAAAGGAACAATGCAACTAGTGTCAATAAGTTTTAAGATTTTTAGTAAGATGGCTAGACCAGTAAGCAGAAAGTGCGACATGAGTTAAGGAACAGTAACACCATTAACCTGGAGGCAAGGAATTGAAACTGGGAATGTGTTAAACAGAACCACCATATTGCTCTATCCATTGCTCAGAAAATGGACTTGGAGGACTTTGAAGATAAATCTTTGAGCTGCATGTGGTTTTGAAGATATCAGGACACTTCAGAAATCAAGACATTTCAGAAGAAATTAATTCTAAATAGTTGGCTTGAGTTTTTTTAACCAAACTGCACTGTTCAGTATTGCACATCTAGGGAACTAGTGAAAGAAGCATTTAAAGCAGGCTTCAGTATAATCAGCTTTGCTATTAAAGAGCTGTATAAATTTTAGAAGTTACAAACTCCCTCATCCATCTCAGTCTGTCTAACAGCAAGTATATTAAAATATATCCCATATTTTCCTACTGAAGAGGAGCGAGGCGAAGAGGAAATTCCCTACATCCAAAAGGTGATGTAGCCAGTGAGTAGTGACCTTTCCTTTCCAATGGCTATTCATATTAAAAATAATGCAGCTTATAAAAATATTGCTGGGTGAACCTTTGAAAAATGTATAGGTGATGTATTGCTGACTTTCTTTTTTGGGGTTATGCTGAGTGCCTGTGCTTTACAGCAGCAATATCAACAACTCCTTCAGTTTTGCAAGACCACAAAAATAATCAGTTGCTCTCATTTATGTCACCAGTGAAAATGTTTACAATTATAGACTGTTTGTTCAAGATCTTCTGTTACACCAAATGGGTTTTTATTGTTTGTTTACCAAGAACAAACAGTACAGAGGACTGAATGCTCAGTGCATGAACAGTCTTTGAGTTTAGTGTAGATATAATCAAAAGATCAAAGCTCCTGCTTTGCTAAAAGTGAATGTCTGTGACAGTGGCTCATTTGTTTCATGATAAAGTCATTCTGAACAGTAAGGCTCTGGAAAAATCCTATACTCTGACAAATTTCAATTAGGTTAATTACATTCTGCTTCCCTAAATTCCCCCTGCAGTTTCAGATAGAAACAGCTTTCTTAATTTCCTTTCCTAGCATGTTGCTTAGTGTTGTTGTGTTTTGGTAAATAGCTGCTACGTTCTACTCAACATGTGGCTGATCTAATACCTTCTTCTTCAGTAGTCGCACAGTGTGAATTTTGCCTTATTTCTCTGGGAAACCTTCTGTCTTAGGCAAGAGGAAAGGACAGATTCCCTTGGTGCTTTATATTTCCAAAGTCATGTGAAAGGTTTTAAACGAAAGTGAAAATCTGGCCCCAAAGCTTTTTTCCTGGAATAACTGAGCTGAAGAGAATAACTCTCTGTGTGTGGGTTGTGGGGGTGAAAGAACAAGGCAAGGTCAGTTAAAAAAATTTGATATGCACTTTCTTCAGTTTTGTCTTTCTTTGAGATACTTTTTCTCTGTCTTTTGTTTGCAAAGGGGAATTGGTCTTGATTGTGGTTACAGAAATTGCAGTCACATTTCTCTCCTTAGTTCTTCAGCTCTCAGTCACAGAACTTGACTTATGCCTGACATCTCTCTAAATTTACTTTTTTTTTTCCTATCTCAATGTGCAACAAGAACCTGACCTTAACATAGGGTATATATTTACCAGCTCACAAAAAAACAGCTGCCAAACCCTATTTCAGCTTTTCTGTGGTAGCTATGCTCTGTGTGTGTTGTGTCAATCCCCACTTTATGCACAGTTTCTTCCTTCTCTACCAGTATCTTTTTGTGGATGGTGTGATATCATTGGCATCAAGACTAAAGATATGTTGAAATCAAGTGGAATTGTACATCATTGTTCACACCAAAAGTCGATGTGCTTTGTAATAGGGTTTACTCAGGGGCTCAACTAGCAGTCCCTGATCTTGATCCTGCATGCTAAGTGAAAAAGTCTTTTTTTTTTCTCAAACATAATCCTTTGAGCATAGTATTTGGTGAGCTTAATGGTCTTTGAGTAGTTAAAAACCCCTGAAAAATCTGATCTACTCCCTCAATCCACTCTATCTTGACTTTAGAAGTGATATTTTATGTCATAGTGGATTCTTTTAAAATCTAAATAAGCATTTTAATGAAGAAAAAAAAGTCATATAAACATTGACATTTCTTTTAAAAAATAGAAAATATGGACAGAAATCATGGTCTGAGGTATTTCAGAATGCATAGCAGGTAAGATAAATAAGAAAGCTGTCATCATGACTAGGCTGAAATTTCATAATTATTTTAGTGTCTCATTAAAACATCAATAAATCAGGCAATATAAAGGCAATGTTCAGATCCAACTTCTCCTGGCCACAGACAATAATATGATTGGACACTTCTGTAATATGAATATCATTGCATCTTATCAAACTTTCAAAAAAGAACACTGAAAACATTTGATTTGGATTCAGGAGGCTGGAATACGACTAGTTCAGATTCCAGGTCAGACGGTTTGCTTTGCTTTTAAAATATTGAGGCACAATTGCACACCCATATGGACAAAGATTAAATTGTTTATTTTTTTATATACACAAAACATAGACATACACAAATATCTGTACATTATATGTGTTTAATTTCCATTACAGTTTAAGACAACATGTAACAATTCCTTAGTACCAAACACTGACCATCAGTAGTACATCTAAATCTGTTGAGTATTCACATTTGGATTGTGATCACTGAGTGGGAAGTGGGTAAGTTACATGCACTGCAAATCCAAAATTTATGATAAAAGGAAACATTTCTGTACAGGTAAATCTGTATATTCCAGACATCAAATAAGTATCCTTACAAGTGTATCCTTGATCTGCATCCTATCAGGAACCAGAATTAGAATTTACATTTTTATTACAGAAAAAAAAAAAAAAGTTATTTGAGGCATTGTTATGAATGGTGGTAGTGTATTTATTGTAAATAGTCTGTCATATTTTGTTTGAAACTTGAAAGTTATCCATTAGCTCTATAATTGAGAATGGGTCAGAGATCTTACAGGAAAACAGAGACAATTAGCTGTCCTAGTATGAGGTCTGGATGGGAATTAAAACTATAGTGCACTGACTGCTTATCCTGTTAATGTACAAACTGTTCTATTTTTCTTGTCTTCTCAATCTCATTGTACAAAATAACCTACCTAACCAGCAATGTTGTCCATGTTAGATAGAAAACTTGCGAGTAGAGGAACAAAATTCTGAGTGGAAAGAGAAAATTATGGTTTTTTAAGAAAAAGAAAGTGGGAAAAAAGGGGTTAAAATTTCTCATTCTATTTATCTTTGTTTTCTCCAAAACAAAGCCATTAACTTGACTTCAAACATTCTTAGCAGTACAGGCAGGAAATAATTTTGAACCTTTTTAATATAGGCAAAAAGTTCTAATATTAATTTTTTCATATGATTATCACACTCTTGTCTTACAGCAACAAGAATTAAAAGGATTGAACACTGTTTAGAATAACTGAGTTCTATACTACTCCTCTATGAATAAAAATGAAAGAACAAACAACTAGCAAGATGTCATAAATTTGCCTAATCTTCTTTTGCACAACAGAAGAAAGCAGAAATGTAGGATTCTCTTAGCTTAATATGGAATAATGAAGCATTTCTTGCAAAATTATACAGATGTTCTTAACTCATTATTTTTGTTTTTAACAGAACAAAGAGTGTTCTAAGAACAGTCTGCCCTCCATATAGCTCCATTAACCCTCTGGTACATTTATTAACTACATTTTTAAAAAGGCAAAAAATAATAAGAGGATAATTATCTAGTGTTTTCACCTAAAATCTTTATTGGTAGAACAGCAAACAGACACTGTCTCACACCCACGTATGCTCAAGAACAAATATGTCTTAAAATAGTAGCAATAGATAAACAAATCAGAAGATAAACGGGTAGATTTCACATGTGTACAGCTGAAAGCTGAGAGATAAAAATCGACTGAGAAGACTACAAAAAAGTACATTGAGAAGAGTAGGAGAAAAAAGAATTTAGCTCTCACCCTCTTTTTTTTACACATTATACTTATGCTTTATTTTTACATTTGTTTTTACTGATCTGCTATAAAATCCTCTTCATTCAACACCCTGGCACTCGTAGCAGAATTAAATACCTAATAACTAATATTTCTGTGAACTATTCCTGTGTTCACTCTTCAAGAGTGTATATACAACAAACAAGGTAATTAATCTCCTGAAAAAAATCCCATTGAGGATCCTAAACCAATGTCCTGCAGGGCTGGCTGACATGCATCTTCTTAGGATCTCAAGATAAAGTGTAAGATTAGTTCTGAGGAAAATGCAGGGTGGGCAAGACATGTTACTGAGGGGTAACTAGCTTGGATTATGGCACACTGCCAAAAGAAACCCTGGCACAGTGGTAATCTTTTAGAACTTGTTTGAGGGAAACGGAGAGACAGCTTGGACGTCATCTGAAGGACCAAATAAATGCTTTAGCTTAAAAACTTTCTACAGATTTTTTTTCGATAAAACGAGCAATCACTGAATTAAGAGGAAATAAGCAGCACTGAAACAACATCTCCATTAATTAAAAATCTTTCAAATTAAAAGGAGTTCTTGTACTTTGCAAGCAAAGAAAAGCTAGTTTTGTTTACTCCTTAACTGGCTGAGAGTAAGGCCATAGTAATGGTCAAAAAAATACTTCTCCACTTCTTTAAAATATCTTTTCATTCTTCCTTGCAATTGCCACTGGCTTCATAAAGGAAATCATATTGTTATATTGATTAACAGTGGCTGCATTTTCCAATTATTTCTATAATGAGTTTAGTGGCAATGATCTAGAAAATGGACAAAGACCTCACTTCAGATTAATGTTAATTTGATGTAAACTGTTATTTTTTCCCTTCTCACCAGCAAATTATGATGATAGATCCCCACTGTTAATTAATCAAAACTTCTCAAAATAGAGTTCACCAGGTGGAAATAATTAGCAGTTAATTGTCTCCTGCTTATGACTCTTCAGAGATGTAAACAAGAGTCTGGATTAATTTGACAGTATTTACTAAAAAGCCCGTTAATAAATAAATTAAAGGCACAAGCGTTGGTTTTATGGCATGAAAATTTGTGGTTGTGCATTTGTTTTATGAGACAATTCAGTGGACAAAGAATCAACAATTTTCCACCTAGGAAAAACAGCATTTCAGCAGGTGCTAATGTTTGCCTTTTGTTTCATCTGCAAGATTTCTTTTTGCTTATTGTTTCTTAGCTGAATAGTTGTGGCAGAAAAAGATCAAGAGAAAACATTTTAATGTGAAATCACACATAAGAAGGAGGTTTTTCACAGAATCACAGAATCATTCTTGGTTGGAAAAGACCTTTTAAGATAGTCAAGTTTAACCTTCAACCTAGCTCTACCAAATCCAGTGCTATACCATATTCCTAGGCACCACATCTCTGACCATTTGCTCGTGTCCTGTTGCTTGTTACTTGGGAGCAGAAACCAAGCCGCACCTCTCTACAACATCCTTTCAGTTAGTTGTGGAGAGTGGTAAGGCCTCCCCTCAGCCTCCTTTTCTCTTAACCTCAGTTGCCCGAGACACTCCTCATAAGACTTGTACAGAAGGGCTTTGTTGTCCTTCTGTGGAGTCACTCCAGCACCTCAATGTCTTTCTTAGAACCACTCAGGTTAGAAAAGACCCTTGGGATCACCAAGACCAGCTATCATCCTGTCCTGGTTTGAGCCAGGATTAAGCCAATTTTCCTTTTACTGATTTTGTTTTTTTCCTTCAGTAAGCTTTCTTTTAACTAGTCACAGAGCCTTCCAGCTAGGAATGATAACAAATGTTGGAATGTTTTTCTAACTGCTGGATCTTCAAGGTCACATCTTTGCTCTGCTGGCTCAGACACTATGGGGAGATCTATGACTCCCCCATAGTGAGCTGAATTAGACAGACAGCAAAATTGGCCAGAGTTATTCCATTCCATATATCTACGTAAGCTCAGAGGAAGGTCAGAGATCACAGAAGACAACTTCCTTCCTGCTTCTTCTGCCCTTCTCTTCCATCCATGGACGGCGTTCGGGGAGGACTCTGTCCATCCACCACCATCGACCCCGAGGCTCAAGCTCTCCTGACCCTCATCACTCTCTGCTTTCTCCAGCAGCTCCGGGATTTTTTGGGACTGTTCTCAGCTAAGGAGAGTGCTGTGGGAGTTGCCGGGGGTGGGGCTTTTGCCCATATCTGAACATATTTGTATATAATTGTATATATTTTCTTATAACATTAGTGTTTAAAGCTGTGTAGTTTAGTTTTCAAACCAGTAAAGTCTCTGTTTTTTTCTCTCTCTCCTTCCCTACCCAGGTGGGACGGGGAGGGGATCGAGAGCATTGTTGTTGAACCTGAGTCAAACGGTGAAACATCCTTACTCTACAAAGTTCTCCCCTAAACCATATCCACCAACACCACATCCAAATGACCCTTGAACACATGCAGGGATGGTGACTCAACCAGCTCCCTGGGCAGCCTACCCCAGTGTCTGACCACTCTTTCTGTGAAAAATAAAATTTCTAATGTCCAGTCTAAACCTACTCTGTTGCAGCTTGAGTCATTCCCTCTTGTTCTATTGCTAATTATCTGTGAGAAGACACCACAACCAACCTGTCTACAATGACCTTTCAGGTCATTCTTGTAGTGAGGTGTCCAAAACTGAACACAGTATCTGAGGTGCGACCTCACCACTGTCAAGTGCTGGGGGACAACTTTCCTAGTCCTGCTGGCCACAATATTTCTGATACAAGCCAGGATGCCATTGGCCTTCATCGCCACCTGGGCACTCTGCTGTCTTATATTCAGCTGGTTGGCAATCAACACCCCCAGTTCCTGTTTCTCTGGGCAGCTTTCCAGCCACTTTTCCTGCAGCTTGTAGCATTTGTTGCATGGGGTTGTGGGAAAACTGTGGGAAACAGTGTTGAAGGCTTTGCTAAAGTCTAGGCCAGCAACATCCACAGCTTTTCCCTCATCCACCAAATGGGTGAAATTGTCATAGAAGATTAGGTTAGTCAAGCAGGACCTTGCTTTCATGAACACTTGCGGACAAGGCCTGGTCTCCCGATTGTCCTGCACATGCTGTGTAATGGCACTTAAATTGATCTGATCCGTAACTTTTCCTGGCACTGAGGTCAGATTAAGAGCCCTGTAGTTCCCTGGATCCTCCTTTCAGTCTTCCTTGTAGGTGGGGGTGACATTTGCCACCCTCCATTTTTGTGTAATTTGCACTTTGATGTTTACAGAGTTTTGTGTTTTAGAAACAAAAAACACCTTTTTTACTCAGGTAGAGTAGGAGCTTAAGTAACAGATGTATTAATATCTTGATGATAATGGTGATGACTAGTTTTTGGAGGTCAAATGTATTTTAGGTGCCCAAATCCTGTTATGAATTTCCATGCACTAATTTGGCACTTTTCCTAATTCAGAGGAAATTTTATATTCCAGTTTGCTGTTATATTTACAGTAGAATAGATTAACCATCACATTAATAAATTAGATTCTTTATGAGCTCTAATTTTCAAAAGAAAGAGAACAATTAATAAAAATTTTACAGTCACATCAAGATAATCAGTAATCACCAGTCTGTAGTTTATTCTTAAAAGAGTATTGGTCTTTAAAGCCACAGAAATTAGACTCTTTCCTCTTAAAACTTGGCATGATCCTCAGATGAAATGCAGTTTGTGGCTTCTGATCAGACTAGAGCCAAAATGTAATTTCAAAAGCTGTGTTACCTAGACGAGAAGGTTTTGTCCAGGGACTCCTTTCTTAATCTCAGGACTGGTGGCCGCCAGGATTAAGAAGCTATTTGTCAATCTTAATTTAGCATAGATAATAGTAAAATAACTCCCAAAAATGTTTTAGGAAGCACTTCTGACATTTAAGTGATACTGTTCTATATAATTCCCTTCTGTGGCATTCCATAGACTAATTTAATAATAAGATTACTACAGCTTTATGTTTTTCTCCTTGATTTATTTTTGTCTCATTTTATGCTTTCGTCAGTCTCAGCCAGAGAGTAGAAAAAAACCCAGGTGGATTTGCAAGCGTTGCTTTTTGGATTAAACAGAAACATGTAATATATAGATAGGTTTTTTTCAGCCTTGCAATTAGACACCTTGAAACTGGAACTGATTTTACCCTTTCCTATAATAATATTATTATGAGTGAAACTGGAAGAGCAGCACTCAATGGGAGAAGAGGGGAAAAAATGGACTTTGCTTCTGCTACAGGGGTATTTATGGGGAGTTTGGTGTTTTTCTTGGAGAATAAAGGAGAGCTTTTACTGCAAATACCTACATAAGGGTCTTTTTGTTCTGCAATCATGTTCTTTGGAAGCTCCTTCTAGTCTGAGTTCCTCCCTCCCCTTCTACTAAACAGAAAAAAAAAAAAAAAAAAAGAGGCTTAATTATTTTAGGAATACAGTTGACCAGTTTTAAAAGTTGGCATAGTCTCTAGCCAAGCAAATGGAAACCTTTAATTTTTATATTAACAATAATAATATAAAGTATTTTATGTGGACATTTCTGCAACTTGCAGAGGTGATAGGTAACATATTCTGTACTTAACAGACAAAGACCTGAAACAGAAGACCAAGATTAGCCAATCGACTGGTAAGACACTCTGTACCCAAATACTTCTTCCTAGTTTAGAATCCTATCTACCAGTGAGTGTGCAACACATTTCTCTTTGGACCTCACTGGTACAACAGCTGAAAGGACAGATCATGGATTGCCCCAGAGTATTGGCCAGGGATAAGAAAGAATTTATAGGAGCTATGGATTGCATGCTGTTTTGTTCCACATAAAAATTATGTTGCATTATAAAAAATAATGTCAAAACAAGCACAAAATTGGTATAACCGAAAAAAATTCAGGGCTCAAATTCTCTACCCACTTCTGTCATCTTTGCATTTCAAATGACCAGGATTTCCCCTTTATGTCCTATTTGGTCATTTGAAAAGCAATGTTGAGAATATATGTGGTAAAACAAAAACCAAAACCAAAATACTGGCATAGATACCAGACAGAAGACTCTCATTTTAAAAGGCTGAAACTTCTACAGGCATGTTGAGACTCTGCTGGATAATCAAAGAACAGTGTGCACATAGAAGGATTCTGAGGTCACACCAGGAGGGCTAAATGAAGGTGCCAAATGTGGTTGGTATAGGATGACAGAAGTGACAGAAGATACAAGAGAGAAGGCCAAAAGGAAAAGGATGTCTTTAGCACCATGGTAATAACTTATCCTATGCACTGGCATGACAAGGGCTCACAAAGAGAAAGACAAGAGCATCCTCAGGGTACTTGCATGGCACAAAAGGAGAGAGAAACACCTGTCATCATTTGGTGTTCTTAAGCAGTCAGAATCGTTAGTCCTCATATTTTTTTTTCTGCAAGTTCATTCATGTTTACACTAACTTAGAGGAATGTTTCAGTTAGGTCAATTTTCCCTCTGTTTCAAGTATTCTTTTTAAAAAAATCATAGGGGTCAAATATTCCACTGTTTTATATAATTTTAATTTACCCTAGCTGAAATTTGTACCATTTGGTAGCATTTTGTACACTATAATTAATTTCCTGTCTCTGACAAATTAAAATTTATACATATTGTTCATTAAAAAGTAGCAATAAAATTGCAACATGATGAAAAAAAGCTCATTATTCAAAGGCACTGGAAGGTACTGAAAATAAGGGAGTACTTCTGAATGCTTTATGCAACAAAAATATATTTTAAAATCAGCTTCTATTTACATAGTTTTCTGAAAAAAAAGTTCTGGAAGGTTACCAAAGCTTGTCTTTAAAAAAGCTGCATTTGGGGTCTCATCAAGGCAGTTCTTTAAGATGTTGTTCCTGTTGATAGGTTTGGAAGTAAATTATGTGTACAGGAAGTAAAAATTCATAAATGAGGGCATTCACATTAGAAACATTAACAAATGCAAACTGTGACTGTAATATCCAACAAAAATAACCCGCTTACTTCAGTAATCGTGCATCAACTATTTTATATTTACTTGAATAGTAAGTTCTTGGACTAAGGCCTTCCACAGTACCTATACACAAATGAATAGATGGATGAATGAACAAATAAATGAATAAATATTCTTCTCACATTTGGCAAGCCAAAGATGATTCAATAAACTTAAGCTAGAATCATTTTTATTTTGCAAATGTAATAAAATTATAAGCTTTTGCCAAACTGTAAATAAATTCAACAGATGACTTGGCTGTTTCAAGGGCTCTGGATGCACACCAAACTAAGAAGAAAAAAAGAAGGAAGTATACTCCCCGTGAAAAGCAGGATTGGTAGCTGTGTGTCTGTACATTCCCCTATAGCTTCACCTTGTCTCCCTCAAACACCGTGAACCTCCAGTAGATAACAAGTGGCAATTCATGAGGTGAATTGACATGAAGGTTCGTAGATATAACTCATCAACAGCAAGTAAAATGTATTTTGTGTGAGTCCACTAATAGACTGAAAGATGGTTTTAAAAATGTTTCTAGCCTTCTCTAAACATCAGGAGGAAGTCGTGTGTGTAGTGCAACTTTAAAAGATGAAAGACAATGGGGTAGGAAAGCAAGAAATGAAAGGCACTTCATCATCAATGTGATGTCAAAGTGACCTCATTCATGTTTACAAATATGTAAAAGGCAAGGATTAGGAGGACACAACCATGCCCTTCCAGTGATGTCCAGTGATAGGACAAGGGGAAATGTGTGCAAGCTGGAGTACAGGAGATTCCATGTAAACATGAGGAAAACCATTTTCACCGTGAGGGTGACAGGACACTGGAACAGGCTGCCCAGAGAGACTGTGGAGTCTTCTTTTCTGGAGACATTCAAAACCCACCTGGATGTGTTCCTGTGTAACCTACTCTAGGGGATCCTGCTCTGCCATGGGGGTTGGACTAGATGATCTTTCGAGGTCCCTTCCAACCCCTAACATCCTGTGATTCTGTGATTCTGCAATGAGGAAACCTTATGTGATGAGTAAAACAAATTGTTTTTATCAGATGAAGTAAGGAAAGAATAGCAAAAAGACATCTGGTTCTACAACACACAGCTTTCCCATAGCACTGAGTGAATCCTTCAAAGTGCTAGCTAGACCTGTGCCCATATCTAATATCTCGGACTGCACTAACACGCATCCTGATTATTTCCTCATTTAAGCCTGGCAGTTTTGTGTGCCTGGTAAAGAGTGAATCTGGCCAGGTTTTCTGGTATCTAGCATTCCAGCAGCTCCAATGAAAACAGCAGATGTCTGAAAGTCATGGGGAAACAACTACTCTCTGTGGGCATCTTGGACATCCTGACCTCACCACATGTGTGATGTAGAGTCCAGAGCCACCTACTCAGCAACTGCAATGTATCCTGAGTACCCTTGCCATCTGTGCAGATCCACACTATATTCTTGTCCAGATCTACTAGGAAAAAAATACAGAAACTTTATAAAAGACAAACAACTAAATAAGACAGTATTCTACAACATTTGAGTTGGAAAGTTGGGATGAGGGACTAGACAGCTGACTGGGATAAAATGTTTCATCATTGCTAATTAGTCAATATGAGCCTGGGTTGTTAAATGATTTAAGACAATTTCTATCAATTTGACTGCTCAGTGGACTATGTTGAATTAAACAGTGGTTTAGCTCACAAATGTGAATCTGTATCCCCACCACAGTAAAAAAAAAAAGAGCCCATCAAACAGGAAGGGTTTGGTTGTCTCTGCAGAGAGAATACAGTAACCCTAATTAAATCTCAAGTAAGTCACATATCATAAGTTCTTCTGGTAGGGGAGTGGCTGGAGAAGCTTGCACTACCACTTTTGTTCTGTACATACTCTTACTTCTTCTTCCCAAAAGGCTTATCTCTCTTGGATTTTTGCTGAATCATAAATCTGCAATAAAACAGAAAACAAATAGCAAAAAATAAAGGGGACTAGCTGCTTAATAAGAGTATTAAATTCAGTAAAGTTAAAAACTCAAAGCCCAGTTACAGACATTTAAAATACTAATTAAAATGCTGTTGTATCATATTCAGAGTCCAATCCTATAATCAAAGGATAGATTATTGTGGGTTTTTTTAGGAGATGGAAGGTAAAACCCATGAAGACATCCCATTCACTAATATATTTAAAGTGGGAAGCAAATTTTAAAGAAGTTTAAGGAAAGCAACAAGATACATGGAGGCCTCAAGCTTTCTTACACAGTAAGAAGTTGGATGTAATTCCTCCTTAAAGTCACCTTCAACTTCAGATGTGGGGCTTTAAATAATTCATTTAACTTGAAAAATCTAGGGGTACCCCTTCTATGATTCATTTGCCTTGAGAGAGTGCTAGCTGCTTCATCACATAGCCTGGCTGGGTGGTGCAAGAGGAAAGCAGCCAAAATCAACAGGATAAGGAGTCACCAGCTCCAGCATACAAAATAGAGTCATCCGTTACCAGCACAATTTTTAAAAATAACTTAAATAGCCCACTGGGTATCATAGACCAGTTTGCAAGTAATTTTAACCTACATACTGACAGGCTATGTGGATTTGCACATGCTAATTTACCAGTTAAATTTTAAATAAATAAATAAATAAATGAATTAATTAATAAGCCAGTGTGTATCCTTGTCTAGTTCCCAAGCAACGTAACCTGCACGCTGACAAGTTATATGGAGTTTACCACATTTATTTACCACTTAAAATAAAAATGTATATACCATAGTAGCTCCTGTATCAAATTACACAGAGTGTGCTTCTTATAACACTCAATAAATGATTTCATATGTGTACTATAAACCTTTGCTCTGTTTGCCAAAACTGAAGAAAAAGTGAAGAAATGCAGAAACTGAGCCTTAACATTAATATTAAACAAAGGCATAGACAGAGAATGGTAAAAAAAAAAAACTGCCTCAGAAGAGCAAATTGCACCAGAATGACCTCATAACAACAACAGTTTGAGTCTCTGCAGGCTTCTCAATTGGGAACGTCAGAGATTTCTTCAAAGAAAGGTGTGAAAATATAACGTCATTAATGTAAAGGAAAGTCCAAAAGCAGCTTAGTTAAAGGTAGGCTCTGGTTCATGGTTTTGCATTTTTACAAGTCTAAAGTGTATATCAAGCTAACTCACCAACTCATTATTATAAATAAATAAATAAAGATATTGTGATAAAAGACTTTTGTTAACAAAGCAACCTAGAATTATTTTGCAGATTCATTATTCTGCACATAATGAACTGAGATGAAGTATCTCCTTAAAGAAAAAAAAAGAAATCATTATCTCCATTCTCTTCCCCTTCCTCCCAAAAGGAGAAAAATAAACAAATAAAAAGACAACTTAAAGTCAATAGTTAATAATTGATATAATACAGAGTCCCATCTCTTTTGAACATCTGAATTTCTCAAAAACATTTGGACAGTGAAGGGTCACAGTAACACCCTGATTCAAAATAACAGAATGAAGGGACGTTGACGTATTCAAACATTCGTCTATTCTGATTTCAGTAGGCTTAGAAATACTAGAGATCTCTTTGTCTGATTAAATAATGAGATGCTCTTTTCCTCTGAGTATGGACATTTGCTTACTCTACCTTTCCAGGAAAAATTTACTTTCCTAAGGAAGATTTTGTAATTTGCACCCAGATTCCAGTTTCTGCAGTAAAAGTTACAAATACATTTTAAGGTGCAGGATGTATTGATCTACACATCTCTATTAAGACCACATGATGTGCCTATGGCTGGAACTCACACAAAAAATAAAGCTCCCTCAAAATCAACTCTGTTATTCTGGAAGACTTCAGACAATATTCGGAGGACATATTATACAACTAAAAAGAAAGTGAACATCATTTGATAAAAAATAGGATGTAATTTCATAATTTATATTAGTCCTCATCTCCAAACAAATTAGAAAGAAAACTAACCAGTCAAATCACAGCTAAAAAAATAAATAAATGTAAGATTTCAGTGTAATTTCCCAAATCTCTGAGTTGGAACAAAAAATGGCAACCTAGTGATTTTAAAAGCAGCTTGGCTCTCCTTTTTCTTCTGGTGTCTAAAGTTGCACTAAAAGTAATTTAAGTGTTTCTTCATTACAAGGAAATTTTGGAAAAGGAAGCCATGGGCATATGTTTATTCTGTCAACAGCTGTGCTAATTGAAGATATTAACAACCTTCAGCTCGCTATCCATTTTCTTTCTCCCATCCTATTCTTGATGGGCGATGTGTGTGAACAGTATTGCTTCAAGTCAAATCTGGAAAGTTTACTTATTTCAGTAATGTTGCTTGTGTTCCCCCATCTGATTCTACTTACCAAAAAAAACATCATTCAAAGATGCTGACTGCTTCCATGAAGAGGACTCTTTAACAGAACTAGAACTGTGACAGTGGCTCTAATATTTACCTCTTCCTTCCCAGTACACTATTGCTGTTTCTACCATTTATTTACATTTTTATTTCAGAGTTGGGTATATAGATTTAAAGCAAACTTACACTCAACTCATTCTGAGAGTGTCAATAAATATGCATGACATTCAGTTGCTACAGTGATGTATTTAAGGACTGTTTGTAATCTCTAACCCTTTTTCTGTTAAATACAATTCAGAGGATCTGATTCAGTGTCTCCTAATTCTTTATTATGCTACTGTAAGGAAAAAAAGGCTGTGCTAAAATCAATAATATAATGTTACTGACTCATTCTATCTTACACCACTTCATGTCATTCCAAAGTGACATTGAAAGACCACTAATGGAACAGTGAACCTATTTTACAATTATAGTAAAAGTAACAGCTACTGGTTGGAACAATTTGTGAGAGAATTTGGAAGGTACTACTGCAGTTATTAAGCACTGACGCATTCTTTCCAAGCAGAGGTGATGGTATTAATTTGGAAATTCACCTCACAATAATAATTTCCAGATAAGCCTTTTTTCAAAATCAATGGTTCAGGCTCAACATTTCTGGAAGCAACATTGAAGGACAGGACTGGCCAATGGGGCTTGTCTTGAAACACTTGCACAGAGAACAAGCTTCATAAATAGTTCTTTGAAAAACAGTGTGACCGCATGTTAAACTGATTATCATCAGGAAATGTGCATAGGAAGAATGCATTCCAGCTGTCATCCTGACTCCACTTTAGATAATGCTTTCTCCTTCTGGACTAATTTAACCTTCTGGAAGTATCTGTGGTGCAATAAACATACATATGTCCCAGCTGAAAGGAGAAATAAGCAGAGTTGAGTGCTCTCTCCAGTGGGGACCAGGACTCCAGATATTTAAGTTCCAATCCTGTCTTGGCAGCTGCTCTGTGGCTATGAAAAGACACTTTGTATGCATTGGCTGGCATTTTCTTACCTGCAAAATGGATTAATAACAGTGATAACTTTTGCAAAGAATTTCATTTTTTTCCTAAAAATAAGTATTGTCTAACTGAATATTATCATTAATACATATAAGGAAACAGCCTGTAGTCACCGGTGCCCTACTAGAAGATTGATTAACTTGTCTAAAGACAATATTCCATCAAGGACTTACAGTCATGCACTAAAAATTTTAGGCATTCTGCTTTTTTGAACATGAGAAATAAGAATCTTAAAACTAGGTCTCACAATGAAATTTTACTACGTTTCTCAGAAAGCCCCAAATCTATAAATAGATAACTCTAACAGTGCATTTTTAGTACCAATTCAGAGCTTTATCTTTGCAGTGTTTCCTGGGATGCCATTGTCTGTAATCTGATTATACTGCTCTGGCAAGGAATAACTTTTTGATTAATTACATATTCAAGACGAGCATGAGGCAGGAATATAGTGTGGTATATTACTGAGGTTAATTAGCATTATATGAGCATGCATCGAAGAATTTCAGAATAAGCAAACTGGATATCTTAATACAGTCAAGTTGATGGGCAAACTGCTGCATTCAATTGCCAGGATTCAGTCCTGATCAGCCTAGTGCTATAGCCCTTATACCACAACTGAATTTACTACCTCTCTACTTATCGGATCCATATTCCTTAGGTTTACTGCTCCAAAAGGAGAAAAAAAAAAGAGGCAGAAAAAGAACATTTTCCCCAAAGATCCTTAAAGCTACTTTTTATAAGAGCTCCAGGTCCAAAAAGAAGCTGTTTTCAGATGGAAACCTTCATATGAATTCAGGTCAATTGTCTACAATGCCACCAAACTATAAAGCTGGAAAATAATTTCACAAATAATTACAGATCATTCACAGATTCTTTTCTCCTCACTAGTTCGATTTTACAGTTGGCCATATTGACTAGAATATGTATACATTGTTGAAAAATAATTAATTTGGTATCTATCACATAGAAAGTGTGGAATTTTTCCTGAGAAAGATTAATTTTACTTGCCTGATTTTCCATTTTTATTCAGCTTAAAGACATACATATTAGTCTTAATGATACTAGAAGAAGGAAAAAGAAGAGTCTTGTTCTGCTAATATCTAAATTAAACAATATTTGAATAGAGTTTGAGTTGATTGAAGAGAGTTTGACCTCTCACTACAAGATTTAGATACTTACATTTGAATTTCACCCACTTCTACCCAAGACTACATTGTTCGCTAATTTAAGGCCATAGTTATCCACTCATGAGGGCTTTGTAGCAGCTCTCTACTTAAAAAGGGTCAGTGTAATCAATAGCACTATTTGAACATTCTTTTGTATGTATTAAAGCAGCAAAATCCAGTCCTCATTTAAAATCCTATTAGATGTGTTCTTATCATGCTCTACTGCCAAGGCAATCAAATAGATAAAAGCATTGGCAGTATAGGTTTAACAAGCCATTTAATAAAATGAATTATTTCCTCTGTCCCTGAAGAAATTAACATTTATTCCTTTATAAAATCTGCCTTCATCATGATTATGTCATCTATCCTGTGCATGGCATGATGTATTCTATAAAAATGACATCACATTCCTTCATGCTTATTTGAGAATTACCAGTGATTATAGACTATTACATACATAGGCAATTAATAACCAGCATTCATTTTAAGTGCTGATAACTATGATATTAACAGCCAAATAAATAATGTGTACTCAGCTTTTTTATACCCAGGACACTCAAGGCACTGAGATCACTTAATGTGCTACATGAAGCTGTTCCTTCCATACACAGATCAACAGTGTTGACCGTATCTCTTCATGCAGAGTTGCCATTTTTCTTATTGGTTGCTAAACTTTTTTAAAACAAGCAGTTGTTATGAATACAGAGGCATAGCTGTGTTCTATTAGCCTTTCATTTTGAATATTGCAGTAACCATAAAAGTTAACTCTGTACTGACAATAAACTTAACTTGCATCTTTGCTCTCTGATCTATTAATTTGCAGGCTGTATATTTAATAGCTGTTGTCTATGATGATGCCTAACCATGATCCAGAGGGTGATGATCTTTAGAGATTTCTCCAAGAGGCTGCATAAATAAGGTCATATCAAGTTCAGTTTCCTCTACCACAGAGACCCACGGAACAACTCTATCAAGCCATGAAACCTAAAAGGATCCTGCGAACACACTACCATCTCTGAGGTTATACAGCAAACATACAATAACATTACATCCACTCTCCCTTGAGGAGACACTAAAAAAGTGTGAAGATAACATGAAAAGACAACTCATTTTATCTGAGATATTTGGCAACCCCAATTAGCACAGAAGATTTCAGAGACCATTTTTGAAATGAAGAACCTTTCTGACTCTTCTATCTAATGCCAGTACACAATCCTAAGTATATACTGACTACATCTTACCTATATTGGCAGGAGATCTATAATGCTGACAGTATGGTTCCACCGAAACAGCTTTCTGTAGCTAGCCTTGCAAGTTATACATTATGCAATGTCATATATATTTACATTTGTGAATACAATCTGTGCAGCTCAAAGGAAGATTCTAATAAAGTAAGATTTTTAGACCCTAATATTATTTAAGTCTTCTCATTCTCCCCCTCCTTTATGTGTGAGGTACTCAAGACATTTGGGTTTATAATTTTGTTTATGTATGTTCAGATAACTTGTGATTAAATAAAAATTATTTTTGTCTGAAACTAAAAAGTATTCATCTCCAGGATCAAGTACAAAAAATGAATATTCCATAAACTCAGGTTTTAGGTATTACTTTAATAAGTACATATAATTAAAAATGATGCAATACAAAATTAGTGCTCATTTTAATAATACAGGCTAAAGGAAAAAAAGGGAAGAGCTATGTCTGGCTGAGAGATATGGCTAAGAGATATAGGAACTAAGATGCAATTATGAAGTGATCTGGATTTGATCAAATGAAGAAGTTAGTGTAGTAAAGTAGCAACTGTGTGTGCATGCTCTTACACTGTGATTACACTGTGAACTGAGATTAAACTATCACAAGTTATGATCATTCTCTGGGGAATTTACTGTAAGTACATGAGTTACTTAAAATTCACATGGATTTACTTAGCAGAAACTTGTTTTTCAGGTAATACTGTAAATGAACCTTCAACCTGAGAAATTTTAAATCTCTTTCTTTTCCATTACTATTCCATTAAAGGATTTTATGGCAGAATTATGTTAATGGAAAGTGTACTGTTCTCCTCCAGTGAAAGATTTACAAGCCTTTCATTGATAATGCTATCAGCTATAATTTTGACTGTTTGCAAATATGCTAGAGATACTTCTATTGTTCAGAGAAACGAGCAAAGATACTCTTGTTCAGAGAAACATGCTCTAGAAATATGTTGCTCACTATTGCACATTTGAAACTTTCCTATTCACCAGTTTTAATCCTGAAATGCATTGAATCTGACTGAAAATGCTTTCTAGACCGATATCACTTTGAAAATTGCACAGTATTTCAGAGGTATTTGTTCTATTCATTTGTAATTATTGGGCACTGTGTTCTGAAAAAAATATTGAAAACGTCCTATTTTATTGACTCATTGGCAATGGGTCTTCATGCAGACTTTGTGTAAACACTGTAAAGAGGGCATAAGAATAAAATGGTGTTTATTCTAATCTTAGTAAGGATTATTACTGAGTGGTATGGTAAAGAAAAATGAGCACAGGGTTAAACTAAAGGCTATTGACAGAGATTCAACACCTTCTCATCTTTAGCAGTTCCTCTTCTGCCAGTTATTAAAAGAAAGAAGGCTCAAGGAGCATCACTTTGTGGGTGGTGGAGTTTCAGCAGCTCAAGTGAGCCTTTGCTGCTGCTGTGCCTGTGAAGCTGAAGATATGCGAGCACGCGGCAGGGCAGAGCGGAGAGCGGCAGCGGCAGTGGCACTGGTGAGAGCTGCTCCTTTAATTACTGAGGATTAGAGAAGGGGCCGGGCTTCCCAGAGACGGCGAAGCCGGAGCAGAGCGAGGAGACCTGAGTCTGAGCGGGAATCCTGAGAGAACAGGAAGGCTGATGTGGCAGGGGGCGTGGCTGAGAACGGCGGCAAGGTTTAACGGCAGCCATCTCGGCAGCTCCCTCAGAGCACGCGGCAGCGCAGAGCGGCAGGAGCAGGGAGTGGCCTTCACAGGAAGTGGCGCGAGGGCGGGGAGCGGCGTGAGTGGAGGCAGGGAAAAGAAGACACTGGTAGCTTTCTCTAGCATGGTGACAACACGCCCTAAAACCGTATTGAAAAAGGATATGGGAACTCAGACGGAGGTTCTGAGCAGGCACACAGCTGTGCAGGTCTCTGGCTGCAGCGAGTGCCTGAGCCTGGCACTGGTACCAGAGGGAGCCAGTGGCACCGCGTGTGTGCGGTGTGAGCAAATCAATGATCTCCTCAGGCAGGTGGTTAGACTGACAGAGGAGGTTGAAAGACTAAGAACTATCAGAGAATGTGAGAGCGAAACAGATTGGTGGAGCCAAACCCTGAGGCAAGGGCAGAAAGAAGAGGTTATTGAACAAGTGATGGATCCCCTCCCTGCCTGTCATCAGACAGAAGGAGAGAACTTTAGAGACGTGGAGGAATGGATGGAGGTCTGTCCTCGGAGAGGCAAGCAAAAACCCTCCCAACCCCCTCCGCCCTCTGAATTGCCCTTGAAGAATAGGTATGAAGCCTTGGTACTTCAAGGACAGGAAAATGAAGTTGGAGCGATAGATTTGTCTAGTGAACCCCCTAGGACTTGTTGCTCAGCTCCATGCCTTAGGACTTCTTCAACTAAGAAGGAAAGGAGGGTAATTGTGGTGGGTGACTCCCTTCTGAGGGGAACAGAAGGGCTCATCTGTCAACCGGACCCATCCCACAGGGAGGTCTGCTGCCTCCCTGGGGCTCGCATTAGAGATGTTAAAAGGAAACTCTCTAGTATTGTAAATCCATTTGATTACTACCCACTGCTGATTTTTCAGGTTGGCAGTGACGAAATTATTACAAGAAATGTCAGGGCAATGAAGAGAGACTTCAGGGCCCTGGAACGGCTAGTTAGGGGGTCTGGAGCGCAAGTAGCGTTTGCCTCCATACCTCCTGTAAGAATGGGTGAAGACTTAAACAGGAAGAGTTTACTGATGAATGAGTGGCTACGAGACTGGTGCCAAAGGCAGGGTTTTGGTTTTTTTGATCATGGGCTGCTATATGAGACACCTGGCCTGATGGTGGCAGGTGAGATGCACCTGTCACAGAGGGGGAAAAGGCTTTTGGGGCAGGACATATCAGGGCTCATTGAGAGGGCTTTAAACTAGATGTGAAGGGGGAAGGGGAGAAAACTGGGTCTGTTAGGGACAAGCCCAAGAGGAACATACCAGGGCCTGAAGGGGGGTGGTCTAAGGAGGATTTGGTCCCACCAGTGTGCTCTGCTTGCTTCCTGAAATGCCTGTACACCAATGCATGCAGCATGGGGAATAAACAGGAAGAGTTAGAGGTCTGTGTGCAGTCTAAGGGTTATGATCTGGTAGCAATAATAGAGACATGGTGGGACAGCTCACACGACTGGAATGTGGCCATGGATGGCTATGTGCTTTTTAGGAAAGATCGGTCAGTGAAGTGAGGTGGTGGAGTTGCTCTTTATGTGAGAGAACAACTAGAATGTATTGAGTTTTGTGCAGGGGCTGATGAGGGGCAAGTTGAAAGTCTGTGGGTAAGAATTAAAGGGCAGGGTGGTATGGGTGATACAGTTGTGGGAGTCTACTACAGACCTCCAGATCAAGATGAGGAAGTTGATGAGGCTTTCTACAGGCAGCTGAAAGCAGCCTCACAACTACAGTCCTTGGTCCTCATGGGAGATTTTAACTATCCCGATATCTGCTGGAAGACTTACACAGCCAGCCTTTTACAGTCTAGGAGGTTCCTCCAATGCATTGACGACAACTTCTTAATGCAAATGGTGGACAAGCCGACTAGAAGAGGAGCGCTACTGGATCTTGTGCTCACGAACAAGGAGGGCCTTGTTGAAGCGGTGGTGGTCAATGGCAGCCTTGGCTGCAGTGACCACGAGATGGTGGAGTTCAGGATCCTGTGTGGGAGGAACAGAATACCCAGCAGGACCAGAACCCTGGACTTCCACAGAGCAAACTTTGGCCTCCTCAATCAATTGTTAAGGGAAGTCCCATGGGACAGAGTGCTAGAAGGTAAAGGGGCTCAAGATAGCTGGTCAACATTCAAGGATCACTTCTTGCAAGCACAGGATCAGTGTGTCCCAATGGGTAGAAAATCTAGTAAGGGAGCTAGGAGACCAGCGTGGTTAAAAAAGGAATTGCTGGGCAAACTCAAGTGGAAAAGGAAAATCTATAGATCATGGAAGGAGGGGCTGGTTACTTGGGAGGAATATAGGACTGTTGTCAGAGAATGTAGGGAGGCAACTAGGAAAGCTAAGGCCTCCTTGGAACTTGACCTTGCAAGCCAGGTTAAGGATAATAGAAAGGGCTTTTTCAAATACATAGCCAACAAAACTAACACCAGAGGCAATATAGGCCCACTGCTGAATGAGGTGGGTGCCCTGGTGACAGAGGATATGAAGAAGGCAGAGGTGCTGAATGCCTTCTTTGCCTCTGTCTTTACTCCTGCAGGCTTTCCCCAGGAGCCCCAGTTTCATATAGCCCCAGAAGAAGTCAAGATAAATAAGGAGTTTGCCCAGGTAGATGAGGATTGGGTTAGGGATCAGTTGAGTAATCTGGACATACATAAATCGATGGGTCCGGATGAAATGCATCCAAGGGTGCTGAGGGGGCTGGCGGAGGTCATTGCTAGTCCACTCTCCATCATCTTTGGTAAGTCATGGGTAACAGGAGAGGTGCCTGAGGACTGGAGGATAGCAAATGTCACTCCAGTCTACAAGAAGGGCAAGAAGGAGGACCCGGGTAACTATCGACTGGTCAGCCTCACCTCCATCCCTGGAAAGGAGATGGAACAACTTGTCCTTGGCACTATCTCTAGACATATCAAGGACATGGGGGTCATCAAGAGCAGTCAACATGGTTTTACCAAGGGTAAGTCATGTTTGACTAACCTCATAGCCTTCTATGAGGAAATTACTAGGTGGACAGATGATGGTAGAGCGGTGGATGTGGTCTATCTTGATTTCAGTAAAGCATTTGACATTGTCTCCCACGGCATCCTTGTAGATAAGTTGATCAAGTATGGGTTTGATGATCAGGCAGTGAGGTGGATCAAGAACTGGTTGAAAGGAAGAAGTCAGAGAGTTGTAGTCAATGGGGCAGAATCTGGTTGGAGGTGTGTGACCAGTGGAGTCCCTAAGGGGTCGGTACTGGGACCGGTGTTGTTCAACATCTTCATCAACGACCTGGATGAGGGTACAGAATGTACCCTCAGCAAGTTTGCTGATGACACCAAGCTGGGAGGAGTGGCTGACACACCAGAAGGCTGTGCTGCCATTCAGAGAGACCTAGACAGGCTGGAGACTTGGGCGGGGAAAAACCTGATGAAGTTCAACAAGGGCAAGTGTAGTTTTGCATTTGGGGAAGAAAAATGCCATGTACCAGTACAGGTTGGGGGCTGACCTGCTGGAGAGCAGTGCAGGTGAAAGGGACCTGGGGGTCCTAGTAGACAGGAGGATGACCATGAGCCAGCAGTGTGCCCTTGTGGCCAAGAAGGCCAACGGCATCCTGGGGTGCATTAGAAAGGGTGTGGTTAGTAGGTCAAGAGAGGTTCTCCTCCCCCTCTTTTCTGCATTGGTGAGGCCACATCTGGAGTATTGTGTCCAGTTCTGGGCCCCTCAGTTCAGGAAGGACAGGGAACTGCTTGAAAGAGTCCAGCGCAGAGCCACAAAGATGATTAAGGGAGTGGAACATCTCCCTTATGAGGAAAGGCTGAGGGAGCTGGGTCTCTTTAGTTTGGAGAAAAGGAGACTGAGGGGTGACCTCATAAATGTTTACAAATATGTAAAGGGTGAGTGTCAAGAAGATGGAGTTAAGCTTTTTTCAGTGATGACCAGTGATAGGACAAGGAGTAATGGATACAAATTGGAGCACAGGAGGTTTAAGGTGAATATCAGAAAAAATTTTTTTACTTTGAGAGTGACAGAGCACTGGAACAGGCTGCCCAGAGAGGCTGTGGAGTCTCCTTCACTGGAGACATTCAAGACCCGCCTGGACGCCTTCCTGTGTGATGTACTCTAGGTGACCCTGCTCTGGCAGGGGGGTTGGACTAGATGATCTTTTGAGGTCCCTTCCAACCCCTATGATTCCGTGATTCTATGATTCTATGATACCTTCTCCAGGCATGTTTTGAAGATTTAGCAGTTCCCTAGATTTACCTCCTCATTCAAAATTAGATATTTTCTAAGCTAAATCTTGAGATCCTATCTCGTTTGCTGCTAATGAGCTTGAGAACGGACTGTGTGTTTCATTTTAATTCAAAGTATATTTAATTTCATTACAATTCAAAATGGGAAAATGAAGTAAAATTGAAGCCAAATAAACGCCATCCAACACAGTGCTCACCCCAGTAGCTCCATTGTGTCAGGTAGCTCCTTTTTTTTTTTTTTTTGCTTCTTAGGCTTCCATTGTGACATGGTTATGTAGACTCTCTGTCTACATTCTATTGTTTCTTTAATATTTTTCCCTAAGAACAAAGAATCAGCTACCTTATTGTTCTGCCAATAACTAACAGAAATTTAGGGAGCTCTATGAAGCACGTGTCAGAACGTGGTATAAAACATGCCTGTACATACAACTGGTTTTCCTTCACTTTGCATTCATACCCAGGTCTTATCCATTCCAACTCTGCATTGTGGATTTAAATCTATTTGTTAAAAACTTCTGATTTGATTACAGGTTTACTTTCAGTGTCTGTTAGAATGAAAACGCAATTTATTCACCTTTAGCAAATAGAGCAGGATACTGTTTTGAAGTCTACAGATAACTGTTATTTAAGACATCATTATTACAGTTTTATTAGGAATGGTATTCTCTTTGCCAGACAATTTTATACTAGGTCATTTAATAATTAATTTAATGTCCATCTTTCATTTAGTTTTCAGTTGTATTTATCTTATCAGGTAGTCTACATTTTATTTTTGTGATTAAGAAAAAAAACAACCCCTGATGTAATTAGCTGTTGTTATTTCTAACAGTAAAAACTTTTTGAAACAGCTTTGCTGTTTGCTTAAAATAGAGTACATGCAAATTCAAAGAGAAACATGGATTCAAAACAACAGATACTTAGGATAATCAAAATGCAGCACCAGTTCAATGTTTTTCTGCTCAGCCTTTACAGTAAACAAAAGATTTGTTTTCAAAATATTGTTCCTCCAAATGTTTTTAAAACAAAGTCTGAGTTTTTCTTCAAAAGTTTATACATAGTCTAAAACTGTAAACATTCAAGGATAAAGTTGAGATGTTACAAGTCTGGAAATGAGTGCAAATATAGTCACTTGACCCCACTGATAAAGCTCTTCATAATGAAAAGAAGCCTTCAGTATTCTCCCTCCCAGGTGTGTCAGTTCTGAATTAAGAAAGGAGATTTTGTCTTTCAAGTTTTCTGATGCTGAAGTGGTTTTAGACACTGTTGTGTCATAATAGCAAAGGAATATAACGAAAGTGTATTACTGCAGCCCAAATCTTTGTTCCAAAAGAACTGAACTTGCATTGACAATACTTTTAAGTATGTTTAGTCTGATGGACTCACGCTAGATAAAACAAATGGGATAGTGGTCATGACAGAGCTATTTTCTCTGTATTTCTCTCATTTCAGGAAAATAATAATTAAAAAACAAACAAACTGGAAATCAAGTGTGTAGGGAGCACAGACTGGGAGGTGAGGTGATTAATCACGCATTTCAGACTTTTTAAGGAAGCCAGCTCTAAAACCAAAGCAGTATCTGTAAGGAAGTACTTTTATAGAATTGATTTTAATAATGGAAAAAATCCTACAAAATGCATTTATTTTCTGCTATTGAATAAACACATTGCCTCTTGAAACAGAGTCCAAATAATGTTCTTTCTAATCACTTGGGTAATTAATAAGTATGTTATTCCAGTTGTCTCTCTTCATTGTTTCTTTCAATATCATCTTTGTTGTATAAACACCCTTCTTCTAAACATGAATATATAAGATACTTATAACAAGATTATATAAGCATCATTCTTCACATGGCAGCAAATGTGTACAGATGAAAGACTACAATGTAATGCTTCTTTAATTTGTCCAAACTTCTTAAAGATACTAATATTATTACTGAGTGGTATGGTAAAGAAAAATGAGCACAGGGTTAAACTAAAGGCTATTGACAGAGATTCAACACCTTCTCATCTTTAGCAGTTCCTCTTCTGCCAGTTATTAAAAGAAAGAAGGCTCAAGGAGCATCACTTTGTGGGTGGTGGAGTTTCAGCAGCTCAAGTGAGCCTTTGCTGCTGCTGTGCCTGTGAAGCTGAAGATATGCGAGCACGCGGCAGGGCAGAGCGGAGAGCGGCAGCGGCAGTGGCACTGGTGAGAGCTGCTCCTTTAATTACTGAGGATTAGAGAAGGGGCCGGGCTTCCCAGAGACGGCGAAGCCGGAGCAGAGCGAGGAGACCTGAGTCTGAGCGGGAATCCTGAGAGAACAGGAAGGCTGATGTGGCAGGGGGCGTGGCTGAGAACGGCGGCAAGGTTTAACGGCGGCCATCTCGGCAGCTCCCTCAGAGCACGCGGCAGCGCAGAGCGGCAGGAGCAGGGAGTGGCCTTCACAGGAAGTGGCGCGAGGGCGGGGAGCGGCGTGAGTGGAGGCAGGGAAAAGAAGACACTGGTAGCTTTCTCTAGCATGGTGACAACACGCCCTAAAACCGTATTGAAAAAGGATATGGGAACTCAGACGGAGGTTCTGAGCAGGCACACAGCTGTGCAGGTCTCTGGCTGCAGCGAGTGCCTGAGCCTGGCACTGGTACCAGAGGGAGCCAGTGGCACCGCGTGTGTGCGGTGTGAGCAAATCAATGATCTCCTCAGGCAGGTGGTTAGACTGACAGAGGAGGTTGAAAGACTAAGAACTATCAGAGAATGTGAGAGCGAAACAGATTGGTGGAGCCAAACCCTGAGGCAAGGGCAGAAAGAAGAGGTTATTGAACAAGTGATGGATCCCCTCCCTGCCTGTCATCAGACAGAAGGAGAGAACTTTAGAGACGTGGAGGAATGGATGGAGGTCCGTCCTCGGAGAGGCAAGCAAAAACCCTCCCAACCCCCTCCGCCCTCTGAATTGCCCTTGAAGAATAGGTATGAAGCCTTGGTACTTCAAGGACAGGAAAATGAAGTTGGAGCGATAGATTTGTCTAGTGAACCCCCTAGGACTTGTTGCTCAGCTCCATGCCTTAGGACTTCTTCAACTAAGAAGGAAAGGAGGGTAATTGTGGTGGGTGACTCCCTTCTGAGGGGAACAGAAGGGCTCATCTGTCAACCGGACCCATCCCACAGGGAGGTCTGCTGCCTCCCTGGGGCTCGCATTAGAGATGTTAAAAGGAAACTCTCTAGTATTGTAAATCCATTTGATTACTACCCACTGCTGATTTTTCAGGTTGGCAGTGACGAAATTATTACAAGAAATGTCAGGGCAATGAAGAGAGACTTCAGGGCCCTGGGACGGCTAGTTAGGGGGTCTGGAGCGCAAGTAGCGTTTGCCTCCATACCTCCTGTAAGAATGGGTGAAGACTTAAACAGGAAGAGTTTACTGATGAATGAATGGCTACGAGACTGGTGCCAAAGGCAGGGTTTTGGTTTTTTTGATCATGGGCTGCTATATGAGACACCTGGCCTGATGGTGGCAGGTGAGATGCACCTGTCACAGAGGGGGAAAAGGCTTTTGGGGCAGGACTTATCAGGGCTCATTGAGAGAGCTTTAAACTAGATGTGAAGGGGGAAGGGGAGAAAACTGGGTCTGTTAGGGACAAGCCCAAGAGGAACATACCAGGGCCTGAAGGGGGGTGGTCTAAGGAGGATTTGGTCCCACCAGTGTGCTCTGCTTGCTTCCTGAAATGCCTGTACACCAATGCATGCAGCGTGGGGAATAAACAGGAAGAGTTAGAGGTCTGTGTGCAGTCTAAGGGTTATGATCTGGTAGCAATAATAGAGACATGGTGGGACAGCTCACATGACTGGAATGTGGCCATGGATGGCTATGTGCTTTTTAGGAAAGATCGGTCAGTGAAGTGAGGTGGTGGAGTTGCTCTTTATGTGAGAGAACAACTAGAATGTATTGAGTTTTGTGCAGGGGCTGATGAGGGGCAAGTTGAAAGTCTGTGGGTAAGAATTAAAGGGCAGGGTGGTATGGGTGATACAGTTGTGGGAGTCTACTACAGACCTCCAGATCAAGATGAGGAAGTTGATGAGGCTTTCTACAGGCAGCTGAAAGCAGCCTCACAACTACAGTCCTTGGTCCTCATGGGAGATTTTAACTATCCCGATATCTGCTGGAAGACTTACACAGCCAGCCTTTTACAGTCTAGGAGGTTCCTCCAATGCATTGACGACAACTTCTTAATGCAAATGGTGGATAAGCCGACTAGAAGAGGAGCGCTACTGGATCTTGTGCTCACCAACAAGGAGGGCCTTGTTGAAGCGGTGGTGGTCAATGGCAGCCTTGGCTGCAGTGACCACGAGATGGTGGAGTTCAGGATCCTGTGTGGGAGGAACAGAATACCCAGCAGGACCAGAACCCTGGACTTCCACAGAGCAAACTTCGGCCTCCTCAATCAATTGTTAAGGGAAGTCCCATGGGACAGAGTGCTAGAAGGTAAAGGGGCTCAAGATAGCTGGTCAACATTCAAGGATCACTTCTTGCAAGCACAGGATCAGTGTGTCCCAATGGGTAGAAAATCTAGTAAGGGAGCTAGGAGACCAGCGTGGTTAAAAAAGGAACTGCTGGGCAAACTCAAGTGGAAAAGGAAAATCTATAGATCATGGAAGGAGGGGCTGGTTACTTGGGAGGAATATAGGACTGTTGTCAGAGAATGTAGGGAGGCAACTAGGAAAGCTAAGGCCTCCTTGGAACTTGACCTTGCAAGCCAGGTTAAGGATAATAGAAAGGGCTTTTTCAAATACATAGCCAACAAAACTAACACCAGAGGCAATATAGGCCCACTGCTGAATGAGGTGGGTGCCCTGGTGACAGAGGATATGAAGAAGGCAGAGGTGCTGAATGCCTTCTTTGCCTCTGTCTTTACTCCTGCAGGCTTTCCCCAGGAGCCCCAGTTTCATATAGCCCCAGAAGAAGTCAAGATAAATAAGGAGTTTGCCCAGGTAGATGAGGATTGGGTTAGGGATCAGTTGAGTAATCTGGACATACATAAATCGATGGGTCCGGATGAAATGCATCCAAGGGTGCTGAGGGGGCTGGCGGAGGTCATTGCTAGTCCACTCTCCATCATCTTTGGTAAGTCATGGGTAACAGGAGAGGTGCCTGAGGACTGGAGGATAGCAAATGTCACTCCAGTCTACAAGAAGGGCAAGAAGGAGGACCCGGGTAACTATCGACTGGTCAGCCTCACCTCCATCCCTGGAAAGGAGATGGAACAACTTGTCCTTGGCACTATCTCTAGACATATCAAGGACATGGGGGTCATCAAGAGCAGTCAACATGGTTTTACCAAGGGTAAGTCATGTTTGACTAACCTCATAGCCTTCTATGAGGAAATTACTAGGTGGACAGATGATGGTAGAGCGGTGGATGTGGTCTATCTTGATTTCAGTAAAGCATTTGACATTGTCTCCCACGGCATCCTTGTAGATAAGTTGATCAAGTATGGGTTTGATGATCAGGCAGTGAGGTGGATCAAGAACTGGTTGAAAGGAAGAAGTCAGAGAGTTGTAGTCAATGGGGCAGAATCTGGTTGGAGGTGTGTGACCAGTGGAGTCCCTAAGGGGTCGGTACTGGGACCGGTGTTGTTCAACATCTTCATCAACGACCTGGATGAGGGTACAGAATGTACCCTCAGCAAGTTTGCTGATGACACCAAGCTGGGAGGAGTGGCTGACACACCAGAAGGCTGTGCTGCCATTCAGAGAGACCTAGACAGGCTGGAGACTTGGGCGGGGAAAAACCTGATGAAGTTCAACAAGGGCAAGTGTAGTTTTGCATTTGGGGAAGAAAAATGCCATGTACCAGTACAGGTTGGGGGCTGACCTGCTGGAGAGCAGTGCAGGTGAAAGGGACCTGGGGGTCCTAGTAGACAGGAGGATGACCATGAGCCAGCAGTGTGCCCTTGTGGCCAAGAAGGCCAACGGCATCCTGGGGTGCATTAGAAAGGGTGTGGTTAGTAGGTCAAGAGAGGTTCTCCTCCCCCTCTTTTCTGCATTGGTGAGGCCACATCTGGAGTATTGTGTCCAGTTCTGGGCCCCTCAGTTCAGGAAGGACAGGGAACTGCTTGAAAGAGTCCAGCGCAGAGCCACAAAGATGATTAAGGGAGTGGAACATCTCCCTTATGAGGAAAGGCTGAGGGAGCTGGGTCTCTTTAGTTTGGAGAAAAGGAGACTGAGGGGTGACCTCATAAATGTTTACAAATATGTAAAGGGTGAGTGTCAAGAAGATGGAGTTAAGCTTTTTTCAGTGATGACCAGTGATAGGACAAGGAGTAATGGATACAAATTGGAGCACAGGAGGTTTAAGGTGAATATCAGAAAAAATTTTTTTACTTTGAGAGTGACAGAGCACTGGAACAGGCTGCCCAGAGAGGCTGTGGAGTCTCCTTCACTGGAGACATTCAAGACCCGCCTGGACGCCTTCCTGTGTGATGTACTCTAGGTGACCCTGCTCTGGCAGGGGGGTTGGACTAGATGATCTTTTGAGGTCCCTTCCAACCCCTATGATTCCGTGATTCTATGATTCTATGATACCTTCTCCAGGCATGTTTTGAAGATTTAGCAGTTCCCTAGATTTACCTCCTCATTCAAAATTAGATATTTTCTAAGCTAAATCTTGAGATCCTATCTCGTTTGCTGCTAATGAGCTTGAGAACGGACTGTGTGTTTCATTTTAATTCAAAGTATATTTAATTTCATTACAATTCAAAATGGGAAAATGAAGTAAAATTGAAGCCAAATAAACGCCATCCAACACAGTGCTCACCCCAGTAGCTCCATTGTGTCAGGTAGCTCCTTTTTTTTTTTTTTTTGCTTCTTAGGCTTCCATTGTGACATGGTTATGTAGACTCTCTGTCTACATTCTATTGTTTCTTTAATATTTTTCCCTAAGAACAAAGAATCAGCTACCTTATTGTTCTGCCAATAACTAACAGAAATTTAGGGAGCTCTATGAAGCACGTGTCAGAACGTGGTATAAAACATGCCTGTACATACAACTGGTTTTCCTTCACTTTGCATTCATACCCAGGTCTTATCCATTCCAACTCTGCATTGTGGATTTAAATCTATTTGTTAAAAACTTCTGATTTGATTACAGGTTTACTTTCAGTGTCTGTTAGAATGAAAACGCAATTTATTCACCTTTAGCAAATAGAGCAGGATACTGTTTTGAAGTCTACAGATAACTGTTATTTAAGACATCATTATTACAGTTTTATTAGGAATGGTATTCTCTTTGCCAGACAATTTTATACTAGGTCATTTAATAATTAATTTAATGTCCATCTTTCATTTAGTTTTCAGTTGTATTTATCTTATCAGGTAGTCTACATTTTACTTTTGTGATTAAGAAAAAAAACAACCCCTGATGTAATTAGCTGTTGTTATTTCTAACAGTAAAAACTTTTTGAAACAGCTTTGCTGTTTGCTTAAAATAGAGTACATGCAAATTCAAAGAGAAACATGGATTCAAAACAACAGATACTTAGGATAATCAAAATGCAGCACCAGTTCAATGTTTTTCTGCTCAGCCTTTACAGTAAACAAAAGATTTGTTTTCAAAATATTGTTCCTCCAAATGTTTTTAAAACAAAGTCTGAGTTTTTCTTCAAAAGTTTATACATAGTCTAAAACTGTAAACATTCAAGGATAAAGTTGAGATGTTACAAGTCTGGAAATGAGTGCAAATATAGTCACTTGACCCCACTGATAAAGCTCTTCATAATGAAAAGAAGCCTTCAGTATTCTCCCTCCCAGGTGTGTCAGTTCTGAATTAAGAAAGGAGATTTTGTCTTTCAAGTTTTCTGATGCTGAAGTGGTTTTAGACACTGTTGTGTCATAATAGCAAAGGAATATAACGAAAGTGTATTACTGCAGCCCAAATCTTTGTTCCAAAAGAACTGAACTTGCATTGACAATACTTTTAAGTATGTTTAGTCTGATGGACTCACGCTAGATAAAACAAATGGGATAGTGGTCATGACAGAGCTATTTTCTCTGTATTTCTCTCATTTCAGGAAAATAATAATTAAAAAACAAACAAACTGGAAATCAAGTGTGTAGGGAGCACAGACTGGGAGGTGAGGTGATTAATCACGCATTTCAGACTTTTTAAGGAAGCCAGCTCTAAAACCAAAGCAGTATCTGTAAGGAAGTACTTTTATAGAATTGATTTTAATAATGGAAAAAATCCTACAAAATGCATTTATTTTCTGCTATTGAATAAACACATTGCCTCTTGAAACAGAGTCCAAATAATGTTCTTTCTAATCACTTGGGTAATTAATAAGTATGTTATTCCAGTTGTCTCTCTTCATTGTTTCTTTCAATATCATCTTTGTTGTATAAACACCCTTCTTCTAAACATGAATATATAAGATACTTATAACAAGATTATATAAGCATCATTCTTCACATGGCAGCAAATGTGTACAGATGAAAGACTACAATGTAATGCTTCTTTAATTTGTCCAAACTTCTTAAAGATACTAATATATGTTCTTTCCACAAAACCATCTAAAACCTTCCATTATTTTCCCTTGATTATTTATCTCTACCTGTTACCTTCTGTGGTCCAGAAAACAGAAAAGACAAAAACTCATTTAATAACATGCAGTTCATGAAGCCCTGTAGAAAGGTGGCAAAGAGACAGCTCCTTGCTATTATGGGTATAAACATTATTAACATAAGATACTTGGAAAAGATCTGTGTTGTAGCAGAACTCTGAGCCTGAACACTTATCTGCCAATGAACAGCCAGGCTGATTGGTATTGTCCTCAAACTGTATTTCAGTTCATTATTAAAAACGGTGTGGACAGCTTCCATGCTTCTTCTTTCCATAACATCATATACAGACTGTGGCAAAAACATCAGACCTCTTTACAGATTACTCTGGACAATTTCATCACTCTTTTTATAGGATGATTAAAATGTCCAGAAACTGCCTTGAATGTATGAAAAAATGGAAGCTGGGCCTGGAACGTGGGTCACCTCACACCCACTTCTACACATAATCTACAACCTGCTTTCATTGCTTGATACATTTTTCGCATTTAATAAAACAACCAACACTCTGAGTTTATTGTACTATATATTCATGCTTCTACATTGAGAAATGTAAAAATGCACAGGCAGTTTAGCAATATGAGTGCCAAGGGAAAGCAATAATTGCTCTTCTGTGAAAGTCAATTAAAAAGAGTTTAAGGCAAATATTTTAAATATTTTCATTTTGCTCAAACTATCTAATAATTTCCCTAATTATTTAAGCTGGAGGTTCAGGAAATAGAAGCAAATATACTGGAAGAGTAAGGCCTGGCTTTGTCTCCCAGATTTATTTTTCTTTAATAATTAATACTAGAAATGGGAGAAAATAAGAATGCAGCTGGTATGCATAAAATATTTATTTTTATTGCAAATCAAATACAACAAAATAATTCCTACAGGTTTTCTGTTGTGGGTAAGTACTTATTTAGAACAAATTCTCTGCTTTCAATGTAAAGAGACATGTTTGAGGCTCATGTCTGAGCCAGCAATGTGCCCTTGTGGCCAAGAAGGCCAATGGCATCCTGGGGTGCATTAGAAAGGGTGTGGTTAGTAGGTCAAGAGAGGTTCTCCTACCTCTTTATTCTGCATTGGTGAGGCCGCATCTGGAGTATTGTGTCCAGTTCTGGGCCCCTCAGTTCAAGAAGGACAGGGATCTGCTTGAGAGAGTCCAGCGCAGAGCTACAAAGATGATTAAGGGAGTAGAACATCTCCCTTATGAGGAGAGGCTGAGGGAGCTGGGTCTCTTTAGCTTGGAGAAAAGGAGACTGAGGGGTGACCTCATTAATGTTTACAAATATGTAAGGGGTGAGTGTCAGGGAGATGGAGTTAGGCTTTTCTCAGTGATGACCAGTGATAGGACAAGGGGTAATGGGTGGAAATTGGAACATAGGAGGTTCAAGGTGAATATACGAAAAAATTTTTTTACTGTGAGAGTGACAGAGCACTGGAACAAGCTGCCCAGGGAGGTTGTGGAGTCTCCTTCACTGGAGACATTCAAAACCCACCTGGATGCATTCTTGTGTGATGTGCTCTAGGTGACCCTGCTCTGGCAGGGGGGGTTGGACTAGATGATCTTTCGAGGTCCCTTCCAACCCCTAAGATTCTATGATTCTATGAAAGAAAATTAAAAGCCATGAGTCAATATCAGAAATATACTCACTCATAATCCTCTTCAATGAGTGGAACAATATCTTTATGTAGTATTCCTTGTATTAAATCACTGCTGAAATTTATCCAAATACAGCTTCCAACATTCCTTTGTCTTCACTTTGCTAACCAATTTTCAATTAAGAATGTAGACAATGTGTATATATATCCTTGTCGTGAGTTCAGTGATACTTGCATAATACTTTCACTCTATTCTAGGCAAGTACAGGAAATGCAGTAGTGAAATACAGCAAGACTGCTTGTTGCACTTCCAGTCATGTAAGTTGTGCATTCTGTTATCTTTCCAACCTCATTTTGCCATCTGTGAACTTAACAGATGGTGACATATCCTATTACATTGACAACATTAAGAATTTAAAGACAAAAGAGAGTTAGGCATCCTCACTGTTTCTTGTGGAAATTTGTAAATCATAGCTTTAAAATAACATGGAAGATGACTGCTGTATGAACAACTTCTGCAATAGCTATGTTCTTAAATTAGCAGAGGTAAATTGTATTTGCCTAGCATGGAAATGACCTTTCAGGTGTGGACACTATTTCCAAGGCAATTTAGGCAGAGCAGGACAGTGGTATATGTTATTTCCTCCACTCCCTGTTGCAAGTTTAACCCAGCAACTGAGATTCAGAATATGATTTCTGTATTTTTCATCTCCCAAGCACAGTAAAGATAAAAAATTTCTGAAGACTTCCAGCATTTGTTCTGGTACATAGAGCACTGCATGTCATATTCATTAGCATCTATGGCTTTTATTATTTCCTCCTACAAACCTGTCCAAGGTGTCTAGTTGCACAACAAATCATTCTTCTAATGTTCTGTGGAGGGAAGAAAAAATATGAAATAATAGAACTGTATTTTAAAGAAAACTTAAATCTGTCCTGCAGTCAAAGAACATAAGATCTATATTAATTCAGTGAACAGCTGTGAAATTTAGTCATCTGGATATTAAAGGTCAAACTGTTGAACATCTTCACATAGGACTTTTTCAGTGCTGCATTCACAAAAGAAGGAAATTCCTTTCTATACCGTATGTCAAAATTTGCATAAATTCCTGCCTATATCACCTGAAGACTTCTTCTAACTTAAGAAACCTGAACTCCTGCATCTATTCTTATAGAGGACCACAGCAATCTGCAGTCCATAGGAAAATTAAGAAGACATGGAAGGAAGATGCATAAGAATTAAGGGAGAGAAAAAAAAAAAAAAAATTACCAACAATAATTGCATAAATATTGGAACAGGTTTCTCAGAAAGATGGTGCAGTCCCCATCCTTTTATGTTTTCAGTACACAGCTGGATATAGCCCTCAGTGTCCTAGTCCGACTGAACCTAGTTTGTTTAGGATGCTGTTGTGACCAGGAGGCTGAACTAGAGGCCTTTTAATGTGTCTTCTAATTTGAGGAAGTCTCTCACCAGAGTTAGCTGTTCAAACAATTCTAATCTGTTGATTTTTTTTACAATTGCAAAGTGTAAATTGTCACTTGGTAGACAAAGAATAAAAATGTTTTGCTCCCTTTATCGTTATAATTGTAATCTGGGAGGACTATATTTTAGTCCCAGCTTCTTTATGTATTTATTCTGGGAAAACATAGCTCAGACACTTGTTCCAAACACACCCAATAACTTTGGGCTCTTCCTGAAAGGTAGAAGCTGTGAGTTTAAATACTGTCATACAGAAAACATGTCTTCCATACTCCAAGAAGATGTGGTTGTCTGTCTAAAGGATGTGTCAGGCAAAATGTTAACAGCAGTTATAATTAGAATAAACAAATCAATAAATAAATACCCACCAGATTTTATTAAGCAAGAATTTGTTGTACACTTCTTTTCATCATAAAAAGAAAAAACTAAATTCCATTTCATCTGAAGTTACTGTTGTCTTTTTTTCTTTTTTTTTTCTTTTTTTTTTTTTTTTTTCCCAATTATGACTTGAAATGCTTGGAAAATTTGCATTAAAAGTTGTTTGTGTATGAAAGATGTAGTTTCTACAGCATTTTGCCTGGAGAAAACATTTCTTTCTTTCTTATTTTTATTTATCTCCAGCAGTAAAATCAAACCAAAATATTTTGTTTCACATTAGGAGACTTTCTGAACAATGGGTTTAATCAAGATACTTTGTTAGGAAGAGATCAGGTACTAACTTACATATCTGAGGTGTGATGTTTCAAAGAAATTTTAAATAATCCTAAGATTCATTAATTTTCTAGGAGATATAACTGTTTGAATGCTTATTCTGCATCAGAAATAAGGAAATGAGGGACCATTATTACAGCTTCCATAAAGTAGTAGGATAATCTGAGCCAATACTTCAGTCTTAAATCAAGCTGGAAGAGGACATTTTAGTCCCATTCAAATTGTCAAGATTTCTGGATGATAATTTTCTACTTCTATTTAAAGAAAATAAAGAAAATATACAGTTTCTTTCTTTTCTTCTCAGTTTAACAGGGAAGTCTTGAAATGTAGAAAAGAAATGAAATTTTAAAATTTCACTCATGGGAAGGTAAAAAGAGTTCCCTGCTGCTAGACAGTGAGCTTTCTTGGAAAAAGTCTTATCCCTGGAAGTAAGAAGCTATGGAAAGAAACAGAACTTCACATCAGTTATAAGAGCTAAGCAGTAGCTTACAGTCCTTTAGCTTGACTAGTACTGATTTTAATAATGAAAACATTATAGCACCCTAAATGTCCTTGCAATAATCTTTATTTTGTAATAGTATTGACTACTTTTTCTGCTCTCATAGTGGCCCTTTCCATTCTTATGTTAAACATATATCAGTTTTTATAAGATAACTTTTGTAAATCAGCAGTGAAGGCACTGGCAAGTCCTGGAAACACTAGCAAACGGTAGAAGTATCTTGTAAATTAAGCCATCAAAATCTGTTTAGACTACTTTCAAAAAGTTCATGAGGGGATTATTTCTAAGAAGTCAATTATGAAAAATTACTTTTTCCTTCTCATTTCCAAACTCTGTAGAGAACAACACAGTGGAATGGTCTTCAGCCAAAAGTACTTAATTTTATTGTGTATAGTGGGAAGAAATAATAATAAATAAACCCACATTAATAAATCCTCTCCAAATAATTATCCAGATGAAGTTCAAGCCTCTGCTTAAAGCACAAAGGAGCTGTCATAAAATTTCAATAAATTGCTTTTTATAAGGGGAAGTAAGAGCTTCTGCATCATTCAAGTTTACCTCTGTCTCTTAAGCCAGTGTTTCTCCCTCATATTACATACAGAAAATTGATTGTCTTGCTCATGTGTAGAAGTTCTCTTCATCAGCAGTTAAATCTGTTTCCAAACATTCTAAATAGCATCCTTGGAAAATCTGCAGCTGAATTGCAGTAGATGGTCAGGTAGGAAAAAATGTTCAACATCAGTTGTAGCATCTCCTTTTCACACTCAGTTGTTCTCTTTAGCTCTAGAAGAGGTTTTAGTCCCACATGAAAACTGCAGTCCACCCAGTCTAAAGTTCCTAATAGCGTAGAGGTCTTTGGAAGATCACTAGACATCAGCAATAATGAACAAAACAGTAAGAGTTATAGTGTGAGAGCTTCAAATATCTGCCCACACAATATTTTTCTGCACTTCTCCTTTTGTACAGTATGCAAAAATAAAGTAATAAGTACTCAAAGTTTAGGAAAATCTTGCCATTTTTAAAAGTCAGTTTCCCCTTTGTAGGACATCTTAGAACAGGGTTGCAGTTCAAAAATAATCTTCTGAATTGATACCACCAAGCAGCATTCTACTTCTGATGAAATGCCCAGTCCAACACTGGAAAAGTCGCTCATTTGGGGATAAGCTTTATATTAAAATATATAATGTATGGCTGTGGCGTCTTTAAGCAGGCTATCAAATTGTTCTGTTTTTCAAGTTTAACGTGATATCTTTCTACAAATGACTGAACAATAATTTTGAAGTTGTAATATTATGGACTCACTCTTGATGAGTGCTGGAGAAATGAGTAATCATTAAGTGCTTATGACTTGCCAAGTGCCACAAGTAAAACATAGGATGAAATAAATGGTGCTATCTATACTATAAAACATAAAGAAAACGTTTCTTAAATATAAAATGCCCTCATATCTAAAGCAGCTTTACCTCATATATGATTTTTTAAAAAACTATTTGGAAAGGCTGGAAAGTGTGTCACTGTTTTTAAGAACACCCTCAGGTACTTACAGAGGCTGTATTTCTTTTTTTCTCTTTTCTATTTCCTCCTCAGTGAGAGACATGGAGTTTACTGAGACCACAAGCAAAACTCTACAGTCAACTGCTGTGATTTGAGGATAGGAACACGTTCTTCTGATGTGACAAGAAAAAGAATCACAAAAATGGTCACAGAAAAATTTATTTGTAGTCAGAAGGAAGACTCTGGACAAGAGCCGTCAGCACAGAATGAGAATCCTGTGACTGCCTTTTTTTTAATAACTTGCTAGCCAAATCTTCAGTGATCGACCAAGTGGAAACATGGGATGCCTGATTAGTTTAAAATCCATTCTGCTCTACTAATTGTGATGGAATTCTAAAGGTACCTGGTGTTTAATTAACTTAGCTTTTTTTTCTTTTTTTTCTTTTTTTTCTTTTTTTTTAGGTAATAAGCCTGAAGAAACAAAGTTCTGAATAATTAGAGAGGCACACCAAAATAGAAAAACAATTGAGAGAGAGAGTAAATCTAATTAAATACTGCTCCTCTTCAGTGGCTTCTTAGGACACACATAGCATTAAAATTATAGGTTTTGTTATCTTCCAGTTCTTTCTTTGAAGGATACAGATGAGGGAAATAGTAACAGGACACACACTTGAAACTGTGGTTCTCAAATAGTTGTGTTGGTTTTAACATAACCAGGAGAATCATGAAACACCTATCATAGGCAAAAGTAACAAAAGAACCCACAAAAGCATGGTTTAACACTGAGTTGCAGATAGCTTGCTTCTTGTATACACAGTTTTTCCTCATTAAAAGATGATGACATGAAAACAACCTGGTGATCACAAAACAAGCATGCTATATCAATGTAGTCCATAAACAAACACGGGAGGTTGGGGCAAAAATTCTTGAGAAGCACATCTGGGGTGAATCTATAATTCCTTCAACGACATCAGAATCTACAGTCTGAGCAGAGCCTGTGGTGATCACATGACTGGAAGATTCTGGGTTCACGTAAAGGAAAAAAAAAATATTAAAAAATGTTTGCCTAAACATTCATGTTTAGGATTTGCTGTGAAATCTCTACAATTTAGGCATCACCAATCCAGTGACAGCTAACAACAGCATAAGCAACTTAACAAGGCTGTATAAGCTGAATGGATAATGGGAATACTGCCTAGAGTCCCAAGGGAGATAGCAGAGTCATATCACTGAGTTAAATCACAGATTCATGAGAGGAACACAATCACTGCTTTGGATTTGAACAAACATTGCTGCCATGTCATATGCTTGGCATGATGTTCTACTGTTCAGCTACACAAATGTATGTTCATGGCCTTGCTACTATGAACTCTGGCCACACAAACATGCTGGCAGAGCAGAAAAATACAGTTTTGCTGGAGGAGTCAACAACAAGAAAAAAGGAAAGCCGTTTTTGTTTGTTTGTTTGTTTTCTGAAAGACAGCAAAGATGTCCTGGCTAAACAGCATACATACAACATCTCTAGTTACCATCTTATACAGACCAACAAACATAGCTTTAGTAATTTTTAAATGTGTGATGCCTACAATTGCTAGTCTAGTGTTTGGCACATTCGATGTGTTAGGAAGAAACTTACTAATTGCTCTGGACACTGTAAACAGATTTTCCTCAAGCCTCAGTGATGGATTTATTTTAACGATTTGGACAATGTGAGTGCAATGACAAAGCTCAAGTTAAGTTTAAAATTACATTAAGAGCAGGCATTACTTACTTTCTTCCTCAGTAGATTCTGAGTTTGGTTTTCTTTTCAATCTCCAGTGATGTTATGGAGAAGAGATTTTAACAAGGGATTTGATCTTTGCCAATTTTTCCTTATTACAAACATCTGCCTTTCCTACACTTTATAATAGCAAATTTGCTACAATTAACAGGGAGGAATAAAAAGTACAGAAGCATTCAAGGAGGTGATCTTACCTCTGCATTTGTGTTCAGTTTTGGGATCCTCGCTACAGAAAGGACACTGAGCTACTAGTGAGTCTCCAAAGAAGGGCAATGAAACCGATGAAGGGTTTGGAGCATACATCTTACGAGGAGCAGCTGATGTAGCTGGGGTTGTTTAGCATAGAGAAAATGAGGCTGAGGGAAGACCTTATTGCTCTTTACAACTACTTAAAGAAGGTTGCAAAAAGGTGGGGATTGGCCTGTTCAATGAAGTTGCAAGTGATAGGACAAGTTGTGCTCAGGGAACGAAACTATAGCTATGTGACTGTGTTAACTAAATGGACACATTTTAAATAAATATTAATATTTAATAAGTTTTTTTAAAAGGCAAAATTACAATTGCATACAGAGAACTGAGGAGCAATGATAATTCTGTAAATAATGCTGTTTCCTCTGTTGTTTGTTTTAGAATTGTCTCTTCTGATCACATTTGAGAAGGGTCCTGGTAATAAATCATATTGTCCTATCAGTTCACAAGAAAATCATGACCTAAAATGCCTTTGGGGTAACACATACTTGGTTTTTAACAAATGTGAGGCAACAGAGTACAACAGACTGTCTAAAATTTCCGAAGCTGAATAAAAACCAAAATAAGACTGAATAGAAAAATATTAAAAATATAAAATTAATTGGTATATTTCTACTAGCAATACCGAATAAACTCCCACCAACCTGGAGGAGCTAATGCAGACCACATTTTTTTTAAAGAGAGGAAATAATCAAAACTCTAATAACTCAAGTTTTGTTGCTAAAATAATGTAAAACTAAAGTTATGTTTAGGATTTACCTCCAATATTTATGCTTTTTCAAATTGTAGATTTTAGTTGCAAAAATATGCATTTTTGACAAAAATAATATTTTAACATCTGTTTTAGTCACTCAACATAGAATTTATATTCAAACTGTGAAAATAATATTAACATATTTTTTTCATACAAAATTTTATGAAGCTGAAAACACTCAGGGATCTTAGTAAAGGACCTGCATTGGTTTCATAATGTTACCTGTTTAAAAACAAAGCAAGCAAGCACTTTCTTTTCTATTTGCAATATGTATTTTGTTTACTGAATATTAAATCTGACCACTATTTTCTCCTCATTACCTCTATGGAGAATAAAATATGCCATACTTTTATAAGAAGTTATCCAAACAACAATTTATCCTGTTTCACCAATAAATTACAATGGGGGCTTTTTTACCCATTGTCCTCTTAGTGCATTCTTTTGGGACATAACAATACCAAATGGAATAAACATCAACTCTCTGAACAGATAATAGTTCAGGAGCACTTAATTTTGAAATTCCTTTGTGAAAAGTCCTCATATTCATTCGCATTCATCTGCATTTACTGTCCTTCCTGAATGCTGTGACTAGTTTGACTGCTGTACTCCAGCAAGAACAGAAGAAGAATGTTATTACAATAATTCATCCAAACACAAGTTACACCTCCAGAATGTTGCTAACTTTATTTTGAATTTCCCAAAATTATTCCACTGATGCTGAGTTCTAGGCTAAGAAAAAAATACCTTTGTGGAACCTAGTACCCCTCAAAGCTGTCAGCACTTTTCTTTCTTCTTTTTCTTTTAGCATACAGATACAGCAAAATTCATCATTGCATGGATATGTAATAAATGTGTACACAGCAATGTACACTGTATACAAGAATTTGCATTTATACATGTCAATCTGCACTTCATCAACTAATACCAGTGAAAAGCAACTCTCAGATAGATTAAATTTTTTATTTTGTTCAATATAGTAGCAAGACTTCCAAGAAAACGGATTTGAAATTAAAATTTCCAAAGACATGGAGAGCATTATCCAGTCACTAGTTTTATAACTATATCCCAATGTCTTGGATCTGTATCTTACTTAGATATCTACATTCAAATTCCATTTGGAATATTTTTGCTGTACATGCTTACAAGTTTGCAAGTATATACGAGATAACTAGAGTTTTCATAGTTTAAACACACTCTAGTATTAACCAAAAAAAAATCCTGCACTTGATCAAAAAGTGAAATTCATAGTAAATTTTAAAAATTAATGAAAATATGTGAGTTTCACTAAAAGTGTTCTGATTACCTTTTTCAAGGTCTGGAGTATTTTCTGTGGAAAAGCAGCATGAGTAAGATTGAGGAGACAGAAACAAAACAAAAAACAATATAGTCCATAGTAGCTGATTGATGAGGAATGATGATGTCTATCAGCGACATCAGAAATTCAAGTTCAAATTCTGCTTTGACTCAGTGAAAGTTAAAGTCCTTGTTCTTTCAACTAGTGAGGGTGACCTCTCTTCTGCAGTTGGAAGGAGATGATTTCTTTCTCATTGGAATTCAATAAAACACAATTATTTGTTAAAATAATAATGTTACACTGAGCAGTCATGGTTTATTTTCTGGATAGGCAGACATACATAACTTTCCTCTAAACTTTGAATCCTTATATAGAAGCAAAAAAAGTGAGCTAAATTGAAAGAACTTTAAACAATCCTTTAAAAATCAAACAACTGTATGATGAAGAAGAAAGGACAACTCATTAGTCCTGTTAGGACTGAACTGAGTTGCACATTCAGTTTTAGATCAGAAGGGTGACTAGCAGTCTTCTTTGTTTCAAAGTTTTGTTATTTTTAAGTATAATGCAGTATAATACAGTATAAGTCAAAGGATTTTGAATCTTAAATGAGGCTGTTAGTGTTGATTATTCTCTAGGAATACAAAATTAAACACAGAGGATTTTAGGTAGGAAAAATAATGAGGATGTTTATCAAATCGCTATCGTATTAAAATGTACTATTCACATGAGTACACAAAAGATATCAATTTAAAATACAAGCTGTAGCTTGAGATGAATCTAATTGGAAATATTAATTTTCGGAAGAACTTTCTAGGATCCAAAGTTTTTTATTCATTTTAATTCTCTATGAATCAAAGGAAAGGTTAATTACAAATAATTTTCTGATCTGTGAATCACTTTCTGATCTGTGAATCATGAGGAATTAAAATACAGTCTTCTGTGGAAATCAATAAGCAATCAAAGTTATGTTAAAATCAATTAAAAAAGCTGTTTAAGAACTACTAAGTATTGAGAATGGGGTAGTGCTTATATATGTAGAAACAAAGCAGAAATACTGTGACTCTGGCAAACTTAAGTAGTTTTACAGAGGTAAAGTCAAACATTGCAACATTCAATGCTTCGTCCATAGTCTGACGTTTCTGATTGAAAGTCAGAATTTCATGTAAAATGTTAGCACTAGTGTAACTCTCCTGCTTACAGACTGCCAAACACGGTGAAGTTATTCTGATCCACTTTTGCATTAATTTACAGAGAATAGTTAACTTGATAATTTGACAGTTTCAACCATATATCTACTCACAACTGTTTCCTTCCCTTTAACTGAGATTATTGAAGTGCATCTTTCAGTCTTTCACATAGTTCTCTTAGTGTTTCTAAAAAAAAACCAAAAGAAATGCTTTCAGCACTGTCCTCAATAATTTATTGGTAGACTATGCCTGTTTACAATGCTCATTCAGCAGACATTTTCCTTCTACCAGAAGGCTATGTCCTTCAGGTATTAGATATCTGAAACACGGTGCATCAGTCTTATTCTCCCTTACTATGATACTACTTTGTTATATTCCTCCTTTTTATACTTATTTGAAGGCTTTCATCAGGTCTGCTCCTCACTTTCTTCTGAGCTTTAGAGAAAATATAAATATTTTTGACATATAGTAAAAAGCTTTATTTTCTCCCTGCCTGTCTTTCTGTATCTCTGATTTAGGCCACCAAGTCTCTAAGAAGCCAATTAAGTTTTGCTTGGGCACCAAGACTTCTTATTATTGTGCTCTCAATACACCTTGTGATAGAGTATAGATATCTAGTGTATTTGCCAAGTTCCCCATTATTCTTATTCCTATGAGCTGCCTCATAATGTCTAAAATATTATCATCGTAAAGTAGTAAAGAATTTGTAGTTGCTTACTAGCAACAACTATCTTTTTGTCTTTGCATCATTGCTTTGTAATTTTTCATCATAAATCCGTTTCATTTATGTTACAGCAATCTCTTAAAATACCAGTCTCCTTGAAACAAGTCAAATCCAAAAATGCTCTTTTGTTAAAACAGCAAAATATATGTGTGATTACATGTATGTTTATTTCTGTGTATGTGACTTGCGGAGATAATACTTAATAGCTTACAGAAATATTAGTTTTGCTAGAGATATTCTTAATTACCTTTCACTCAGCCTGGTTCCTGCAAGAAGCACTTCCCTATTGAAGTAGGAATATAGTCTCTAGTTATTCCTTAAGATACGTATGACATTCATAAATTTGGGTTGATATATTTGAATATCTTAAGTATCATAACCATGTGTCGTATCTCAATATAATGTCTTTTGGACATTCTCTGTTTGAAAGCATCACATGTCTGAATTTATGTTCATTTTTTACCTTGAATTTACAACATATGTATATATATATGTGTGTATATATATATGTGTATATATATAGTCTTTATCATAATTCATTCCATATTCTGCTCTATAGTTTTGTGTAGAGTGTGCAATTCTGTTTCTACAGTAAATTAAGTATGGAAAAAAATAGTTTTGTTTTTATTAGGACAGGGTGTATGCTGAAAAGGATTTTCTACTGATATTTGTTCAATTTTATACAATAGTTTTATTTCCCTTTACTTCTGCTGGTTTCCCTCAAGTATTCTGGGGAAAATATTGCCAGACATAAAATAATCAAACTTAAAAACCAAACATTAACTGAGTATATGCCTGACTGCCCCTACGAGCCTCCTCAGGGTCTCCCCCACCCTGCCCACAGCCTAGAACCCTGTGTCAGACCCCTGGGGCCATCAACCCCCCTCACCAGCAATGTCACCAGCTCCCCACCACCCTGCCCTGCTTGATGGTGAGCCTTGCTGAGCTGGGCACTCAACCCAGCCTGGCCATATCTGGTCCCTGTTCCCTTGGGAAGTGTCCAATGCCCAGGATGGAACTGTCCTTGGTGCCTCCAGCTGTCTTGGGCTGGACAGCTGTCCCACTCCTGAGCTACCAGACCCTGTCCTGCTGCCTCCTGGGGGTCCTCATGGAGGCCCACAAGGAGCCATGGCACCCTCCCCTCAGCTGCTGTCTGAGGCATTTGAATTGGGACTATATAAAGCAATGATTCTGGGGCTTCCCATTACAGAGGCAAAGGTGCAAGGTGACAAGGATGCTTTGAACTTCAGGAAATCTTCCTTTCTTTGTGATACTCAGTCCACTTTGCTGATACTTTTCTCTGTGCATATACATTGCTTGTTAATACAGTGAACAGAACAATCTCTTTTCCTAAAGGCAGAGAAAAATGCATCTTTGGGAAGGAAATGCTTACAGTTCTCAGGCTCCAAGCATGTTGATTTTGAAGAAAAAAAAAATCATGGATTTTCTAAATTACAATACATAGTCCATACTAAGGATCTGCGTTGTGGATGAAATATTAATACAGACAGATTTCTGGACAGGCACAAAAGTACTTCAAGATCACTTCAGTTCTTCAGTACAGTTCTGAAAGCAGTCTGGTGTGCAGGATTTTAATGTGGCTTTTCCTGTAATTCCAAACAGAAGTGCTATGAACAGCATCTCTAATGTTAGCTTCTACAAATCTAATTAATCTGACCACTAAGAGATTTTGAGCAGTGCAGCTAACTTCTGCAGCAGATGTCTAGTTTCATGGACTTTAGCAATACTACAGGTGGTCCTATTTTCCCATGACCAGACTGATCTAAAGCAACTTCTCTGTTTCATAAGTCTTTTGAAAGCTTTCTTTCATGTTATGTATGTGAGTGAATTAGGTTTTTCATCCATTTTTTAAAAAAACATAATGAATATCATGCTAACAAAACCTGGAAGGGATGAAAGGAGGGGATGAAAAACATTCTTTGAGGTGTTTTTTTTTTCATTTCTCACTATAACTTTATAGTGGTGGCTTTCTGTCTTCTGTCTGACCCACTAATTAAGGTGAAGAAGTAGATGCTGGAGAGAAAACAAATGCTAAAGAGGAACTGCACTGACTGCTTTCTCCTAACATAGAGCAGTTTGGTAGTAGAGAGTCAGCAGCATGTCCATACACTCCTAACATGCTCCTTTGCTTTTCCAAGAACTCAGAAGGGGTCTAGATAGAGAGCCATTCAGGTCCCAGTGCAAAAAGCAATTAGAATGCCTAAGGCAGATGTAGGCAGAACACAACAGATATTCAAGCCCACTTGTGAATGACCTAATCTGGTTTTAGCTGTCAGAAGAAAAATACCATTATAAAAAAAGGCTAAATTTGGGCTGCAAGTGATCACATCAGCCAGCATTAGAGGAATGGATATGTATTTTCAGAAGGAGCAGTCAAGCAAAACTGTAGTTTGAACATAAGCAATTAACGTATGACATAAATTGGAGGGTTTTTTCTGTCACAATTTAATAGTAACCAGGATTTTCTGGCTTTCTCACATCCTATTAAACAAAACATATGCTATTAGACATTATATTCCACTTAACAATCATAACGGTCCAAAGGAAAATCTGTATATTCCCTATTCTTTCCTTGTAGATGGCAGCCATGGACACAGTGATACATTTTTCAGAATTATAAATGAAATTATTTTTTCCCAGAAGTAGGTTAGGCTGATACTTTTCTTGTGGTTGTTTCCAAGCCTTCCTGCATAGGCTGATACTTTTCTTGTGGTTGTTTCCAAGCCTTCCTGCATTCTCACTGTCATGTCCCAGGATGCATTCCCCTTATAGGAGCTCAGCTTGAGAAGTTACAGAATTCAGTTGACTCAGTCTATGGTCAGCTCCTTTGGTGATAAGAGAGCCTGCAAAGAAAGCTAGAAATAGGGGCCAGTGCCCCCCTTCCCCTGGGAGCTCCCTGTCAGCTGAGAACCTGTGCTGCATTGCAGCTGTGTAGCAGCTATGTCTGTGCCTCGCCATGTACCTCTGTGAATGTAAGCTGGACTCATTTGTTTGGCATCCAGGCTTGACCTTGGATATGCCTCACAGCTGCAGACTTACTGATCAATCTCTGGACTCAATCTTGACTCAGACTTGCTGTTACGTGTCATGCTCTTTGTCAGCAGGTTCACTTCTCCCACCTGCAGTATTGTGCTCAGCCCACAGCTCACTTTCCCTTGCAGAGCAGAACTACACTTCCTATCTTCCAATACAGAACTAGAATGAGGATTTTTTTTCCTGTGATGGCTCCAAATATTTAAATGTATCTTTGAAGGTGGCATGTTATCAGTCCACCACCTTCTGTTGTTGACTGTAAAACAGCAATTTAATTAAGAGGGAATAGATCCATTAGAACTTAGTGAAAACAAACCCTTCATTGTAGGTACCTTTAGCTTCACAAATGAAGACTTTATTACTGAATTTCAGTCTAGTTATGTCCATGTAAGTAATGAATGGCAGCAAAATAGCTTAGAAAGAAGTAGGTGTAATTCAGTGGAAAAAACCCCACAAAAATTGTTAGACTAAACAGGCAGTATGGCTAAAGACAAACTAGGATTTTTAAGTCTGAGGACTTTTTTCTTCTGTTTATAGTGTCCAGTTCCCCTATACCTAAAGGTCTTTGGGATACAATTTGAAGGAATCATATCAAGTGCCTTCATGAAGTTATGACTCCTGGTTAAGCAGTAGACTTCATATCTGATCTTGCTCAAATGAAGGTTCTCACCTGCAACGTGAAGGTGAGCTTATTTCTTAAGCTCACAGAGACAGGGAGTTTAGATGTATTAAAGCACTCATTTGAATTGTATGGGTATTATCAGCCCCTTAAACCTTGTATGTTTTTTTCTGTTTGGAGTTTTGTTTTTTGTGGGTTTTTTGGCTTGTCCTTATATTTTCAAAGCCTACTTTACCCAGAGTTATTTACGTGAGGGGACTGAGAACAGAAGGCAATAACATCTGTACAGATGTGCACAATAATAAATTAGTCATTGGTGAAACCACCTATGGATAAATGAAATTATTGACCAGCAGTGGTTGCCTGACCTGTATCCATCAAAATGTCAAACCATGTAGAAGTAGACAGCAGGGACATGCCTTAGAAAAAGTAAGGAATGCATAAATCTCTGACATTGCTCCATGCTGCTTCAGGTAATTGTGACATAGTATGCCTTACAATACTGTACATGTAGCCAAAAATTGATTAAAAGCAGCACTAGCTCATTGTTATTATTATTTTTTTAAGTACGTATCAGATTGGTTACTAAATAATCTATCTTGACATTTTGCTGAAAATAGTTTGGAGTAACTGAATGTTTTATGACAGATTTTCTGCTGTGAAATCTTATTATTGAATAGTTCTGTAGAATTTAAATCCAAATAGTACTGAATAAAGAATTTTTAGCAAACATTAAAAAATGAAGGTCAATAGTGATGATCTTATTCCAAAATTCTAAAGAATTGTACAAAAATTCAATTGAAATGGTATTTTTGTTTCTGTAAATGCATTTTCTAAATGATTCCTGTAATACTCTATAAACATTTGTAATGTTATGCTACTTTATGTTATATTATATTCAGTCAAGCTATACCCTACCTGAGTGCTATTAACAGGAAATATCAATATCTCTAGGTGACCAAGTTTAGCTTTCTACCTTCATCAAAAAGAATACAGAAAACACACTACAAAATACAAAATTAACTATTTCCTTGCTATCCTTATTAGTAACTGAAATTAAAATTGTAGAGATAATATAAAGCCCACCTTCTTCTCCAGCCTTTTCTTATCTCTGCTGTATTAATAGCAGAATTTGTTTCCATCTGCTGCATAAATAGCAAGCATTCACAAAGTTCCTTCACCTACAGTTTTAGCATATAGAATCTTAAATGTATGGTGTTAAAGTTCCAGTGTCTTACCTTCAGAGACCATGGAATTCAATGGAAAATTTTACATTTACTTCAGTGAAGCAGGTCTCAAAGTCCTTACCTTGTTCAGTATTGTCCCTGCTACATACTAGAATAAATTCATGTAGAAGAAAGGTACTTTTCGTATTTATGACATTCGTCTTTTGTTAAGTCTGGAATAATGTAGTCAAACTATAGGAAATGTATGTAGAAAATAATATAATGTTACAATTTTAATTTTGCCTACTTTTAGAGCACATCTACTTTTTAGAATTCAGAAATCTGACTTCATTGGGTTAACCTCCTTTTAAGATTTTTTTTTTCCCAATTCTAAAAGCCTTGTGCATAGCACACTGTTTTAAATTTCTGCTCTTATATTTTTTGTTTAATCTTCTAATTTAACATTTTATATTTTCTGAGTTTACATTTTGGTCTGATATTCTTGTGTAGTAAGTGAAAGACAATGGACAGATGAATGGACACTGAAGAAATAAGCTTAGTATTAGCTCAACATGGTCTTTTATAGCTATTTGAAAAAAAAAAACTCCATTAAAATAAATATTAAACATTGATCAGCAGAGGTAATAGATACTAGGCTGATTATATTGTTAATTTTACTTCGCAGTGCCTTTGCCAAATTTTAAAACCATGTTCCTTTAATATCTGTATTTAAGGATTGACATTAAGTCACACAATTTCAGTTACTCAGAAGCCATTTTGATTATAAAATAAAATGTTATTTGGGGAGGTTGCATTTATACTTCTAACTGTGGACCTGTGGAGGTCTCTTTTTTGTTCCTTCATGAGTTACTGGACATCTGTCTTGTATTGATGGATAATGTATTGTAAGTTTCTTGAATTTTAGCTTCATTTAGCTTAGTATGAAAATCTCACTGTATAACCTTGGTTTGTCTTCTGCTTATAAATTTGTAGTCATCTAGTCAGTGTGCAGAAACACCATTAGGCTTAGGTGATCTGTTGCATGCTGTGAATAGTAAATACCAAACACTGAATACACAAAACCAGCAGTTTACAAATAAGCTCCAGAGAAAATTATTCTTTCATGTCTCAATGTGTACCTCTGAATGTCAAAGATAATAAAAAACCCCCTCCAAATCAGCTCATAAATGATTGACTAATAATAGAATAATGTAAATTAATAATGGATAATGCTGATAATAAATGCTTCAAACATTCCTAGTTACCTTTTGCAGACCCACAAATCAAAGCTGCTTTCAGTCTGTCACTCCCATGTATTCTGACTGTAGTCCTCTGCTTTCTCCACTCTAAACTAAGACTGATACTCTTGCTTTCAGCTGGTCCCAGTTATACAGTGGTATACAGGAGGGACTAGTAAATTTAGCAGGGTTTATACTCTTCCAGAACTTTTTTTTTTTTTTTTTTCCAGGAGCTATGACCTAATAAACCTTACACTTCACTACAAGGGAGGGAGAGGAACAAAGAAAACACCATAAGAATAAAGAACCCTCTCCAGTAACTGAAAGAAATGGATTAACCTGAGACCGTAGGAAAGGAGGAACAGGGACACTAGTAGTTGTTGCTTAGTTATGTGTTTGAGTCAGAAACAGGGAAGAGGACAGACATCCACTGCAAGAACTGGAACAGAAATGAGGTGACCAGGAAATAAGATACCTGATACAAGTTAGGACTAAAGTATCAACAGAGAGTGCTAGCAAATGTGGCAAAGTGAATTTTTTATTGAGATATTGTTTGAGCTCAGTGTTAGCAAAACAGTAAAAAATAAAAAGGACAGAGCTAGTCTTTCTAATTTAGTATAAAATCTACATGAATACATACAAAGCCCTGATTTCTTCAAGGACTACACAGATTACTATTCAGTTTGTTCCTTAAAAGGCTGCTTATCTATCTTCTATCTTTCAGCTGCTGTTCTCTTGAGATTTCCCGGTTTCTGTTTCCTGCCTAAAAAAAGAAGTAGTGCCTTCACTGCCTCTTTAAGTTTGGAAATAAACTCTGCTCCCCATGCTCTGAAAGAACTCTGCTTGAATTAACCACCTTGTAATCAGTAAAAAAAAAACAACATAACTATAATAATCAGGCAAACAAATAGACCATATAACATTAATAAACTATTTCAGGCATCACCCACATTCTTCACACTTGGCTGTCTAAACGAATCAATACAAAGGGGGAGATCTAGTTAAGGCTGGTATGAAAATCTAGTACTTTATCTTCAGAGCAAGTCAAAACATAACAATTCAGTTTTATTATGTATAATGCAGTTCATACAACGTGCATCCCAAAGACTTTACAGAGGCAGATAATACTCTTCCAGAGACAGATAACAATAATAAAAAGAGAGAAATTTTGTCCATAGTCCCATCCTTTTTTTAGTGGTGTAGATTAAAACTTACAATACTGAAATCAATATGCTTTACACTGATCCAGAATTACTCAGAGATTAAAATCGGGTTGATACATCATAGAATATTTGTTAGTAAATTCAATAGAAATATAGCCTAATAAAAGTTTACTAAAATAATGAATTTCTATACTAAGGGTTGCTTTTAAAACAAGGTGCTTTGTGAAACTATCAGTCAACTATGCCAAGCATCCTGTAGGTTGTGAGAACATCAAGTCTTCTAAGACCCTGGGCGCCTACAGACACACTGATGTGGATTCTGACCCACCTGGGCAATCTACCAGCGGGAGACTGGAGACAGGACCAGGACAGAGACAGGACAAAGACGACAAAGGACTAGAATCAACAAAGAACCCCACAGGAGACCCTCGAGCACGCATAATTAAAGATAGCCAATTCCAGGAAATAAAATTACTATGTAGAAGAATTCTGGGAACTCATTGACATGGAACTGAATATGCATGTTTTTGGTGTATATTAGTAGGGGTGTTTCACTGACTCGTTGGAGCACTCATGGTGGATAATTCCCCAGTGCTTCCCAGCGCTGCAATAAAGAGTGCCTGCTCAATAACAGCTTGTTTGTTGTTATTGGGTCTTGATCTCGGAATCCTTACCCAGCCGCACCTAGCCTCCCACTGCGGTGAGGAGTGTTAGAAAGCAAGGGGGTTTGGAAGCTCCGAATTTTTTTGTTTCAGGGTTATTATTTAGGTAGTAGCGAAACTGGATTTTTAGTTCAGAATTGCAATGGAATGGTAAGTCACTGAGGCAGAGAGACACAGGAAGATTGTTTTCACCTAACATAAAACTTCAGTGAAGAAAGAAGACATAAAAAAGCAGCAAAACAATATGGATTAAGTCTATCAGTGTTTTTAAATTCAAGAGGATCAAATTAAAACTCTACATAAAAATAGTTGTCAGGATACATGTTCTCACCATTATGCCTTGGAACTCAGTGGGAGCATTTCATCCAAATCACAATTTCACTCTGTCACAAATCAGGGACCTGTTTTTGGAGTACAGAGACTACTCAAAGCAGCAGAAAAATAAAGTTAAAGAAAAATTTTAGCTGAGATATATGGAACATAATTCTGGAGTCATAAAGCCCAATATTTATTCAGTACACTAGAGAACAGTAAACTTCTCAATTATGTGAAAAAATACAGAAGTGAAAAAGCAGTATTTTTAGTCACCTTTGAAACAGCAGAGTGATTTTATAAATTGGAGGTTGAACTCGCAGTGTCTTCTCCTACCAGCTGGCAGACTTCCTACTAACACCCACATTTTCTGTTATGCAGCCACGTTCTGATGTGGCTATCAGAATGCATGCATCAGGCATGATGTTTGATTCTGCTTTACTGTGTCATATTTAGATATTCAAATTCACAACACACACACTAAATATGTTCTGTAGGTAACTAGAGGATAATACGAGCATTTGTAAGTGTGTACTCCTTCTGGAAATATGACACATGTAGAAAAAAGTCTGCCTGACAAGTCTAAGAAACAGCTCCTTTAAAAAGGAGAAACTTCCAGACTTTTGTATATTTAAGGATAATTCTTTTTCTGCAATGTTAATTTCTCCTCTGGTTGGGAAGTAGCTGTTTCTTAAATTCAGGTCAGTTAATTATTTTGTAGCCACTGGCTGAGGAAGAAAACATTACCAAATGACACTGAAGTTTTTTATCGTTTATTTCCACAAGTTCATGTTACTTTTGCCAATCTTTCTTCTTGTGAGCTTGTAAGTACTTTCTTTTCCCAATACCTATCATGCTTTTTGCACAGTATCTGTGGTTCTAGCAATGAAATGAGCCTGTCTCTGATGAGCTTATGATTCTAAAAAGCCTCAGCAGCATTCCCTTAAGAAAGAATGCATTTGAGAGATCAATACTTTTGTCTGTCGGCCTTGTTGAACAGAAACCGGCGCTTACACAAAATCAGCAGATGTGATGCAAAGACTACCAGGCCGTTAGACAGACAGAGGAACGCTTAACTGGGCCGGCTATCTGTATAGCTCTAAGGTGTGCCATTAAGCACTGCACTTCTCTTTGTTTACACGGCGGTTGTGATTCCTCAGGCTGTGAAGTGGTAGTAATATGTGCTGTGTTTTCACCAATTCATTTTGCTTCTGCAAACTTAGGAGTACTTTAGCTATTAAGTCTTTTAGTCCTTGTCCACAATGGGGCATTAATCAAGTGAAGTTGACAGCTATGCCCTGCTCACAGAACTCTCCTGGCAGCCCTCAGGTACCCTGCAGAGAAATCATTAATGTATGACAAATTTTTGCCAACATTTGGCACCTCAATGTTGTTGCCTGGCCTGTTTTTTGATTTTGGGGGGGTTTTTTGTGTGGTTTTTTTGTGTGTGTGTGTGTTTGTTAGTTTTTTTCTTTCTTTTTTTTTTTTTTTTTTAGATGGCATTGTCTGCTTTCCTGATGGAGTTGGAGATGCTATTTAATTTCACTGCATAAGGCAGAGAGAAATCCATTAGTGTTCATAGCCTGTCAGTGAAGATTGTGTCACTAGCTACTATAAACTGCAAATGTGCCAGATTGCTCAGCAGAAAATGTAGTGGCAGAAGACTACAGGCAATAGGGTAGCATGAAATTAATCCTCTTTATTCCTCACAGAAAAATGTCTCCCTTCAGGAAAAATCACAAAATGAATACACTTCTCCACAGCAAACCTTGAAAGCACAGGAAAAGGCTATGCTGAAACAGAGCAAAAACACAATGTTCTGGCTAATATCTCAAAGACAACTTAGGCACAAAAATAGCTTTTCAAGAGCCAAAACACACAATACGTCAAAACGTCCAAAGAGGCTACTTTGCTAAATACCTGCATTTCTGCTACTATGTGCAAAACTGTGTAGCATCTGAGGGCTGCATTGCATCGAGTCCTAGTAGGCATACTGAGAAAGCATCTGACAATGGGTGAAGAATACTTTGCTTTGCCCAGTTTGTTTTGCTCATGCAAGATAAAAATTCTGTGTTCTCCATACACAATACGAAGGAAGGTTTTCCACTATGATTTTCCATTTTTTCAATAAAATTCTTGAATAATTCAGTAGATCCTGATACATTTTCTTTTTAAGATACCTTTTGCATTATTGGTTCAACATTCTGTTCTAATATCCCATTTTACCCCCAAACTGATTGTTGTTTTTAAAATAGTTAAGACTCAGGTGCTATTTGCAATAAATCTTGTTCTGTGCATGTACATCTCCTCTGCTGTCTTGCCCTGTTTGGGAAAACGGCAAGAAGCCAGTGCAACTCACTCTGTGTGCAATGTGTCTTACTAAAAACTCTGGCATGGTGTACATCCCTTCTAATAGATCAGTCCTGTGTCCTCCTGTCTGAGACATGACCATGGCTAGCCTCTCCTCAGCAAACATTCCATAGAGTTCCTTTGTTCTGTTGGAGGAGCCCCAATGTGACAATCTGAAACTGCTTAACAGCAGGTGTTTCAACTTACACTATCAATACATAGATTAATGAACAAAAAAAAACCCTTCAGTGTTTTATTTTGCTCACATTTCTATTTCAGCTGCTCAATTTCATGGTATTTAGATGAGTTCACTACCATATCTGAAATTTGAGTGCTAATTTTATTGAGGTTAATCTCTTCAGTCTTCTCTGAAAGTTCAGAAATGGTCTTTTCAGCCACAACAAAGTTTTCTTTTTCCAACAAAACTGAAACTATCCTCTTTCCCTTCTGTCTGAATACATTTTTTTATTATGTTCTTGCATTTAATTCTGGAAGTAGCATTAGTAGTCCTTTTTTGTTATGGGCTGAAAAACTAGTACCCTAGAAATCCAAATTCAGGTAAATGCGATAGTTTTTTCAAGTTAAATCTACTGAAGTCTGTGGACAAAACACAGCCTCAGTGCTCTTTAAATACTGAAGTCTGAACTTAAGATGTGCAAAATGTACTTTTTTAATCTGATGTACACTATGGAGACACCTCATTTTTTTCCTGTATATAAACCAAGTGTTTATTTCTGGCATCCTCACTGAAGTTTTCACAGTGCTTCACAGCATGGTGACTGTTTAAAATTATTTCCCTTGGTATCAGCAAATTAGGGTCTTTGCTTCAGAGGTAGCTCAGTGTGATAAGCATTCACAAGAATGCATCTGAGTCCTGCACAAATAATCTGCATAATCATCTCAGTCTAGTGATGGTATTTATCAGTTTAGTGGTTAAAGCAACCACCCTGAGGTTAGCGACTCCTTCAAACAAAGAAAGGAATTGTGGTTCCTCTGTCTTACACTCAGCAAATGGAATAGGGGAGAAGCTATTCTAATAATAAGGATATTATATAAACCAGCAATGGAAATATTAGTGCTGTAAAGGAGCCTGCAGCAGCCATAGCATGTTTATTGGAAGCCTTCATCTGGAAGTGAGTTATATGTTCACTATTTTGTTGTTTCAGTGTTGAGCTCCACACTGTTCTTGCTAAGAAAGTTTTCTCCTACAAGACTTTTCACAGTTACATCTACTCAACTTAGTCTTCCCACCTCTCCTGCCATCCACACATTCATTATTCTGGCAGCCTTTTGCTTTTCTGACTAGAACTGATTACCCATTTCTTTCCATGTCATTGATTTTCTTGTTATTTAAAACATCATAATAAATAATCCCCTAAACTGGGACTTGGAGGCATTCAAAGCCATTTTAAGATGAAGACAATGACTCCATCTGTCTGGACTATCTCTAGAGATGTCTCTATTCAACTGTTGCCTTTTTTATTTAATTTGGGTTCTTCAGTAGCTCATCATACAAAAATGCCTTTTCTTGATAAATGAGTGGAAGTCTTCCCCAACTGTAGATAGTAATCCTGTCTAGTTGAATAGTCACCCAAACTCTCCTTCAATCCTATGAAAAAAATTCATATGGTATAAAAGACCAAGCCTACAAAGAAACTTTATCTGATTATGTCATTATGATGACATAAGTTTTTTGCATGAAGGTTAGAGCTTAAAAACTTGTCACCGTTTGACTCAGGTTTGAAAACAATGCTCTCAATCCCCTCCCTCTCCCACCCAGGTAGGGAAGGAGAGAGAGAAAAAGAGAGAGACTTGGCTGGATTGAAAACTAAACTACACAGCTTTAATTAAGCACTAATGATATAAGAAAATATATACAATAATATACAAATATGTTCAGATATGTGCAAAAGCTTCTCGCCTCCCCCCACCCCCAGCAACTCCCACAGCACTCCCCTCAGCTGGAACAGTCCTGAGAAATCCCGGAGCTGCTGCTGGAGAAAGCGGAGAGTGATGAGGGTCAGGAGAGCTCGAGCCTGGGGGTCGACAGCGATGGATGGATGGAGTCCTCCCCAGACGCCGGCCATGGACGGGAGAGAAGGGAAGAAGAAGAAGCAGGAAGGAAGTTGTCTTCAGTGATCTCTGACGTTCCTCTGAGCTTATGTAGATATATGGAATGGAATATCTCTGGCCAGTTTTGCTGTCTGTCTAACTCAGCCTTCGAGCCAGCAGAGTGAAGGTGTGACCTTGAAGACCCAGAAGTTAGAAAAACATTCCACTGTCTTATCAGCTTTAGTTAGAGCACACTGTTGCTAGTTAAAAAAAAAGCTTACTGAAGGAAAAAAAAATAGTAAAAGGAAAATTGGCTTCATCCTGGCTCAAACCAGGGCAAAACTCCAGAAATTAAAGACACAAGTTCTAGAAAGAGCTATGTCTGACAGAAACCCTTAGGGCTAGTGTATTATCTACTATCAGACCAAGACAATTTGATGAACTCCTGAAAAAATTGCCAGCACTGTTCACTAAGAAATTCAAGAGTCATGAGACCACAGAGAAAAAAAGAAGACTTGGTTCTACTCTAAGAATTAGGTCCTTATCTGGGAATGGTGTCTATATGTGGAAATTGTACCTGCGCTCCCTAGATGGTTCATGCAATTTTTTCTGTTAAACTGTCACTGGATAAAAGAAAAACAATCTTGAAATAGAATGTGAAATATCCCCTAGAAGAATCAACATGAAGAAAACAAATAATAAAACAAACATGTTCTGTAAAAGACTTAGGAGAGCATAACACAGCTGCCGAGACACAGCTCACTGTTGCATGTTTGGAATTCCTGTGTTAAAGAAAAAAAAAACAACTGTCCTGGTTTGAGCCAGGATGAAGCCAGTTTTTCTTTTGCTGATTTTTTTTTTATTTCAGTGAGCTTTCTTCAACTAGCAACTGCGTGTTCTGCTAGGTTGATAAGACACTGGAATGTTTTTGTAATTGCTGGGCTCTCAAGGTCGTGCCTTTGCTCTGCCGGCTCAGACACTACGGGGGGATCTGTGGTCCCCCCCCGCCATGGGAGGCTGGGTTAGACGAACAGCAAAACTGGCCAGAGATATTCCATTCCATATATCTACGTAGGCTCGGGGGAAGGTCGGAGATGACAGAAGAAAACTTCCTTCCTTCCTGCTTTGCTCTCTCGCCGCTTCGCCTTGCCTGTCTATCTGCCTTCCTTTTTCTCTCTTTTCCTCTTTCTTTTGTTCGTGGCCGGCGTCTGGGACAACACCATCTGCCCATCATCATCGGACCATCGACCCCAAGCCCTCCTGACCCTCGTAACTCTCTGCCTTCTCCAGGAGCAGCTTCGGGATTCCTCGGAATTGTCTCATCTGAGGGAAGTGCTGTGGGAGTTGCTGGGGGTGGGGGGAGGTGAGAGGTTTCTGCCACACTTTTGTATAATCACTATATATATATACACTCTAACATCACATATTAATTTTCTAAATAAAGTTGCACGGTTCAGTTTTCAATCTAGACAAGTCTCTTTTTTTTTTCTCTCTCTCCTTCCCTACCTGGGTAGGAGGGGGAGGGGATCGAGAGCATTGTTGTCCAACTGGGTCAAAAGTTGACAACAATTAATTGGCGCCACAACGTGGGGCTCGAATTTTTAAGCCCAGATTACAAATTCCATCTCTGATGGGAGAAATCCCTCACGTAACAATGGCGAGCAATTTTGCTGAATTTCTTGAAGGAATGAAAACTGAACAGACATTTGATGCCATGAATCTACTAGATTTTTTATCAAGCCTGCAACTATACTTGTGGTATGCAGCCGAGAGCATTCTGCTTTTTGTGGCTGCTCTTGTGATCGTTTTGTGGTTTATTGATAGAACGGTAGCCATCATCAACCGTATAATCACAGGCTTGGTCATTTTAGGGATTATGATACTATTCTTTATGGGGGCACTGTATATGTACACCTATAGTACAAGTTCTAGATGGTCCATCTTTAAACCTCTGTTTTCTTTCAAGTTGAATCTCCCAGCTTTTGATCTGAATAGCATTGTCACAGTAGGAATGTTTTTGCTGAATGTTTATAATATAATGTGGATGCGTAGGGCCAGCTGCTGTTCTGCTCACTGCCATTCCCCCACAGGCAATATTGCTGCCACTGCTGCTGCCAACACCACTGCTGCCAATACCACCACTCCTACTGCTACAAAAACCACTGCTCCTACAGAGATAGAGTCTGATCCATCACAAATCAGGCTAGTTGATCCTGTGACTAGGAGCAAGGCGAAGGCAAAGCGCTCCACCCTTTTCACCCGCTCCCGTCTGAGATGTCCAGAGTTCCTTAAAGCAGTAGAAGGTGAGGGTGAGGAAGAAGAGAATTCTAATACAATTGATGGAGCGGGTGCTTCTCAGACAGATAAAAAACCAGACCACTCTCAAACGGATAAAGCGACAGCAAGCCCTCCTCAATCAGATGACGACGACGACGATGACGACGACGTCCTTTTCTATCCTCACTCTATGAAAGAACTGCGCCTCATGAGAAAGGACTTTACCCGCATTGAGGGTGAGGGAATTCTTCCGTGGTTGCTCCGATGCTTTGATAGTGGTGCTGAAACCCACAACGTGGATGAAAGAGAAGCCAAGCAGTTGGGATCCCTGGCCAGAGATGCTGGTATTGACAGAGCACTTAGTAATAAGGTGGGAACTACCACCCTGTGGGACCGACTCCTTTCAGCTGTGAGAGAGAGATACCCCCACAAGGGTGACATCGAATGGCGCCGGAGTAGAACACCCACTCTTGAGAAAGCCATCACATACTTGAGAGAGATAGCTGTGAGAGAAGTTATCTATGATAAAGATGGACTTACAAATCCTGATGATGTTGAGTGTGACACACCGATGTTCCGGAGATTTGCTCAAGCTGTGCCAGCAGCACATGCCCATATATTCTCCTTCATGGGATGCTTTAATGAAGGCGCAAGACCAACTGTGCGTGAGGTGGCTTTCAAAGCACGACAGTATGGAGACATCATCTCTGATTCCCTTCAGTTCCAAACCTCAGCAATTGAAAATGTGACTGACAGAAAGAATAGGATGCCAAATGGATGGGGAGGTAAACCCCAGATTCTCCCTAGAGACGACGGGCCACATGTTGCAGTCATTAATAAAAGACGTCCTGCTACGAGACAGCAGCGAGGAAGACAGGACTCACTGCGACGCCACCTGTGGTCTCTCTTGAAAAATCATTTTAAAGAGGACATGAGAGTTTGGGATAAGAAACCCACTGATATTCTCCAGTTGCGTGTGCAAGAGCTACTAAACAGAACAAACCCAGGAGATGGTTCTTCCAAGAGGAAGGTTGCATCAGTCAATAATCAGGATGGTTCATCGAGTTCTAATGCTCAGCCTTAGAGATGCCCTGCCTCCGGCCAGGAGGAGGAGAGGGATAACCGAGTTTATTGGACTGTGTGGGTTAGATGGCCTGGCACATCAGAACCACAAAGATATAGAGCTTTGGTGGACACGGGTGCACAGTGCACACTGGTGCCGTCGAATCATGAGGGAACAGACTCCGTCACTATCTCTGGAGTGACAGGAGGCTTTCAGCAGCTGACTGTTGTGGAGGCTGATGTGAGCCTTACTGGTGAGGAGTGGCAGATGCACCCTATAGTGACTGGCCCAGATGCTCCATGCATCCTTGGTATAGATTATCTTAAGAAAGGATACTTCCGTGACCCAAAAGGGTACCGATGGGCTTTTGGTATAGCGGCTGTAGAGATTGAGGATACTGAACAGCTGCGTACTTTGTCTGGCCTATCAGATGACCCTTCTGTAGTGGGGTTGCTGAAGGTTGAGGATCAACAGGTGCCAGTTGCTACTTCAACAGTGCACAGACGGCAGTATCGCACCAACAGAGATTCGGTGGTCCCCATTCATAAGCTGATCCAGCAATTGGAAAGCCAAGGCGTGATCAGCAGGACCCATTCACCCTTCAACAGTCCCATCTGGCCAGTGCGAAAGCCTGATGGCGAGTGGAGGCTAACAGTGGACTATCGTGGCCTGAATGAAGTGACACCACCGCTTAGTGCTGCTGTACCAGACATGCTAGAACTTCAGTATGAGCTGGAGTCGAAAGCAGCTAGGTGGTATGCCACTATTGACATTGCACATGCATTCTTCTCTATTCCTATAGTACCAGAGTGCAGGCCACAGTTTGCTTTCACCTGGAGGGGAGTCCAATACACCTGGAATCGACTGCCCCAGGGGTGGAAACACAGCTCAACCATTTGCCATGGATTGATTCATGCTGCACTGGAGAAGGGTGGAGCTCCAGAACACCTACAGTACATTGATGACATCATTGTGTGGGGTGACACACCAGAAGAAGTTTTTGAGAAAGGTAAAAAGATCATCCAAATTCTTCTGGATGCTGGTTTTGCTGTGAAAAGAAGTAAGGTCAAGGGACCTTCACGAGAGATCCAGTTCCTGGGAATCAAGTGGCAAGATGGTCGTCGCCAGATCCCCATGGATGTGATTAATAAAATAACAGCTATGGCCCCGCCATCAACTAGAAAGGACACTCAAACCTTTTTAGGGACTGTTGGTTTCTGGAGAATGCATATTCCATGTTACAGTGAAATTGTGAAACCCCTCTATGAGGTGACCCGAAAGAAGAATGATTTCAAATGGGGTCCTGACCAACAGAAAGCTTTTGAACAGATTAAAAAAGAGATTGTGCAGGCAATGGCCCTTGGTCCAGTTCGAACGGGGCCAGACATCAAGAACGTGCTCTACACTGCAGCCGGACACAATGGTCCCAATTGGAGCCTCTGGCAGAAAGCACCAGGAGAGACTCGAGGTCGACCCTTGGGCTTCTGGAGCAGGAGCTACAGAGGTTCCGAGGCCAACTACACAACAACTGAGAAGGAGATACTTGCAGCATACGAAGGAGTTAAAGCTGCTTCAGAAGTGATCGGCACTGAAGCGCAGCTTCTCCTGGCGCCCAGATTACCAGTGCTAAGATTCATGTTCCAGAATAACATCTCTCCTATTCATCATGCCACCGATGTGACTTGGAGTAAATGGACTGCTTTAATCACCCAGCGAGCTCGAATAGGGAAACCTAACCATCCAGGTATTGTGGAAGCAATTACAAACTGGCCAGAAGGCACCCACTTTGGAATGCCACCACAAGAAGTGGTGAAACGAGCTCAAGAAGCTCCACCATATGATCATCTACCAGAGACTGAGAAACAGTTTGCCCTTTTCACCGATGGCTCCTGTCGTCTTGTAGGGAACCGCCGGAAGTGGAAAGCTGCCGTGTGGAGTCCTACACGACTGGTTGCTCAAGTAGCTGAAGGAGAAGGTGAATCGAGTCAGTTTGCAGAGGTCAAAGCCATCCAGCTGGCCTTGGATGTTGCTGAGCGAGAGGGGTGGCCGAGACTCTATCTTTACACTGACTCGTGGATGGCAGCAAATGCCTTGTGGGGTTGGCTAAAGCAGTGGCAGCAGAATAACTGGCAGCGAAGGGGTAAACCTATTTGGGTTGCTGACCTCTGGAAGGACATTGCAGCTCGGATAGAGAAATTGGTGGTAAAAGTACGTCATGTAGATGCACACGTACCTCTGAGTCGAGCCACTGAGGAACATCAACACAACCAACGAGCAGATGAGGCTGCTCAAGTGTTCCAAGTAGACTTAGACTGGGAACACAAGGGTGAGCTCTTTCTAGCTCGATGGGCCCATGATGCTTCAGGTCATCAGGGCAGAGACGCAACATACAAATGGGCTCGTGATCGAGGGGTGGATCTAACCATGAGCACTATTGCGCAGGTGATCCACGACTGTGAAACGTGTGCTGCAATTAAACAGGCAAGACGATTGAAACCGTTGTGGTATGAGGGGAGGTGGTCGAAGTACAGATTTGGGGAGGCTTGGCAAGTTGACTACATCACACTGCCTCAGAGCCGCCAGGGTAAGCGCTATGTGCTTACAATGGTGGAGACAAGTACAGGATGGTTGGAGGCATATGCTGTGCCTCATGCCACAGCCAGGAATACTATCATAGGTCTTGAAAGGCAAATTCTGTGGAGACATGGTACTCCAGAGAGAATTGAATCAGATAATGGGACCCATTTCAAAAATAGTCTGGTTACTGATTGGGCTAAAGAGCATGGTATTGAGTGGATATACCATATCCCATACTATGCACAAGCCTCAGGGAAGATTGAAAGGTACAATGGTCTGTTGAAGGCTACCCTAAAGGCAATGGGGGGTGGAACTTTCAAAAACTGGGATAAAAATTTGGTAAAGGCCACCTGGTTAGTTAATACCAGAGGATCCATCAATCGGGCTGGGGCTGCTCAATCAGACCTTTTGCATACTACAGATGGGGATAAAGTCCCTGTGGTATGTGAAAGAAACTTGTTGGGTAAAAGTGTCTGGGTCTATCCTGCTTCAGGCAAAGGTAAACCTGTCCGGGGTATTGCTTTTGCTCAGGGACCTGGACATACTTGGTGTGTGATGATGGAGGATGGTGAGGTACAATATGTACCTCAGGGTAATTTGACATTGGGAGAGAACTATTGATTTAGCAACTGGTAAGGTATAGAGCCTATACGTAATGTATGGTATGGAATAAGTGGTGGAATGTCCTGGTTTGAGCCAGGATGAAGCCAGTTTTTCTTTTGCTGATTTTTTTTTTATTTCAGTGAGCTTTCTTCAACTAGCAACTGCGTGTTCTGCTAGGTTGATAAGACACTGGAATGTTTTTGTAATTGCTGGGCTCTCAAGGTCGTGCCTTTGCTCTGCCGGCTCAGACACTACGGGGGGATCTGTGGTCCCCCCCCGCCATGGGAGGCTGGGTTAGACGAACAGCAAAACTGGCCAGAGATATTCCATTCCATATATCTACGTAGGCTCGGGGGAAGGTCGGAGATGACAGAAGAAAACTTCCTTCCTTCCTGCTTTGCTCTCTCGCCGCTTCGCCTTGCCTGTCTATCTGCCTTCCTTTTTCTCTCTTTTCCTCTTTCTTTTGTTCGTGGCCGGCGTCTGGGACAACACCATCTGCCCATCATCATCGGACCATCGACCCCAAGCCCTCCTGACCCTCGTAACTCTCTGCCTTCTCCAGGAGCAGCTTCGGGATTCCTCGGAATTGTCTCATCTGAGGGAAGTGCTGTGGGAGTTGCTGGGGGTGGGGGGAGGTGAGAGGTTTCTGCCACACTTTTGTATAATCACTATATATATATACACTCTAACATCACATATTAATTTTCTAAATAAAGTTGCACGGTTCAGTTTTCAATCTAGACAAGTCTCTTTTTTTTTTCTCTCTCTCCTTCCCTACCTGGGTAGGAGGGGGAGGGGATCGAGAGCATTGTTGTCCAACTGGGTCAAACGTTGACAACAACACACTATTTTAATAGGTTTTATTCTCTTTACACAGGATAATGGGAAAAACTAAAAAAGAATAAACAGAAGTAATAGTCCTGGCATATTATGTCTATCCAGAACAAACTCCGGTATGATATTTTCTGTCAGCCAAATTACAATGCAGTCCTATTACTGTCTTTTTTGTTAGGGAGAGGATGTTTGGATTGAAAGTGTTGGGAGGAGTGGATGAAAATGTAACAGCCTCTTAACCTTGAAACTTTTCTGAACAATTTGGTTTTCACTCTTGGCTGCTCAACATCAGTGCAGTACAATTATGAAGATGTAAACATCACAAGGGCATACAGCACACATCTTTGTCACAATGAGTTAAACTTCAGTACGCTATTGCCAGAGCAACCATGAGGAGAGAATGAGTGGCCTCATCAGGAATTCAGCTGTGTCACTTTAGGGGAAGGTGAGGATGAGAGAGGTTGATCCATCAAGCTCAGACATGACCCTAACCAACCTTGTTTTCCATTTTCATTCAGGCAGGAGAAGCAGGTCATAAATGGACCTGTCAAGTCCACAGTCAGATGACCTCTGCTAAGAAAGAATATAGAAGATACTTTAACCAATACCTAAATCCTTCTGGTATTTGGGTTGTTTGGTTTTTTTTTTGGTTGTGTGAGCTTTTTGTTTTGGTTTGTTTTTTTATCCCATGCAGTGCAAATGTTGCAATGTACTTGTTTCCCATGGGTATCAATCACACAAAGAAGCAAATTGGCTGGAGAATGGAGCATTTAATTATTTTGTCTTCACACCATCAGCGAGTTAAGTTAAGGTATACTGCAAGTTTGATAGACCACTAAGTTCTGTGTATCCAGGATCCTTCATTATCACCTTAACCTTACTTAGCCTATTTTTCTTTTTTTCAACTTAAGGAACAGCTGCTACGGATGCATAAATTAAATCTGGAATTTTATATTTATTTTATATTTATTATTTTATAAGAATTCATACAGTAAGCATTTTATCAAATCACTTTGAACCAGTACTAGAGAGACTGGATAATTCTTTCAGTCTAGTTCTTAATTATTTAGCAACTATATTTTGCTTTCAAATGCCTATTATAGATAGGGCCTTTTTGCCATATTTTGGAAAAAAACTAATTCTTATCTCATTTAATGATGGTGCCATGACAAAGTAACTTAACTGACGTCACTAAGGTTTTATGAAATACAGTGCAATGCAAATAACACATTAGCAAAAATAGAAAACACACTGAGGGGATATTTTTTCCTTACTGTTTTTCCAATGCTTTGTCCTATCCAGTTTGTTGCAGTCTAACACACATGCACTCCTTTCTCTCTCCGTTTGTCTCCTTCTCTCTGTACATGCCTGTACATATATTGCCAGCATATACATATCCTCGGTAGTTATGGCTTAAAATTACCATATTGCCTGAGCTATCCAACCCACAAAAACCCAATAAATCTTGTATAAACATGCCATTCAAATATGCAGTCATATGGTAAGCATCTCTGCAAGAAAAGTGGAAATTTTATGTTGCATCTACTGTTACAGTTGCTCTGATATTTATCTTGACTTAAAATGTAAACCAACATTTTAAACTATAATGATTAAAAAATCCAGTCATAATTTCTGAATAAAAAAGGGTACTTACTTCCTTAGTTTAATAATTTTCAAGATAATCAAACAGCTGTTTGGAAATATTTAATGTGTGACAAAATGTCAAATCAAAACTTCTCAAAATAATCACCTTTAAGAAAGACTATGCTTCTCTGTAAATTAACAGGAGTTGAGTTTATTGTATTTTGTAGTACTCTTTGCAACTCAACTCTGCATCTGTTTCAAGTATGAAAAGCACATTGTGCTTGTGAGGGTGAATATGGAATGCAATAAGGAGAGGAGAGAAGAGGAGAGGAGAATTTAATTTTTCTTTATCAATGGCTTTAATAAGAACACTTGTTTTCTGTCATAAAGAAACATAGGCAATCACTTATATTTAATATTTACTTATGTTTAATGAACTTTTTTATTTACAGCCCATAACATATAATGAGGTGCTGGTTTTGCTCTAATTTTAAGCTTGACATAGTTTTCTAGAATGGTGCATTTGATGTTTCCCAGCCAAAGCATCCTCCATGCAGGTTGCATTAAAATTATTACAAAATCAGTCAGTAAGTCACACATAATAACAGTTGCAAAGTTTTATAACAATATTGGTGAAAGAAATAAAAGCAAATCGCACCTCATCTATGCTCATCTTAATATAGTATAATAGAATATAAATCTCCACTTGTCTCTCGTTTACTTATCATTGCTCAGCTAAACACTTTGGCCAGGAATTCGATACACTCCACAACTCACATTCACAGAAAAGAAGAAGCAGGACTACAAATCAGCTTTTATATCCCACTGCTTCCTTACCATAACTCTGTTTCCTTGAGATTTAAAATAGTTTTAATTTATTCCTTCCTTATCAGAGTTATCAACCTTCAATCTATTTGCAGCTCTTGTATGTGCAACCAAACCCATCTTTCAGTCTTTTGTGGGTTACTCTATTTACATGCTTAAGTAAAGTCTTTACACACTCTAGCTATGCCATCACTGTGTTACAATATACAGAAAGAGGCAACCCCTCTGATAGCTTGTTTCGGAATATTAAGATAATTATTAGTGGTAATTATAAAAGAGGGCTCCTCAGCACAACATCAACTGTGGTGAAAACTAAATGCAACAGAAGGAAATCTTTGCTTTGGTCACAATTTCTAGGGAAAGAAAATGTGCTGCCTTTAATAACAGTGACCAACTTATGCATAGCACTACATGTAGTTAACATAAGATCAGCAATAATCAGGCAATCTATAAACAGATTATATGGGAAAGCAGGTAATATATTTCACAGTGAGTGTTTAACTTAGTAATTCATAGATATCTCAAAGTAATTTACCATTAGTCACTAAAATCACATATTCTAGTAATTTATTGAATTACAAATATGAAACTTCTGTGAAACATAAGATATTAAGTTTTAAGTTCCAGACACTTCACAAATAAATTAATGGTTTAATCTTCCAGAGTGACTGTTCCAGTGAAAGTGAGGGGGTATTTTCATCTCTAAAAAAAAAAGTATTTTTACTCAAAAATCTACCTGAGGAATAAATTGATGTATCCAGAATACTTTAAATACTACTTTGTTAGTTTGAATTTTACCGTAATACACTTGGTTGATATTGTAGACAAACTACAATTCTGAGTTTTCCATCTCCCTTAAAAAAAACAACAAACAAACAAAGAAACCACCACAAACAAAAAAACCCTACAATATTTTGTGTGTTCAATATGAGAAAAGAGGGTATAAAGCATAGAAAAAAATACCCTTTATAGTGTATTAAATGCAAATTATAAACTGGTTTAAGTGTCTCAGAATTGCATTATTCTCCAAGATCAGAAATCAGAAGCAAGAAATACATTTTTAATATCTAGTACTCTTTGATGCTATCCTCTAGATTTCAATTTTTAAGCTTATTTTATTTTATGCTTTCCCCTCATTCTTCCATGTTAAATGGAGCAAAAAATACCGTTAAGGTATATAAAGAAACACAAAAACATATTCAGCCTTGGAGTAATCTAAAAAAAATATGTGTACAGGGTTTCAACAAAGCAGTTCTCAAGCCAAAACCTTACTATTACATATTTTACTTACCTAATGAAATATACTGTGGACATATTATTTTTATTGAAATAATTGTGCATTGCTCCATTCCAATGCTTCTCTGATAAATCCATTCCCCTCTTGTATAAAAGATGCTGGTATAAATAATGTCTATTTATTCCTAATATGCTAATTTTAGCACTTCCCTGTAAATTCTAACTTAAAATAGATAATTCAGTTATATTTTTAAATCTAATCTAGCCGGCTTTAATGATTCAGTTATGTCATCTTTTAGTCATCAGGAGCCTATTCCTGGCAAGGTGGTTTGGTTAAAGTCAGAATCCCAATGCCAGTTAGAATAAAAATGTATTATCAGAGCAAAAATAAAATTTTAAGGTTGATACCACTTTGGGCTGTTCTCATGATATTTTGCTTGTGCCCTCAGTGAAAATGATGAAAAAGAAGAACCTTTGTATTTCATAAAACAGATATAATTTGGACTGGATATTGTCACAGTGGAGTGACAGCTCTTGCTCTGCAGTTGCTGGGATCTAATTATACTGGCCAGAATGATAAATACCATGTGGAAAGTGTTGCATGCTTTGCAGAAGTCCAGGTACATGACATTAGTTGCTCTCCCCTTGTCCACAAATGCTGTGACCCCATTGTAAAAGACTAGCAAACTTGTCAGGCATTATTTATCCTTGGTGAAGCTATATTGGTTGCCACCTACCACCTCCACCTTCTCCATGTGCCTTAGCAGAGCCTTCAGGAGGATCTGCTCCATGCACTTACTTGGCTCAGAGGTGAGACTGATTGACCTGTACTTTCCCAGGTCTTTCCTTCTTCCCTGTTTTAGAATGGGGAAAATTGCTGTCAATGCATTCTGGGAACTTCCTGGATTGCTGGTGCCTTGCTGTATTGCTCCTCTAGCAGATATCAGGGTGGTTGAAATCCCACATGAGGACCTGGGCTTGTGAATGCAAAACTGCTCCTATCTGTCTATAGAAGGCATCGTCTTCTCAGTCTTCCTGTTCAGGTGGCTTGTAAGAAACACCCACTATGACATCCCCTGCCCCTGTCTTCCCTTCAACCCTGACCCATAAGCTCCTGGTCAGCTCTTCATCCATCCTCACGTGGAGCTCAATGGACTCAGCTGGTTACTGATGTAAAGGGTGACACCCTCTCCTCTTCTCGCCTGCCTGTCCTTCCTAGGGAGCTTCTAGCCATCCATTCCCACACTCCAGAATGTAGTAAGGTTCCTCATCCTTTATTTTCTTGCTGTTACTCCCACGCTGCACAGTTTGAAATACAGAAATGACAAAGTCCTTTGTATTTTTTATTTTAATAGGATAAGGCAGAGCACATTGTGCTTTAAAAAAGAAATTGTGAATCTAAACTCCAGAGATTAAGGTGTTTTTGTTTTTTTTTTTTTCTTTTGTCGGATCAATAAATGTATACTAACCAGCAGGAGGTGAAAGATCACCTCCTTTCAGGACTCATCAGCTTAGACATCAATGTGTATTGATGTTATTATATGGCTTTGAGATTGAAACTGTCACCATGTCTAATCAGCTTGAAACAAAGGCAGGAGAGCTTGCATCAGTACACTTGCATAACCTAATATTAAACAGAGGAGTCTGAGTCCAGCCAGCCAGCCATCTCCTGTATAAGGAGGGGCAAAAAAGAAGGAGCAAACTTATGCAGGTAAAAGTAAATAAGAGGTGTTCGAACTTTGCTGTGTATAATTTCTTACACTTAGATAAGAATTTTGCTCAGTAGGCCTAATGGATTAACAAGTAGAGCTATCATTTTTTAGTTTATGCTTTATTAATTTGAGGTACTATCATCATTTTTAAACAATTGACTTTGAACTGTCTCAGGTATTTCTGTTTTCTTTCCTCTACAGTTGGCTATTACAGATTTCTCACTAAGAAAGCTTTGCTATGTATATTATTTTAATAGCTTCTATTACTTGACCAAACACCTTATTTGAAAGGGCTCTGTGTTTTTAGACATCATTAAATCTAGGTGCAAATGGCCCTTACACAGTTTCAGGATTGATAACAAATATTTTGTTATCTGAAGAGTCCTTCTTTTTGCCAGGAAGATCTTGCTTTCTGCTTAAAACTAGATTCCTTCTTTTAGGCTTTGAAAGATATGTATTCCTAGGAAGAAAGTACAAGAGAAATATGTTTGTTATTGCAAAAGCATTATAAATGCTGCTAACTATTACCCAGTGTCTATCTCATCCAGTTATTTCATGCTATGAAGGTTGTCTTGCTGTGCAACTACAGTCAGATACAAACAAAATTGCCCAACAAGCTATGTTTTTTCGTCAGTGCTTTGAATTTGCTTCTGACAGTTCTCACTAACAATGTAACTGCAGCTAAGACCAGATGCTCAAATAAACAAGTGGCAAAGAACATTTCATATCTTACTTCAAACTTCATTAGTTTACATTTATCTTCTTGCTAAAATCCTTTGGGCTTCATCTGCTTATATCTAATTAAAGAAAAGGAATTGACTGAGAGAATTAAGCTTTCGGAGGTGATTTGGTTTAAAATCATAATTACTGCCAATACTGGCTTCATATTACTTAGCTAAGATTAATTCACTTTTCCTGAGGCCTTTTACATTATAAGTTTAATTCTGTTGCTAAGCTTCTCTTAAAGCTTGTCTCTAGTTTGCAGAAATGACCCAGTATGTTATTGGAATTCAGCATGGTGCTTCATGTTTATAGTTATCTCACTATCAGTGTTCATCTAGCTAAAGATTCCAGTTTCAGAATACAAATAGTTTTTCTCTACTGTTTGAAAACACTCTATCAATTAACAAAAATACTTGGGTAATACTGAAAACATGATGATAGACTTATTTTCCAGATAAAAATTTCTGAATTTTAATGCAGTTCATCACAGATTAATTTAAAAAAAGAAAATATTACTTGCCCTGAGGCCTAAGTAAATTAATTTTTAGATTCTAAGCAATCATATTGCTTATTTAATTAAAATAGTATACAATTAATCAATAAGTCAAAATATACTTAATAGAGTAACAAGATTCTGCCTAAAATTGCACAGTACATGAAAAAAAAAAATAATTCAGGTTACATAGCCATTTTCCCTGGAGAACTCGCAGTTTAACATGTTGCTTTTCAGATGAGTGAATTTCAAGTTTCGTTATGATTTTCAGTATTTTGCTTAAGACTAAGAAACCAGGTCCAAACTTAGAAACTGGCATATTTGGGGGCCAGTTCCCTGATTTGATGCCAGGAATTAACCTAACTATAAAAGGTTAATCAGAGTTTAAAAGATACTGGTCTTCATATTCAGAAAGCTGGAAGTATTTAAAAGGTAACCTATTGTCTTTTATTTTTATCACTCCCTTCAATGCTGTGTTGAATGAAGGTTAATTTCAATGTCTTTTTATCTACAACATTTTAAATTTTAACTTTATTTTTTTAAAAATTTTAAAATAGGGTCTATCACTGTTTTGATGATCCATACATTATTTAATACCTGGTTACTTTAATTTATTTCTAGCTAGATTTTGTTTTTCCTTTAATCACACATATCTTTAAATGGAACCTACCAATTAGATACATACATTACACTTGTGCTGCATCCTCAGTTTGCATGGTTTGATGCAATGTGATGGGTGGAATCTGTCAGCAAGCAATTATTCCTGATATATATATTCCCTTATCAAATTTTGTATTGGTTTTATTTTCCATCTGTGCACACCTACTTTTCTTTTGGTGATAAGTCCTACTTTTTTATCTACTATTTCTTCATTCAAAATTATTTTTACATGATTTGTAAAGGTTTTCACGGTCATATTAACAAAGTTTGCTTCGGTCTATAGAAATAAGTATATGCTACTGGTTTAGTGACAGTTCCAGCCTATATCTTTTCTTGTCATATGAGATTCTTTAGACAATGCAGAAAAATAAGCAATTTCAAATTCCATTCTCAGTCCCTTTGCTAAGATAGCAATATGAATTCTTGTTGTAATAACATTTTTGTAAGAGATGTGTTTCCTTTTTGGTTATACTGAATTTAAAAAGGAAGCTTCTGTGAAAGAAATTCAGTGCAGTAAATTACAGTTTCTGCATATGTGTATTCCTTTATAAACATTGCTGAGTAATAGTCAGTAATAGGTGAAGGGACTATGTCTTTATTCCCTCTTAATATGAATTATGATAGAAATAACTTCTTAAGATGTAACATCTGGGTGTAATTATGACATTTTCAACATCAATTATATCATTAGTGTACAGGGTTTTTGGTTTTTTGTGTGTTTGTTTGCTGTGGGGGTTTTTAATTTACAGCCATAGAAAACAGTTCTAGTGGTATATACTGAGACAGAATCTAAATGAAATATTGACTTTTATTTATGTTAATGTTCCAGATTACCTACAATAACTTTTTCTCTAGTCAAATCACCAGAGACTGAGTATAATTTAAAATAGATTTCATTTATATAGAACAGTCCTAGCTCACAAATAAATTAGGACACTCTTAGAGAAATCAGAATAAGAACAAAGGGTTTGACTGAAAGAGAAAAGGAATAAAATTCAAACTACATGTTATAAAATCAGAAAGGGTCTGGATACCAGAAAGTTGTATGACCATAGGACATACATACACTCTGAGGGCTAAATAATGGCTGAGATGAGTAAGTAAGACAGCTTTAGAAAAGAGATACCATACTTTCAAAGCATGAAACTTTGTTATACTGCCAAAGCATGAAGACACAACAATTGTTAGTATGTTGTTGCAAACACTCTTACATTCACTGTAGCTTATCTAAGTTATTTTTACATCTTATCTTAGTTTATTTAAAATTTCATGTCCTTCTGATTATTTCCACATTCCTTCTGCTTTTCAAATATATTTTAAAAAAATAAAAACTTTTTTATCTCCTTCTTCTCTCTCTATAACATCCAAGCAATTCATCTTAATGCACTCAGCAAAGTTTCTGTGATAAACAAAATCATCACTTCAGCCCTAAAGGCTTTGGAGAGATGGCTTCCTTTTTTCTTAATTAGTATTCTTTTTTTTTTTTTTTTTTTTTTAAATACTTTCTTTATCATGGAACTTTTCCTCTCTTTCCCCTTGGAAAGTGTTTCAGTGAGGATCATTAGGGGATGGCAGCATAACTTCAAAACCTAACTGTACAAAATTTGGAAAAGAGAAAATATTTTTGCCTATGTAATTAAATAAAATAAATCCTTTGGTCCTTCAAATGTTTTCTTAACACAAATGAAAAGGCTTGTGTTCAGCAAAGTTCATTTGTCTTACGTCTCTACATCAAGAAAAGCCTGTCTGAAATGGAATATCAGGTTTCAGGGACCACTTGAGTTGCCTTAGGTTTCTGCAATCCAATAATTAAAAAGATAGTGTTATACATGTGCTAAATAATGAATTACTTCAAATTTGACAGCAATAAAACAAACCATTATTTGGAGCTCTCTAAAGTGTCAAAGTGCCCTTTGTTTTCCTTTAATTTTCCTAATGTAACAGAATTATATGCCCAATGAAAACTTGTAAAGTCATAGTTTTAAAACATCTTCTCAGGTATCATGAGAAAAGACATGAGTCCTGAAGAAAATGACAATTCTCTTTTATGTGTGCATTCCCCATACTTGTATAAGTACCCATACACTTGTTCAAATACCATTTCCTTCTAGTTCATTTATATCAACTGCTTTTACATTATCTCCTCACATATCAGCAATTTAATTATTGTTTTTGACATTCTCTGCCATGCCCTAAGTTAGTATTTCAATTCCTAGCTCTAAATGTCATAGTTTCAGTCATATCAGCTGAGCCAAAGCTAAGCAAAAACAGAACACACAAAAGGAATCCTGCAAGATTCAACTAGTTTTCCCCCAGATGCTGCAGTTCTCTCACACGCTGTTAAAAAATCTGCTCAGCTCATTGAGTATAACTGGCACTGTCTCATTGAAGATGAAGGTAAGATGCAGTTATGCAGAAACTATATGCTCTGTTACACAGGATTGTATGGGCCATTTATTACCCATATGATTTCTTTCATCACCTGGGGAAAATGTGAAAGAATGGACTGCATAGCCTACAGCCTGGGATGGCAGACTGTTGAAAACAGAGATAGTTTTTAAAAGAAATGGGAGTAAAAAAAAGGAAAATTTAGTTTCAGTCTTGGGAGCCAGGAACCACAAGCACCTCCCTTAAATAAAGAGGCTGAAGTGACTATCATTTCACTGACTGGAAACAGATAACTGCATTGCTGGCTCACACTGATTACTACTCAGGTTTGTATGATGTCTTCTTTTCTGCTGAATATGGAACAACTGAAGAGAACTGCAAAGTTTCATAGCTTTATCTAGAAGATCACAAAATGAATGAGTTGGCTTTAGGTAAAATTTTAATTTGTGTATTTGTGCGTGCAACTACGCTCAGGTGCTTCAATGAGAAATCCACAAGAAACAGGCGGTTAACTCTTTAAAGTTAAGGAGGGAAAGGGTCTAAGGACCAATTGAAATTCCCAGTTGAAGTCTACAAGAATATTAAGGGAATTAAAAAAAAAAAAAAAAGCCTTAAAAAAAAAAAGCCTTAGTTCATAGATCTCTGACTTTTAAAATGATTCTATCAAGTAGGTTTCTTTTAAAAGGGTCAGGGAACTTTTGTTCATCTGACAATTCTGTTGTTTTGAAAAATGTATGACATGGTTTTATCACACAGATCATGTCCCAGTCAAATGCTTTTGCTGAAGATAAAAGAAAATGTATTTCAAATAAAATCAAGAATGTTTCAAATCCCAGCTGACTGCTAGAATTTTGACCACCGCTCTGAGAAACATGCAATTGTATTACAAATAAATAGTTCAGAAAAAAAAATAAAAATAATGCCCAGATTATGACCTTATGAGTGAGAAGTTTATCTTCAAACCAGTATCTCACTGAGTTTATATATTTGAATATAAGCTTGCACTGACAGTCTGGCAACTCATGAGCACAGAGTAGACAAGAAAGCTTCCTAAACTCCTCCAGAGCTAGGATGCCCATGGATTCAGAGAAGCTTGGTGAGGAGAATATATCCTCCTGATTATATCTCTATAATCTCACTTTGATGGTATCAAGTATGACTGTTTTGAATTGTGTAAAGTAAGTCTCTGCCAACATTCTGTTTAAAAATATCTCAAATCTAAGGAAAATTAAAGGTGCATGAGCATAAGTTTGTTCTGTAGCCTGAAATCAGAGCCAGAATCCAACTGCCATGCGTTAGGGGTTTTTTCTTACCTAGCTCAAACTAATCAAAGGCAGCTGCTTATGCCCTGCTGAAATATAAATTTATGTCACCTTTAAAGAGGACCTGTAAGAAAGCTACCTCCCACTTACCTTCCATCTGCAGAACCATAATGCAAATACTGAGAGCTGTCTTCTGTGAGATCTGTTGACGATACTTGCAGTCATAGCACATTAAAAATTCAATAATAACTTTGGCTATTACTGTATGGTCTGACATAAGGACAGCAAAATACAACACTGTTTTCAGCATTGATACTCAAGAATTAGTTGAAGGAAAAGTCTGAAGTCTATAAACCATTAGGACATCGGCTAAAACTCTGCAAGCAGAGTGAGTCTCAGTGTTGGGGAGATCATAAGACCAGAAACAGAGATTTTCCAACAGACTACTAAGATCTGAGAACTCAAAGACTGAACAGAACCTATGTGGCACATGGAGAGAGACTGGACTTCCTTCTCACTACCTTGCCTAGAAAGAGAGGAATTGTTTCCAGGCAGCAACTGGGAACCATCATTGGTTTTATTTTTTTAATAATAACCAGATATCAGCAGGCCAAATAAAAAGCTTCCTTATCAAATTGCCTACACTGACAAAAGATTATTCTAACTCTATTAGACTGCAGCCCACTATGCTTGCTAAATCTTGATTGTTGGCAATGTCATGAAAAAGGAGCTCTTAGAAATCAATAGGTCTGCTTAAATTAACAAAAATTGTGAAAGGTTCCTGTAAAGAATGACCAGGGATTTACCAATTAATGTTTTATTTTGATCCACAGTTAATATGAAAAACAATATTTGTAATCATCATATATTGTCTGTGTAAAATCATGTGTTAATATATTTTAATTGTGCTATTTTTAATGTTATTTTCTTTTTAAAGTAAATGTCATCACGTACTCTTGTTTTTAGTCCCAGTTAGTGGTCTGAAAACACAGGCTTTCTTATAAACAATTTTGTTTGCTTGAAGGAAGTTCTAGACTTCCCAGACACGCGTAAAGCTGACATTTTCATAAGGCAGGAAGTCAGTTTGATGATTTTCAGTGATTAATTTTTAACCTAGCAAATTCAATTTCCTGCTTTCAACAAGTTTGCATTTATTGAATGTTAATAGCTGCAACATTGTAAACAAAGTAGAATTGGTTCAGGATTTTGTTTTCGAATAACTGCAGTAGATTTTTTTTTTTTTTTGTTATAGGCTTGAAAAAATTTGCTCATCTGTTGCCTGATGCCTGCCTAAGTTTGTGTCACTAATTTCCTGCCTGAATCTGCCCAATTCCATAGTAAGACCTATCCAATGTAAAGTTTATTCTTATTTTTGTTTTATAATAATGCTTAGGATCACTCATAATGGAATAAAACCTCATTGCATTCATGTCTAGACACACAGGAAAAAAAAAAAAAAAGTAGTTTTTTTCTACTTCCTAGCAAGATTAAACCCCTACATTTGTGCCCTAAGATTGAAAATTGGCTGAATTTCTGATCCTCTTTAGTTGAAAAAAAGAACTATTCACCCTGGAAAAGGACAGTTAAAAAGGACATAGATGTCTATTGAATCATGAATAGCATAACACATACTGATCAACACTTTACTACCTCTTTGAATAAAAGAGCTAGGGAGTAATGAAAGTAAAAATTGATAGGCTAGAAGTGGGAAATTGAGGTTGTGTGATGTCTGCATTTAGTCTTTGAGTGGTACAAGAATTTGTGTATTATAACAATCTCAAAATCATCTGCATATATTTCTGAGAAAAAAAAAAAAAACATCTAGGGTTATTAAGCACAATAACAGTTAACTGTAAGGGCTGTGACAGCCCACATACCTTGTGTAATTCCTAACTCACCAACTACTGTGGGGGTATTGAAGAAAATATTGCTCCAGCCTATCTACTCTTCTCCAAACATCTGTTATTAATGGGGTTCTCTTGTTGGAAATGAGAGAGTTGGCTGTGTTACCATTCAGATCTGGAATAATTCTCCTTTTATTTTCCATTTATATTATGCTATATCATAATATACTTACAGTGAAAAACAACCCAATATTTGTTACCAATATGCATAGACAATTTATTTCTAGAAATATATTAGAAGATGTGCCATAGTCGAATGATGATGCAGATGTATGGGAAAACTGAGAAAGCTGTAGTTTCCAACTGTTCAGAAGATCATGAGAAAAAGGAATATCTGTTCACCTGTGCAATTCCCACATCCATATTTCAGCTATATCTGGACATTCTAGCATCTCATTTCAGCTAGAGTACTGAAGGGTTTCTTTTCCTTCTTGATATTATTCTCACTAAAATGCCATCATATTAATATGAAAAACACAGTAGCCCTTAACAGGCAAAATATCTCTCTGATAGTACTACATTTAACCAAGCTTTCTTTTACAGATCTATAGGCAAAATAACTTAGGAGGAAAACACGTCCCCAGTGGCAGCTGTTCTCTCAGTGTATATGGTTTACTGTGGCTGATTGGGAAATATTTAAGAGTGGGTTAATGATAAACAGCTTTGGTTGCCTGCATGTGTATATGCTGAATACCTCTGATGTTTAAGAAGTGTTGTTAGCACAATGATAATTACCATAATTTAATTTATTTTACTGCCTTGTTTTAAGTGATATTAATTCACACCACATTCCATAGAGGAAATAAAAGATAAGTTTTATTAAATTAGATAAGAAGGACTCTTATTCTAAAGCAAATCTTTTCAAGTCTATATACATAAAAAGTACATGTAACTTTCTGTGTAGACGACCGTAGCACTAAGCTGTTTTGCATAGTCAATACAATCTATATTATAAATTCATTAGATCACAGGAAATTTTCAGAATAATGACCTGCTCTGTGTTTTTGATTTATGAAATTGGAATAGTTTGCTTTGGTACTAAGTGACTGTATTATATTGAAATCAAGCCATGTGTTTCAAATAACCTTATTACAGCAACTAAGCTGTTTGTCATGGCACCTGCCTAGCCATGGATATTTGTAATTGTCGTAAGCCTTTTCCCACAGCTGGACTGAAGTAATTTAGATCATAGAGCTTTGTCCCTCCTGTAATCTAAAATGCTGTATTATGGAGGAAGAGAAAGATCAGGAGGGAGTAGTAATTCTAATATCCTGTCAAAATTCTGTATTTCCACATGCAATTAATATATGTTTTCTCAAAATGTAAATTGGTACAGGACATAGTGGCAACCCTTTTAAATTCATGTACAATCACCTTAGTGAGTTTCTTGTGACCTGTTGGTTTGCAGAAATGTGAGAATTTTCCAGATATGACTGCGATTGTTCCGTCTATTTGCAGCAATACTGCCTCATAGCTTAACAAAAATAATTATTCACATGGGAAAAGTAAAGCCAAAAAGAAAAGTGTCTGTGTGTTTGTCTGCATGTTATCCCCTGAGGATGAGTACAGTTCCATGCACATCAATATATCCATGCATGTACAGCAGAATAGTCATAAATACTCAGTCAAGAGTAATAATGCTCCAAGCAGAAAGGAAACATTACATTCCAGGAGAAGGACCTTTTTTCCCTTAGACTTATATCCATTTTTGGCACTGAGTAAATATATTTATGGCCTTTGGGCCAACCTACTCCTGCTCTACGATCTTATGAAAGTCTTGCCATTTCTGTTGTGTTATCTTAGCATTTCATATAGCTAATATGATATAAAAAAACCCATAAGGATTTACTCCTTTAGAAGATTTTCTCGACCCAAAATATGAAGCAAAGATGGCCAGACAAACAAGAGACGAATAGGAACTACCCCTCTGTACCTTCAACATTCTCCTATTTCAAAAGCTGTTTTAACTTTCCTCATATATGAAGCAAGTATTTCTGATATTCTTGTTATGGTCTAAATAAAGAGAAATCCCAAATGAGAGTATGTAATGTTTGGTGGAATCTTCTAATTTGATGTTATAGAAACCAGCTTCGGGATTGAGTTTTTTGGTTTGAGCATATTTTTTTTTATGTTTTTTTTACTACTTTGGAGTTTTGAGAAAGAGCTAAGTGATTTAAGAGCAAAGGATAGAAATTTGAACCCTTACTCCTGCTTTACAAGTATATATGAGTCAAAGAAGCAACTGCATAGTGGAAGAAAAAGTGTGAGCTATACTGCTGATTCTGTAAACAACCAAGGCAAAGTACTGCTTGACTCTGGCTGGAAAATAAATATCAGCTTGTCTTTGAATTTTGAAGTTAAATTTACCAGTCCAACCTCGACTTCATTCTGACAATATTCCAGACATAAAACTTCCAGAACTAGTCTGGTGGTATAGAAATTTTATTCTGGCATAAACCTTGTCAGAACTAGCTCTGACACCATCAGACAATCTTTTCCCTAATCACACTGGAGGAAAAATGGCATATCTGAAATATAAGCTCAGAACTGAGTAACTGCAAGTTAAATGTATGTGTCAGCTAATGACATCTCTTAACTTGAAAAGTTGTGTAGTTGACAGTTTGAGCCCTATATAGGAGCTAAATTTTATTAATGTTAATGACATTCTTGAATACGTGTGGTTATGCATTATAAAATTCAGAATACTTGTGCTTTAACCAAAACTAGTAATACCATGGATATTAGCCAGATATTCTACCTATTCTGAAGAATAGATCGCATTTAGAGGTGGAAGTTCTTATATATGTATATAAATGTATGTATGCATGCAGGCATACATTTATAAAGCAAAACAAAACAAAACACAACCAGAATTAATATTTAGCATGGGAAAAGGATATTGAACTACATAATAAATTACCAAGTGTGTAATAACATGTACTTGCACAGGATAGAATTACAGGTAATGGTTTGGTTAGAATTAAAGCTGCTGGGTAACTAGACTTCACTATACTGATGTCTTAACAAATGTATTCTTAAGACTTTCCTGTTTGCTGCATTACCTGAAGAAATGAAATTGCCATTATGATTTTGGTGTGAAGTATAGCTCCTGGCTTCAGGGTCTAGGTTGCTTCAATTAAAAAAAAAACAACAAAACTTTTCCAGAATATCTGATGAAAGGTACAGGAATACTCAGTAAGAGGACAGAAAATAGTAAAGGATTGTTATGATGATCCTTCCTAAACATATATTATCTACTGTAAAGTCTGTGCAGTTAGCATGCATAATTCACTCCAGGACCTACAGAATTATGCATTATGAAAGGACTCTCCAGAAACCATTGGTCAATCTCCTCAAAATAGGGTCAGTTAAATGAGGTTGCTATTGATCTTTTCCAGCTGAGTTCCGAATACCTCCAAAAATTGATATTTTATTTCTTCCAAAGGTTCACTACCTTTTGAGGGAAAGGGGGGAAATCCTAACATTTACTCAGAATTTCCTTTCTTTCAGCCTCTGTTGCTTCTCATTTTAACATTGTTTATCTCTGAGAAAGATTTGGCTTTGCTTTCTCCACACTCTTCCATTATATAGTTGTAGACAGTAGCAAGACTCCTCTTGAACCTTCTCTTCAATTTGAACAAATGCAATTCCCTTGTCCTTTCCTTCTAAGAGAGATCTTCAGGCTCCCAACCATCCTTATGGTCTTGTTGCAGTCCTGTATATTATCTCTTTTTCAAGACCTAATATATCTTGTAGGGCTTGGGAGTATTTTCTGGCTGGATATATGTCCTGGCACCATCATTATAAAGCATGAAGACAAGACATGGGCATTACATCATCCTTCACTTGCTCTTTCTGCAGTATAGTACCTGGATATACAGGTCAGGAGGAAATTACTATGTGTTTCAGCAGGGTGGTATTTCATGTCTCATGATGGAGAACAGCTGCATCACCACCTAGAAGTATTTGGCTCAATTATGTTTTTAACATAGGCTGTTTATTTTGTCAAGGTGACCTCTGAAGCTGAAATTTCCTTTGATTAATTACACTGTTTACATAATAGTTATGCACAAAGTACACACTAAATTTAAGAATGTGAAATGCTTTGTTGGCACCAACAATGTGGACATCAATGATGATTTTTTCCTGACTGCCACTAAGAACTTGTAGGACTATTATTTTAAAACTTCAAGAGTTACAAAGTGTTCTGCACTACAATTGACACATTAATAACTCATAATTCAGTACCTAATTAAACCACATTTGAGATTTTTGCATATCTGTGACTTCAGATACTTAGCTGTGGGTAACATTTAGATATTTTGTAGAAGTTACTAAACTGTCAGGTGTAATTTACATTTTTTCATTTTGCTCCATATCATGCTTGTTTGGCTTAAAAAATAATCAAGCTGCATGGAATCCATGTGAAAGCAAATTCCTCTGCCCTAGAAGAAAAATATGAGATGTATCATCTGTCAGGAAGAGGCTTTAAAATGCTTTCTGGTGCTTTTAAAAAATATGTCATTTTTCAGTGAGGGTTGTTTCTTTTTTAATAAAGAAAAGCTACTGCATTTGCCTCAGTAGGAGTTAACATTGAGCCAATATACACAGCTCCTTAGGATGAGGAGAGAAATTAAATATTTTCTATCATTGCAATTCCTAGTATCAGAGTTATAAAAATGTTATATACCTGTTATATATCTATGTTTTTATCTTTATATATATATATATATGAACTAGGATTGAAATACTCATCTGTGCCTACTGGTATCTCCTACAGTTTTGGCAAACACTACATGGTCATAGTTAGGGGCCCATAAAGGTTATGTACCTTCTTGCATTTGTAAAAATGACATCTTCAAAGGACTCCCTTGGTCTTTATGTGCAAGCAGGTGATAGCAGCTGCTTCATAGGTTAAAGATTTCTATAATCAGTTATCTTCAGCTCCAAGTGAGATTCCATGACAGAGCTGGTAACTCTGACAGCTTGGGGCAATAAAGATCAGTCCATAACTGGTAAGGTTTAAGACTTTTATAACCATCTCTAAAACATTCCTTCCTTTTAAAGAAGCAAGGGCCATAATTTGTTCTGCTAATTCCAAAAAGCTTTGTACCACATGCTCCCTTTTTTTAATGAGAAAAATCTACACAACAATTCGGTAGTGTGAAACATGTATTGGTGACAGCTAAAATCAGAGTAATGAACTGATTCTTGGTGAGATTCAGCTTCAGCTGCAAAAAGTGTGAGTGCGAGGAATGCACTCAAACAGAATAAAGGGATTCCAGAAACTTCTTTGAAGTCTATTGGGACTTTGGGGGAATATTGTGAGTGTAGAGTGAAGATTTAGAGAAAGGGTACTATTCAGTGTAGACATTGAAGTTACCAATGGAGATCACATCCAACAGTATTTCCTATGGCAAGAGCCCAGACTAAGGTTTCTGATATAAGAGTTTGTGATCTGGGTAGAATCAGAAGGTATACCTCCTGCTTCTGCCTGTGTCTAACACAGAAAGTCAACAAATCACTACCTTCCCCTTTACCTGTGTCCTCTCCCTAAAAGAAACTGTATTGTTTCCACCCTCTGACCAAAGCACAAGATATTCTTGAAAGATATGAAGAGATTAGTCCTATCTAGACAGAGGATTGTTTTGTCATAACATAAGCCCTTCAAAGAAAGGTGCTAAATCAATTGTTGGAACCATGCAATGGGGTATTCCTCAAATTTAAAAAAAATGAAATATCTTTGTGAGAGGTCCTAACTGCAAGGAAACGTTTGGAGCACATTAAGAATCTATACACATCTCAGGCTGCTTTGTAGGCAGAGCTTATATCAGTGAGAGGGTATGTGCATTAATAAATAGAAATTTTTACAGTTATAAAGCATTGCATGAAAAAGGCTGTGTGGAAAAATGTTTGTATGTTTGTTCTGCCAAAGAATATGTCTATTTACGTGTGTGTGTTTGTTTGTGCATGGACTACTCCCATTCTCTTTCTCTCAGATGAAGAAAACTTGAGTTTTACCATTTTGGCATTTTTCGCAGAGAAGCAGGACCTGTCACCCACTAAGCATCCAGGAAATCATGAAAAGTTGGCACCAACTCAGTTTAACATTCCTTTTCTTCATGTAACTGCCAGTAAACCCATTGGCAAGTTAGCAAACATCTGAAGGTGAGCTCAAGATTCATAAAAAAAAATGACATGCAGATAAAATAAATTAATAGAATTTCTTAGAAAAAAATCTAGACATATATTATACTGGCATAAAAAGCAAACAGTGGATAGGAGGAGTCCTGATGTAGTATGGAATGAAGCAGAAATTGTTTTGTACAAAAAACAATGTAATCACATAGGTGAATCTAATTTCCATGTATTTAATTATGCCAGTATCAATTCCTGGAAAGAAATCATCTTGACACTATTCTGTCAAATGGGAAACTGATCCAAGTCCAAGTTTACCATCATGTGCAGTTTGGGTACTGCTTTGTAACAATGGGTCATACTTTATTTTGTTTCAGTGTTACTTCTTCTCTGGTATATTTGCTTAAACTTCTTTATTTCCAGTTATGTATTGAAGGTGGGTAGCACATACATGGGTAACCAGATGAAGAACACCCACCGACTGGTAAAGAAAAAATGCTCTACCATGTGCCATAGATAAAAAAGCTAATTCTTCAGATTCCTACAATATTCAAATGCCTTCTTCAGGATCCTTGCAATAACATAAAGCAGAATTGTTCCGGGTAAGAGTCTTATATAGTATATCACAGTGAAGCTATCCAGAAAAATCTCCTTATCCTGAGAGTAGGATACACAAAGGTACATATATGTTTAAAATTCCAAATTCTGTCACTTGCCTTATCTCTACTTTTTTTCCTAACACGTAGAAGAATGATATAACACAGTTTTATATTTCCTTGAGAGGACATCAGGCAAATATTTTTAAATTATATATGATTCTTCATTGTCCCCTGGTTTATTTTATCTTTCAGTTAAGTTAGACTCTTGCTGTCAAGTTCTAGAGGTGTGATTGTGTGTTTCTATTGGAAGATGGATTCTTATGTGCTATCTAAATAACACGTAATAACTTTGGCTGAAGGTCCTTCCACCATTAAATATATAGCATAGATAACATCTCAATATTAAATACCCAGTCCTAAATTGGACACCTAGTTGTCCCAAGTTCTGTTCAATGGGGAGAGAGAGGCACATTCAGAGCATGATTCAGATCTCATGCTCAGTAACCTGCCATCTGAAACTGCTCATTTCTCTCCATTAACAATGCAGACAGCCTACAGCAACCCTGCTCTTAATTTAGTCATGTACATTAAAGCAGCTAAGTAGAAAGAATCTGGGCCATGCTGTCTGTGTGCACATAGCCCTGAAGTCACTGTCATTTGTACATGGTTCCCTGTATACTTCATTAGTGTTGTATTCACCAGGAGACATTTGCAATTTCACCTTTTAAATCAGAAATCCATGTTAAAAAAATAGAAAGAGTATCTCTCACTTAGTAACATGGGAATTGTAAACACAAATTCATAGCAAATAGGTCTACTAACAATAAAGAACAAGCAAATCACTAAGATTACACTTGCAGATACAATAAAAAAAAAAAATTAATGCAACTACATCATGATTTGCTCAAAGGACATTCACATGTGTATGTAATTTTTTTATCTTATTAGCATAATAACATATACCATTATGCTCGCTAACATGAGCTCTAGGTTTTTTTACAGCTGATCAAGTAAAAACAAAAACCAAACCCCAGTATTTATACATTACGTACCTTACAGCTTCACAGTCTCTGAACTAAAACATTTATTGTTGACTTAAAATATATGAAAGCCATGGAGAGATGATGCAAGGTCAAAATAGCACAAAATATAGGTTAAATGCCTCTCTGTTTATCACAATATGTCATAACAGGAGTTGGTTATTTGTAACGCCTGTTTGGAGTTCGTATTGCTTGATCCATATGTCAATGAGTCATATAAACCTATCATCAATGTGTTTATAAGGCTGTATAAATGCATGCAAAGAGAACGCCTGCTGCTGGTTGTCTGGTGTCTCTCCTAATGTGCCAATGGATTAGTCAGTCAGTTCTCTGTATAACAATGGCCTTATTGCAATTATCCTATGTGTCATTTTAGGGTAAGATGAAAAATCTCATAGGATCTATGTGAACTCAAGGCAAGCAATGCTTCTGTTATGAAAGTGTGTGATTGTCACAGAAAATACCTTGATATTCTGTCATGGTTTTCCCTCTGTCTTAACAATGCCTAGCTAGATATTCCGCAGGGACTGGTTATGTATGAGGTTTTGTTTAGTGCTTCATTTAGTGATATAACATTTGGAAGATTTGCTTCTGAGTACTACTTTGGATTTCAGTGTAAACAGAAATATCCATATGTGTAGGGTATGATTTGTGCCATATTGGGAAGCAACTATTAAAACACTTCTTTTTAAATTTAGGTGATGCAAACACATATATGATAACGTGTCATATTCATCACCATCTCTCAACATTAACAAAGTTTTAACTATACCAATGAATATTCAAAATTCTCTTTTGGAAGATGGGTAATTAGAGCCCCTTCTTTGTCAGTATGGCCTGATTTAGTAGCCCCTACGTTTATGTTAAACTAGCTTAGCTAGTGAAGGTGTTCTTGATTGCAATGAGAGAAAATGAGAGATCCAAGTCCTAAAAAACCCTTTGCGGACATAACAGACAGCTGTGGTAATTCTCTGTCCCCATAGAAACCTGCCCCTTCCCACTTCTCCCTACATGGCAAGGACAAACACATCACAATTCCCTTTCATTCCCAAGACCCTGCAATCCAGATTCCAGCTACCTTGAGTATAACAATCTTCTTGGTTGATTCGCACCTTTCTCTTTGAAAACACGCACCTCAAATCCTTACACCCCAAAATCCTCATGTTCCAGCTACAGCTGTCAATAGACACTGTACCCTTGTTGTGGCCTGTTAATTTTCTCAACCAGGTCCCTGCATCTATAGCCAGTGATTCCTAAACCCCTTCTAGTCCACATGCCTTTACCTCACTGTTCCAACACCTTCACATAGATTAATTAAGAACACTGAGGTCTGTTCAGCAAACCTGAGCTTCTTCAAGTGTAGCCACAGCAACTTATTCCACATTAACTAACTTGGCTCATTACTGTACACAGAGAAGGGATAGTCAGAAGGAGAACTTCACATAGCTGACAGCCACAATATGGCAACTAGGAACTGCAGGCAAACTTTGGCCCCATTCACCTCCTGTCCTATAATACTTTTCTTTGCTCATAACAAATGATACATTCTTCCTGTGGTTGACCAGGAGGGGACTGGAGAGACAAAGGCTGGTTGGAGTTCTTATAATGCTTTCGTCATTTTCTTCCACTCAGAGATAGACTCCTGATCTTCTCCAAGTCTCCTATTTTCTCATGCTATTTTTAGAATTGGTATGAGCATTGGATTACTGTAATATCACTGCAGTCTTAGGAAAGACATTTCACATACCTTTGTGTCTGTTTTCCTTCCCCATGCTTTACACTGTTAGCATGTTAGACAGATGATAATCTTCTAGAAAGGCTTGCTTTATTCTGTATTTTTAGAACAATAGAGCTCCGGTCTCATACCAGGAGTAAAGTGAAATACAAATAATAATTTATTATATTGTCACACTATTTTTTTAATAATCTAATCACAGATGAATAAAAAAAGGGTTGGTTTCTGTTTTCTCACTTTATTCGTAGGGCTTATATGAACACCCTCAAAAAATTGCTATGCTTTGACCAGGATTAAGGCTTTAGAAGCTTTCTGCAAATCCACTTTCCTTTTTTTTCTATGGATGCCTTGGTCTCTCTCATCCTTTTGTTCACCACCAGAAATCTGTGAAGGTCAGCTTCTTACTTTAAGGAAGATGAGAATGGGAAGTGTCCCTTTTATGCTTTTAAAAACCCTTGCAGAGGTGAGTAGATAGGAGCAGCATTTGTGGTTACTGTAGGTTGGGAATTCCTAGGGAGACATAACAAGAGAACAAAGGCAGTAAGAAGGAGTGCTATCAGCAGCAGGTCCAAAAAGCAGCAGGACGTTTCCTATGCACCAGAGCTCACACTGATAATGAGTTATCTAATGAAGCAACTGAGAATACAATAGTTATTTTTTTGTCCTCCCAGGAATTTTCTACATTCTAATTCTATTCGGGTGTCAAGATAAAATGAGGGAGAGTTTCCAGTGGCTGAATTGATGTTGACTTGGAAAGGACATAAAACTAATACAAAACTATATTTCAACAGAGTAAAAACTCTGATTTTGTTCACACAAATTGAATGTTGTAATCAACATTCTCTACAGACAAGAAAGCATTATTCCTTCCAGAATGCTGGAAACCAGTACTCATTATTGCTGACTTTTGATAATAAGAATATGACGCTGTAATATTTATAAATCATGTGCTTATGTACCTATGTAATACAACTCTGTGTGTGAGCACATAGAAAGAGAAAAAGCACATCTGAGGTACATATGTTTCAGCAATTTTAAAGGAACTGTAAACTGTATTTTTTTTCCAGATTACTCTGTGGAATTTGGTAATTCCTATGGCATTATCCATTTCCTGTACAGTATGTTTTGAATCAGAAGAGAATGCTGCTCTTTCTTCTCAGCCAAAATGCATGAGGCATTAGGTTTCATTCCAATTAATATCTTGGTGTGCAGTAGAGTTTTGTAGTTACTCTTCTACCAAGATGCACCAGTACCTTGCATGAGACTGTTGTGGTTTGGGCCTAATGGACAACAAAGAACCAGCCATGTGGCTGCTCACTCACCCCCCTGCCCATGCACATACACATGGGGATGGGGAGGACAAAGGCCAACAAGAAAGTCATGGGTTGAGACAAAGGACAAGGAGGGTTCTTCACCAGTTATGGTCCTGGGCAAAATAGACTCAACTTGGGGAAAAATAATAATTTAATTTCACACTAATCAAATGCACACAGAACACAAAACAAAGAGCAGTGCTTAAATAAAGTACCCCCACCCCTCCCTTCTTCACAGGCCCAGATTACTTTGTTCCCACAAAGTGGGCAAGGGGATGGGGTAGTTCACAATCTTTTTCTTGCCACTCTTTCCTCCTCAGGGAGAAGGATTCCTGTAGTTCTCCTTTTTCCCCACAGGATCCCTTCCATGGGAGAGAGTCCTTCATGAATATCTCCTTTATGAGTCCTTCCCACAAGGCACAGTCCCTCAGAAGCAAGTTGTTCCAGTGCAGGCTTTCCGCAGAGTCACAGGCTACTTTGGGAACAGTCACGTCTCCTGGTGTGGGGTCCTTCATGGTGGCAGATCCAAGTCCATGGGCTGCAAGTCCACACTCGTCCCTTCTGGCACCTTCAGAGAATACTCTGCCATGTTTCTCCTCTATGGGGGCCAGGGGGACAACCTGCCATCTTGCCATGGGCTGCAGGGGAAATTCTGCTCAGGCAGCTCCTTCACATTCTTCCTCACCAACCTTGGGATCTCCACTCCAGCACTGCTCTCACCTCTCCAGCACAGCTCTTTCTCCTTTGCTCTCTCTGCTCTCAGGTCTTATATCAGCTCTTTCATATGTTAATCACAGATGCGCATCTATTGTCTCTAATGGCTCAGCCTTGGCCATCTGAGCTGGGGGAGCTTTTAGTAGCTTCTTATGGGAGCCACCCCTGGGCCCTCTCCCCCACTAACAAAACCGTGTCAGAACCAAACCAGCACAGAGCCCCTCTCAGTGCATCTGAACCAGGTCCGCACTATTATACAGATAAATGTCACATGTTTGGTTTGATTAATTGCTGAAAGGACATATATGAGTATATTATATTGGCCTTCCTAGGTGAAAACAGCAAAAAAGGAGAGATGAATCCTAATCAATACTTACCTGTAACACTGCAATAGCAATAAGGAAGAAAAAAGGCATTATGATGCTTTGAATCTGCATTCCTGTATAGCTTAAGCGGGTTTCTGACTAGCAAGGATAAAAAAATCTGGAAAGGGGAATATAATATCTGACTGCCTTTAGAGGCTGTCTCCTTACAAATGCAGAAGTTTTGTAATCAGGTAAATCCAAACTCTATAGTTTCATATAACTAGGAGAAAATTTATCGACTTTGCTTGTAGGCACGTTGCTGCATAAAAACCTTGTCATCCTAATAATCATGTTACCATATTCTTTGCTTCCAGTGTTAAAAGGAAAGCCTTCCTTAAGAAATGCTAATTGAGTTGATTACATTCCCAGCATATATGTGAATGCCTGATGCATAAATATGGTCTCTAACTATAATTGTGATGGTACAGTGGCTCAAAGAAAAGATCTAGGTGGGTCAGGTGTCCTATAATTCTAAGAATCATGGTGTTCATTATAATATCTGAAGCCATGCTTATTTACATCAGTTGATACTTTAGACTCCATTTAGATGAACAAAGTTTGCTGACAATACAGGTACAGAACAGCAAACTCCTAGACACATACATGCAATTTGAAATTAGTTTTATCATATTTTATCTCTCTTTAATATAAAATCACAGAATCATTCTGGTTGGAAAAGACCTTTAAGATAACTGAGTCCAAACATTAACTGAGTCCAATGCTAAACCATACTTCTAAGCACCATGTCTGCATGTCTTTTAAATACGTCTGGGGATGGTGATTCAACCAATTTCCTGGGCAGCTTATTCCAGTATTTGATTGCCCTGTCAGTGAAGAAATTTCTTCTAATATATAATCTACCAAAGTGGTGACTACACCACTTCCTCAGGCAGTCTGTTGCAGCTCTGGACTATCTTTCAGTGAAGAAATTTTTTCTTATATCGAATAGAAAACTCCCCTGGTACAATCTTCAGGCCATTTCCTCTTGTCCTATCCCTTACTACTTGGGAGAAGAGACCAAGACCCACCACCCTACAACATCCTTTCAGGTAGCTGTAGAGGGCAATGAGGTCTCCCATCAGCCTCCTCTTCTTCAAACTAAACAGCTCCAGTTCCCTCAGATGCTCCTTTTATGACTTGTTCTCCAGACCCTTCACCAGCTTTGTTGCCCTTCTCTGGACTCGCTCTGACACCTCCATGTCCTTCAAGTGGTGGGCCCAAAAACTGAACACAGTATTTGAGGTGCATTCTCACCAGTGGCACAGTCATCTTGTCTGTCTATCTCATTAATTTGTTTCCTTATGTTTTTAAAGTGTCTTTATTATTAGGTTCCCTTTTTTATCATAATTAGCTTTCTTCTTTTCCTAGCATAATGCAGTCTCCACCATGTTCAAGATCTGGCTGAGCCACCTGTTCTAAATATGCAGAGCAAAGCATTATGGTTTCCCAACAACAGGATACACTTTGAATCTCAGAGTGCAAAATTTTGCTCACGGTCATTTTCCTTCAGTTTAGTGGCTGGCATCTACTGTCACCTCCTGCAGGGAATCGGACATTTGTTTCTGCAGTGAATTGCTCAGACAAAATGAAAAAGGATGAGTAAAATTCTCTATGTAATGTATAAGTGTGCAGGAAAATTCAGAGTTATTCAGATTATTTGGGCCCAACTCAGAATACTGTAATTCCTCAGAAACAGATGTCTCTCAGCTCTGCCTTGGAAGCTGTAGACAGCAACAAGTTGTATCACATCACTGGAACAAACCCTCATCTCCTAGGGCCCCAGTTCATGAGCCTCGAGCAAACATCACCTGCCTTTCATTGGAAGAAATAAACAGGAGATGATCATGTATGGTAATGAGCAGTGTTTGTGCCCACTCCCAAAAAAATAGGTTGCAGATTCCTTTCTCTGAAATTAAATGTGTCTCAGTAGATCATGTAATTTATGCTTTCTGAACTCTTTCTCCCCTGGGGGAAGGCCTTCCACAAGTACACACTGACCTTGCATTTAAAGGCCATGTATTGTAAATTTACAGTTCTTCCTATAAGTTCTAGTCTCTGGGATAGTAGTGCATGATCATTCCTGTCCAGCAGCATGGTTATACTTGATGTGGGTCATAAAACAGACATTCCCTCTCACACAAAGGGAAAAATATGCTAAGAACATGTTCAACTTTATCAAAAGAATGCAAGAAGCATAATTTCTCTTTCAGTTAATAGATCTGAAGTTAGATCATACATTTCAGAACATTCTAAAAGTGGGATTAATTAGGAACAAGCTGATAAAATCTGAGCTCTTTCAGGCAGCTGTGAGAATTGAATCCAGTTCTCTCTCTGATTTCTCTTACCTGTGAGTTATTAATTTCTTCATTTCTCCTTCCCTCCTCCTTTCTTGAAATAACTGATTCCTCATTTTTGTTTTTGAATGAAAGGATTAGTTGCTTATCTCCCACAGATTATACAGCATTATCAATCTTAAACAAAGCTGGTGATATCTGCCAGATAAGATTTACACATTTACAAGGACTTAAGCCATGTAGCTCTCTTAGGTACATTCTATTAAAGGGCCTCTGATTAGCATTTTGTCTTTGTGAAATTCAGCATTCGGTACTTGTCTATCTCTGTGTTTTATTTGGAGAGCTGAAATATTTAACCCTTCTGTGACAATATTTTTTTGTTGTTGCTGTTCAGAGAAGTTGGATCTTCTGCCTGTTTTATTGAAAGGTTCCAGGCTCCGTGTAGACACCCAGCGTGTCCCAGCAGCTTCAGCACAACTCTTCCAGCCACAAAGACTGTAACAATTATATTTTGCATCTATGTATGTATGAGAAATACATCTACATAAATACTCCAAGATGAGGTAGGATAAGTTAAAAATTTAGAGTTCATCAGCACCTTAAAATCAATGCACTTTGTAGCATGCTACCATTCAAGTAGCTTACCTTTGAGGGCAAGTAGGATGCTACTGAATATCTGTATGAGATATGAGTATTTAACTTATCATAATGACAGAGTTTATACAGGATTCTAAATAATCCAATCTATAAATATAAAAATGCCACTATTTTATAGTCAGCTTTTAGAAGCAGTTTCCTAGGTCTCTCATGTAATCCAAGCTCCTCCTACAAGTTGAATTTTATCATGAGTCTTTCTATTTCAGATTGCTTTTTAAATCTGGTTCACTCATTCATCTCCCTATTCCTGTCAAAAAAGACTCTTCTCTGCCACTTCTATGGGGCTCTCTGGGGCTTCCTCTGTTTATGTGCATGTTACTGCCCATTATTGAGTTCCTGTCTTTCCTCCTGTCTTTGGGTACTTTACGATGTTCCACCTTCTTTGCTGGTAGGCAAGAAAAATAAAGAACAAACTGGTTCACCCAAATGCAAAGAACAGTAGCTGAACGTTATGCAGTATATAAATTTCTATTATATGTAGTCTTAAGACGTGAGAAAATGGATATACCTCTACATTTCAGTATTTCAGTGCAGTAAATTTCAGACCAGCAGTTTCATAGTTTAGGTAATATTTTGAGATACTTTCCAGATCATGGAACAGAAAAAAGAACTGGAGGGAAACCTCAGTAAGAACTATTCTTGCCTTCTACTCCAACTCAGGCTCTGAGTGCTGGTTTTGCCTGGAATAGAGTTAATTTTCTTCATAGTAGCTAGTATGGGGCTATGTTTTGGATTGTACTGAAAGAAGTATTGAGAATACAGGGATGTTTCCATTATTGCCAAGCAATGCTTACACAGAGCCAGGGCCTACTTTGCATCTCACACCACCTCGCCAACGTGTAGGCTGGGGGTGCACAAGAAATTGGGAGGTAACACAGCAGGGGCAGCTGGTCCCAGCTGACAAAAGGGATGAAGAATTCAAAGCTATGGTAACAAGAAAACTTATCCGGTTATTTTATGTTAAACTTTCAGAATATTTTACACTTACAATTGATAGCTTTGAAGTTTATTAAAACTCTTTCAGTAAAATATTTCCTATGAACAGCAAAACAGATTTCTGAAACAGAGATGGATCAGGTGACTGTAGGCTTGGGTCACCTGGCAAAAAGACAGCTAGTTATACAGTAGTATAGTTTGATTTTTCTTTAGCTATGTTGATTCTGGACATCTATGAAACACAGTATTTAAATTTAAAGAAATATTCATAACTTTTTGAAGAGTTTAAATTAGGGAGAAGCTGTAAGAGTAACTCACAATAAATACTGATCAGAAAATGAGTCTGGGAGTAAAAAAATATTTGTATTCATGGACTCTCTTGCTGATTTTGCTATCCACCCCAAAATGCTAAACAGGATGCACATTTTTTAATAACAGAAGTTTGTGCTTTGGCCAAAAATCAATGCTGTCAGATGTCTGTATCATAAGAATTATTGTAAATAATTCAGTTAGACTCTAAGGAAAAAATCAGGAGTATGAACATTTCAAAGTAGTGACATGAAAATTCAGGAGTCCTGAAATCTGTTAGATCTCTTTTCCTCTCTGTGAAAAGAGCTGGTATTGTATTGGTCTGATCCCATGGTATATATCCCAGTCCATAGCAGTTCATATTGAACTCTATATTCCTGCTTAATCAATGAAAAAATAGTCATCTAGCAGTCTCTGTAATTGTATAATGGAATGTTACTGAAAACTGAACTGGCTGTCTCTCAAATGCAGTGTTACTGGTCACTCTCGATACTACTGCTAGTTTGTTCCAAACATATGTTTTAAAGTCTTTCACTTTTTGTGTGCTAATAATATCTTCTAGGCTTTCCCATTTTCATCCCAAGACAGCAGACTACCACGTACATGGGTGGAGGAACAGGCATGTGTACCCATGGCTGAAGTCCATCTAGTTCTCTTATAAATACCTTCACATACATCCTACTTCCCATTTATGTACCTGGTTCTGGAGAAATAAGGACAATATATAGCTGAGGAAATACCTAGGGGTAATTAATTTCACAAAATATAATTTGCTATACTTTTTAACAACTGCAAATACCGTATAACTGCTTTTATCTTAACTTAAAATTATTCTGAGAGAATATTTGTAGATATATGTTGAATAGCTTCAGTCTGCCATCTTTCCCTGACTTGCACAAGATCTGAAATTTTAGACAGTGCTTAATGTTCTTCTCAGCTGAAAGTATAAATACATAAATATTGTGAATAACTGGATATGTCTGTACTTTTTAGGACTATTCTGCTTAAAATTCTTGGATTCAGAAGTAAGCCTTCCTGCCAATAATCCACAGACTGTGAAACCAATAAGGAGTCAGCACAGTTCATGAAAATTAATTTAAAAAGAGAAGCAAACATTTGCAGATTGATTGTTTTTATAATATGCAAAACTTCACTAGTTCTAAATTTTATAATATATGTAAAATAGAAATATTTAACATAAATATATAAATAATTAATCTCTGGCACATACATTTGGAACTTTACAGGAGTAAAACTGATCCTAAGAGGTAGCACTCTGAAGTACCCCATACATTTGAGGTACCACAACCTGAGAATTGGTGTTAGAGAAGAAGACTGCTAGGACACAAAATATTGATGGCAGAGTTAAAACCACTTTGTGTGGGCACAGGTGGAGAGCACATGGAAGAGTGGAAAAAGCTGCATTTCCTGCAAAGAGAGGAGTTGAGTCTTTGCTCTTTCCTGAGGGAAGTTACTGCAGTAAGTAATGAAAGTTTACTGCAAGAAGGTACCAAAGCATATCTACGTGTATCTGTAGATACAGAGGTCTTTGAATGGTTCATTATTTGTGTAAAGTGAATGATTCAGTGAGCTTGGAATACGGATGTACGTATGATGAGGTTGTGCTAATGAAACATTAGTTATGCTATCAGAAAACCACAGCTAGAAGGCTTGAAGAAAAGCAGAAGATTGTAAGAGAGACTAAAAATTTCTAGTACAGGATAATTGCAGAGGCCTGGAAAGTGCAAGCAAGGAACAATACTAGAGGCGCCAGGCTTATTAACACAGATCACAAATGGTCATTTCCTTGTAACGAATGAAATGCAACCTTTAGAGATAAGTGGAACTTATTTCAGAAATAGAGAACAAAGAATAAGTATTACACATATATGAAGCTTACATTTCATAGTAAATTTGGATACACCATCAAACTGTGAACTAGTGAGAAAAAAGTAAATAATAATACTGGTAGGAAATGTATAAAAATGGCCTAGGCCGACCCAGAATGAGGAGGAAGCATTAGGTTCCATGCTTCTCCCACAGAAGAACTTAAGAGGCTAAAAACTTATTGTAACCCCATGCTTCTACTTCTCTTCAAAGAAGAGTAGTACCCCAATTTTAGGATCCAAGGGGCAGCTAAGGGTGGAGATAATACCATAGATAGACATAGGTACTATAAAGTTTGTGTACATCAGTTTTAACTCCATCATTACCGGAAATGAGCTGTAGCAGTTGTGTAATGACTTGGTTTGCAAAAGGATGTCTGAAGTCATATTACCTTAGACAGAGCAGGACCGAGCAGATGATACTGCTTTGGACCTTCTCTAGTTCTAAGTATTTCTAAGGATGGAGAATTCACATCCTCTCTAGTCAACCTATTCCGATGTCTTACTGCACAAGGTGAAACATTTTCTGCTAACATCACAAATGACGTGTTGGAAATTGTGCCTGTTGCCCATCACGCTATCACTGTACAAGTTATCTACATCAGTTTGTGCTGGGCATCTGGCATTCTACACAATTAAGGGGGAAGCTGAGAGAAAACAACTTGCCTCAGCTGCATCAGTAATTAAGGTTTTAATTATCCTTCAAAAATCTGAATGCATCACCTTCAGTTTCCTAAAGCACCATCTTATTTATGGCCCAGCGTAAAGTAACTTCTCATGTGAACCTCATGAGGTTTAGCAAGGCCAAGTGCAAGGTCCTGCACCTGGGTAGTGGCAATCCTCATTATTAATATGAGCTGGGGGATCTCTCTACCATATTAGAGAGAAACCCTGCAGAAAGGGTCTTGGGGTTCTAGTGGAAGAAAAGTTGGACATGAGCAAACAATATGCACTCGCAGACCAGAGGACCAATGGCATCCTGGACTGCATCAAAACTTCCAGTGAATATGTGATGTCATGGCTACCTAGCAGATGAATTGCAGTTAATATAACAATAATAACAAAGCAATGGCTGGATTGCACAAGTTGCCCTCTTACCTTTTCCAGCTTCATTATTATTAAATTCTAATAAAGTGTAAGTAATTTTTATTTTTATGGAAGGAATAAGGGTTTGGAGTTTTTTTGCTTGCTGGAAAATACAAAACACCTGTTCTGCATTTTGTGGAACTGAAAAACATACCTGAAAGAAATCTGTTGAGAAAATTCCATACACCTGTGCTCATTTTTATAATCCAAGATTCCAACATTTAGTTTCAGAAATAAAACTGGTCTGAATGGTTTGCCCTTCACACTTCTGTGATAACAAATTTGCATCTGTAAAGGAGATAATATATTTTTTAGCTGTCTTTATGTCATTTTTTTTAATTCACTCATTTTTGTGATTTACCAAATCTTGAAATTGATAAAGTTAGGAGATGGGTGTAATTCATATTACTCTGTGATTGATCTTTCATTATTTTACTATTTGTAGAAAAGGTTAGTGATAATGCTGATGTTTTTGAGTCCAAGACAAGTTTCCAGAATTACTGCTGAATTGCTTGAGTTACTTGGTTTGTTAAGAGTTTTAGTATTTGATTTCAACTGCAAGAACCTGCAAACTAATGGATACTCCTTTTTTCACTGTCAGGAGATACTCTCAGAAGAATAAATCACAGTACTTTGAGGAAGCAAATTTTTCTGTCATTTAGCACTAATGCTGATCTGATGCTATACGTGTTAATACTATGTAAATGCAACTACAAAGTGTTTTTTTATTTTATGAACACAGATTCAAAATACTGCTCTGTCATAAAGTGAAACTTTCATTGTTTTGTAATGCCAGTTAATTAAAAAATTGAACAAGCATGCTTTGTTGACGGAGTTAAGCCCTTTACTTTGCAAAATGTAACACTTTAGAAGATAATTTAAGGCTGCTAAATTTAAAAGCTGTTTTCAACTCTGAAGGTACCAAATATGTTGCACACTTGCACCATATTATTTTGCAATGCATTATGGTTAATTTTCTCATAATTTAAGTGTGTGTGTGTGAAGGTTTTTATATTTAGCAGAAAGATAAAATATAGCATTATATCTAACAAATGTAAGGTTCTGCACATGGGTTGGGGAAATCCCAAGCACAAATACATACTGGGCATAGAATGGATTGAGAACAGCCCTGAGGAAAGATCTTAGGAATGTTGATGGATGAAAAGCTCAACAACATAAGCTGTCAATGTGTGCTCACAGCCCAGAAAGCCAATTGTATCCTGGACTGCACCAAAAAAAGCATGGCCAGCAAGCCAAGGGAGGTGATTCTCCCCCTCTACTCTGCTCCTGTGAGACCCCCCTGGAGTACTGTGTCCAGTTCTGGAGCTCCCAACACAAGACAGACATGAAGCTGTTGGAGTGAGTCCAGAAGAGAATCACAAAGATGATGAGAGGGCTGGAGCACTTCTATGAAGACAGGTTGAGAGAGTTGGGGTTGTTCAGCTTTGAGAAGAGAAGGCTCTGGAAAGACCTTTCATTATCTATTGTAACTTGAAACATAGGACTACTAACGGTTATATCCATTCTTCCGCTGTACAGAAGTAATATACTTGGGGAGGTTTGGAATAAAACATAAGCACTCGGCAGCAGTAAGAGCTGTTCCTTTTAATTTCTGAGAGTTTTGAGAAGGGGCCGGGCTTCCTGGAGATGGTGAAGCCAGGGCAGGGTGGGGAGACCCGAGTCTGAGCGGAAATGCTGTGAGGAACAGGAAGGCTGAGGTGTCGGGGGTGTGCCTGAGAACCGTGGCAAAGTTTAAAAGCGGCCTCTCGGCAGCTCCTTCAGGGCAGCTGCAGCGCGGTGGCACGCTAAGGCGCAGAGAACAGTGGTTGCTTTCGCTAGCTGGACAGACAAGTCAGACAGACTAGTCAAACAGATCATGGTCACAACACGACCAAAAGCTGCAGTAAAAAAGAATGTGGATACTCAGACTGAGCTTTCATGCAGACATGCAGCTGTGCAGGTCTCTGGCTGCAGCGAATGCCTGAGCCTGGTGCTGGTACCAGAGGGAGCCAGTGGCACTGCTGGTGTGCGGTGTGAGCAAGTAAGTGATCTTCTCAGGCAAGTGGTTGAACTGAGGGAGGAGGTAGAAAGGCTAAGAACTATCAGAGAATGTGAAAGTGAAATAGATTGGTGGAGCTACATCCTAAGGCAAGGGACGATGGAAGAGGTTGAGCAAGTGATGGATCCCCTTCCCTCCTGTCATCAGGTGGAAGGAGAGGACTCAAGAGACAGGGAGGAATGGAGGGAGGTCCGTCCTCAGAGAGGTAAGTGAAAACCCTCCCAACCCCCTCCACCCTTCCAGTTGCCCTTGAAGAATAAGTATGAGGCCTTGGAACTTCAGGGCCAGACAAATGAAGATGGAGGGGTAGATCTATCTAGTGAATCACCTAGGGCTTGTCACTCACCCCCATGCCTCAGGACTTCCTCAATTAAGAAGAAAAGGAGAGTAATTGTGGTGGGTGACACCCTTCTGAGGGGAACAGAAGGGCCCATTTGTCGACCACTTGTCTGCTGCCTCCCTGGGGCTCAGATAAGAGATGTTAAAAGGAAACTCTGATCTGGTACAGCCTCTGACTACTACCCACTGCAGGTTTTTCAGGTTGGCAGTGATGAAATTATTATAAGGAGTGCAAGGGCAATGAAGAGAGACCTGGGACTGCTGATTTGGGGGTCTGGAGTGCAAGTAGTGTTTGCCTTCATACCTGCTGCAAGAATGGGTGAAGAGATAAACAGGAAGAGTCTACAGATCAATGCATGGCTATGTGACTGGTGCCAAAGACAGGGCTTTGGGATTTTGGTCATGGGCTGCTATACGAGACACCTGGCCTGCTGGTGGCAGGTGGGATGCACCTGTCCCAGAGGGGCAAAAGGCTTTTAGGGCAGGAGTTAGCAGGGCTCATTGACAGGGCTTTAAACTAGATATGAAGGGGGAAGGGGAGACAACTGGGCCTGTTAGGGACAAGCCCAAGAGCAACATGCCAGGGCTTGAAGGATAGTGGAATAGGGAGGCTTCTCAATCTGCTGTCTCATTTGAGGGAAAGGATAGATGTTTAGACCCTGTCCCACAGGGGGAAAAGGGTACTAGGGCAAGAGTCAGCAGGTCTCATTCACGGAGCTTTAGGCTAGGTTCAAAGTGAGAGGGGGCTGTAGCTGGGCTATAACTAGTGGGGCATTGCTCTAGTATTAATTAAGACCGGAAGGCCTCCTGCCTCCCAAGGGTCCCACCAGTGTGCTCAGCTTGTTCCCTGAAATGCCTGTACACCAATGCACGCAGCATGGGGAATAAACATGAGGAGTTAAGAGGTCTGTGTGCGGTCTAAAGGTTATGATCTGGTGGCAATTACAGAGACATGGTGGGACAGCTCACATGACTGGAATGTGGCCATGGATGGCTATGTCCTTTTTAGGAAAGACAGGTCAGTGAAGCGAGGTGGTGGAGTTGCTCTTTATGTGAGAAAGCAACTAGAGTGTACTGAGATCTGTCCAGGGACAGATGAGGAGCAAGTGGAAAGTCTGGTACGAACTAAGGGGCAGGCTGGCATGGGTGATACAGTTGTGGGGGTCTATCACAGATCTCCTGATCAGGATGAAGGAGTTGATGAGGCTTTCTACAGGCAGCTGAAAGCAGCCTCGTAATTACAGGCCTTGGTCCTCATGAGGGATTTTAACTACCCTGATATTTGCTGGAAGGCCTACACAGCCAGCCATTCACAGTCTAGGAGGTTCCTCCAGTGCATTGATGATAACTTCTTAATGCAAATGGTGGACAAGCCAACTAGGAGAGGAGTGCTGCTGGATCTTGTGCTCACCAAGAAGGAGGGTCTGGTTGAAGTGGTGCCAGTCAATGGCAGCCTTGGCTGCAGTGATTATGAGATGATGGAGTTCAGGATCCTGTATGGGAGGAATATAATGCCTAGCAGGACCACAACCCTGGACTTCTGCAGGGCCAACTTTGGCCTCTTCAATCAATTGTTAAGGGAAGTCTTAATTGTTAAGGGAAGTGTTAATGGGAAAGGGTACTAGGCGTTAAAGGGGCTCAAGATAGTTGGTCAACATTCAAGGACCACTTCTCCCAAGCTCAGGATCAGAGCTTTCCAGTGGGTAGGAAATCAATTAAGGGAGCGAGGAGACCAGCATGGGTAAACAAGGAACTGCTGGGCAAACTCAAGTGGATAAAGAGAATCTGTGGATCATGGAAGGAGGGGTTGGCCACTTGGGAGGAATATAGGACTGTTGTCAGAGGATGTAGGGAGGCAATTAGGAAAGCTAAGGCCTCCTTGGAACTTAATCTTGCAAGTCAGGTCAAGGACAATAGAAAGGGCTTCTTCAAATACATAGCCAACAAAACTAACACTAGAGGCAATATAGGCCCACTGCTGAATGAGGTGAGTGCCCTGGTGACAGAGGATATAAAGAAGGCAGAGGTACTGAACGCCTTCTTTGTCTCTGTCTTTACTCCTGCAGACTCTCCCCAGGGGCCCCAGACTGCTATAGCCCCAGAAGAAGTCAGGATGAAGGAGGAGTTTGTTTTGGTAGATGAGGATTGGGTTAGGAATCAGTTAAGCAATCTGGACATCCATAAATTGATGGTTCCAGATGGTATGCACCCATGGGTGCTGAGGGAGCTGGCGAAGGTCATTGCGAGGCCAGTCTCCATCATCTTTGGTAAGTTGTGGGCAACAGGAGAGGTGCCTGAGAACTGGAGGAAAGCAAATGTCATGCCAGTCTACAAGAAGGAGGACCCGGGTAACTATCGACTGGTCAGCCTCACCTCCATCCCTGAAAAGGTGATGGAACAACTTACTCTTGACACTATCTCTAGACATATCAAGGATGAGGGGGTCATTAAGAGCACTTAACATGGTATTACCAAGGGCAAGTCATGTTTGACCAACCTTATAGCTTTCTATGAGGCAGTAACTAGGTGGATAGATGATGGTAGAGCAGTAGATGTGGTTTGTCTTGATTTCAGTAAAGCATTTGACACTGTCTCCCACAGCATCCTTGTAGATAAGCTGATGAAGTATGGGCTTGATGATCAGGTAGTGAGCTGGATCAAGAACTGGTTGAAAGGAAGAAGTCAGAGAGTTGTGGTCAATGGGACAGAATCTAGATGGAGGTCTGTGACTAGTGGAGTCCCTCAGGGGTCGGTACTGGGACTGGTGTTGTTCAATATTTTCATCAACGACCTGGATGAGGGAACAGAATGTACCCTCAGCAAGTTTGCTGATGACACTAAACTGGGAGGAGTGGCTGACACACCAGAAGGCTGTGCTGCCATTCAGCAAGACCTAGACAGGCTGGAGAGTTGGTCAGGGAGAAACTTGATGAAATTCAACAAGGGCAAGTCTAGAGTCTTGCATCTGGGGAAGAACAACCCCATGTACCAGTACAGGTTAGCGCTGACCTGCTGGAGAGCAGTGTAGGAGAAAGGGACCTGGGGGTCCTAGTGGACAGGAGGATGACCATGAGCCAGCAATGTGCCCTTGTGGCTAAGAAGGCCAATGGCATCCTGGGGTGTATTAGAAAGGGTGTGGTTAGTAGGTCAACAGAGGTTCTCCTTCCCCTCTATTCTGCCTTGGTGAGGCTGCATCTGGAATACTGTGTCCAGTTCTAGGCCCCACAGCTCAGGAAGGACAGGGAACGGCTTGAAGAGCCTAGCACAGAGCCACAAAAATGATTAAGGGAGTGGAACATCTCCCTTATGAGGAAAGGCTGAAGGAGCTGGGTCTCTTTAGCTTGGAGAAGAGGAGACTGAGGGGCGACCTCATCAATGTTTACAAATATGTAAAGGGTGAGTGTCAGGAGGATGGAGCCAGGCTTTTTTCAGTGATGTCCAGTGATAGGACAAGGGGCAATGGATGCAAACTGGAGCATAGGAGTTTCCATGTGAATATCAGAAAAAACTTCTTTACTGTGAGAGTGACAGAGCACTGGAACAGGCTGCCCAGAGAGGTTGTGGAGTCTCCTTCTCTGGAGATATTCAAAACCCACCTGGACATGTTCCTGTGTGATGTACTCTAGGTGACCCTGCTCTGGCAGGAGGGTTGGACTAGATGATCTTTCAAGGTCCCTTCCAACCCCTAGGATTCCGTGGTAAGTAAAATAAGCAGTTGCTTAAGGCACGCTGCATACATCTAACTGCTGAGACAAAAGAACTCACAGAAGAAAGTCTTATTTGCATAACCCAGTAAAACAGAATTTTTTTTTAACTTTTTCTCTTCTTTCTTACATCGCAGAAAAGCTTTCTTCTGCATCTGGAAACCCCAGGGTTAGCATTATTCCAGAAGCTGACTGATTTAGCCAGGTATTACATATCTTACATTCTTCATAGACATCTTCATTTGCCCATCACATAGACATTTTCTTCCTTAGTCTTAGTAGTCCTTGACACAAGTGTGTAATACATAAGAATAATTCTGAAGTTAGATGTTTGAAACTAATTTTAAACTTTTTGCATAAATCTGAAGAATAAATAAATCACATTCATTTCATTGTATCATGATAATGGCAGCACATGCTCTCTTCTCAGATTAAAATTTATTTTAGAAATGAGTACTTTTATAAAAGTAATACTTTTGAGATTTGCGTGTCTGACCTTGTGTTGAGGCTGTCTGAATATTTTTGAAAGACAGTTTTTCATTCTTCCTTAAATCTCTAGGTGAGTGCATTGGCTTAGATTTTAGTTTTAGTTTTCTCCCTCACACAGACATACATACCCAGAAAGGTTGGATAAATTCCTTTTATTTAGAAGCATTAAGAATTGCACACTTTCTGCTAATTTAAAAGGAACATTTTGAGTACGTGAGGCAAACTCTTACTCAAATGTCATAGCATCTTAGCAGGCAGACAACACCAACTGGAGCCTGACTTCTGCAGTTGCAGCTCAGAGATCCACAGACAAAACATTGCAAAGACACAGGAAAGAAGCCAAATCTTGAAATTCATATTTGAATAGCAATCTTTTCTAAGGTTTGAAAATATTTGGCTCAACTAGCTTTTTCTTTGCATGTCTCCAGTAGACCCTGGTTTTGCTTTCTTTGGAAGTACAGAGGGCTTATCTGAAATAGCTGAGACTGGAAACACTAGCTCCACTGAGAGTGAATGCTCAGCTTTGAGGTTTAAGCAATCCCCTCCCCAATAGAAGACCTTAGATTAACAATGTCCTTTAAAAAAATAAATTGAGTTTTAACCACTAAAATAATTTTTTAATTTGATGGAGAATTTCTATTAGAAAGAAAAATTCCAAAAAACCAGCAGGGTTTTCTGGGAGGTGGGAGCCAATTTACAATTACTCTTTAGACATTAAAACAGATCCTCCTGAAAACAATGTTCTAGATCTAGCAGCTGTGACAGTATCAAAGGAGTGCATGAGAGTATGATATGACGGCTTGTAGAAAGAACAAGTTAACAAGTTGTAAATTAGATGTAAAGGAATTCTAAGAAGACATAGTGGCTTGGTTTGGTTTAAATAATAAGGCTGTGAAGGAAAAGTTCCAAAAGTAGTCTTGCACTCAGTTCTGTATGTTTAATTCTGCTGTTTAACATTTGGTTTAGGGGACATTCCATCAAAATTCAGGTTCACATGAAAAAAAATCATAAGTGTAGATTTGATAGCATGTCTACAGATTTACAGGAAACTTTGAATGCAGTTTGATAAATCTACTTATTTTATGTAAAGTACAACAGCTTTTGCATAGTGTGAAGTACTTTACTACGAAGTCACAGGGGTTTTAAGTAAAATACAATTGTCAAAAATGCAGAGGAAATATCCTGAAGGTAATAGGTTCACTTTGTTAGGATTTTGGGACTTGAATGTCAAAAAAATAGGCTTTGGGTCTTTTATTTCTTTGGACTCGGTGAGAGAAATTTAAGCAGGTTAAACAAAGGTTGATCATAGTCCTACAAGACTTTCAGAATGGTATTCAGCTGCTCATGTAGTAAATTTAACCAGAAAATTCTGCTGCCTTTCTCTGTAGAAGGCTGCTCATTTAACATTCATTATTTAAAACTAAAGAGACATAAAGGAAAGATATAAATTATCATTTAGATGACAAAGTATAAAATAAACTTAATAGGGACTTAATAAATTCAAGTACCAATTGGAGATTAAATACATTCAACAGTCATTCTCTAAGACACACCATATTCCATTAAAATATAAAATGAAGAAATTAAGTCTAATGAGGGCTTTTGAAATTATGAATGGCATATGCTAATCCTTTCTAATCTTAAACTTTCTTACCATTTTAATTAATATATACTAAGGAGCTGTCCTCTGCTCAGAGTTGGTTAACAGACCAAAAGATGATGATAGAAAAGAACCACTCCTCATTTTCTTACTGTCTGTATGTTCCCCCTCCTCCAAAAGAACTGGTCAGCTACAGATCTGCAGGCTGTACTCTCCTAAGCTTCAATACAGTTTTGATAACTCCCCAGGACCTCAATTAGGAGATGCTTTAAGGCAATGAAGCTTTGAGTGAACTAATTTAGATCAAACTACTGTTTAGTACTTCCCTCAACATAGGAAACAGACAAACTTTTCAAATTGACATATTTGGAAAATGTATTTATAACCTTTGTGTATATTTTATTTTCTATATGCAGTTTGGTGTGGTAATGGAAGGCAGTAATGAAAGTCCATGATGAGTTCAAAATTTAAAAATACTGAAATTTCATGTAAAACTTTCCATTACCATTATAGAATCAGCCTGAACAAAATTTGTGTAAATATTTAGTTACTGATCTGTACAATATATTGATGATCTCTTATTCCTTTAAAGTTAAGGAAGACATTATATAAATTTAAAATTTAGTATTTTGTGTTCTGGATCATTATTTTGTTGATCATGCACTGATCATTCTATTTGCTGCTATACACTTTACATCATCACCATCATTATGCAGAGTTAATGAATGAGAAGTTATACCTGCCTGCTGTATTGATGGCATTTTTCCACTTTTATAAAAAGATACCTTGCTGATATTTTTAAATTTAAGGGAATAGGGTTTAATTTACTAGCTTATTTGCAATATCTCTGTCCCAGTGTAAACTTATACAAATCCTCCGAAATGCATGTATTTGAACTGATAAATTAAGTGAAAATCAGATGTCCTTAAAAAAATTTAATAGATTTTGAATTCATAAAATAATATGTCATCTTGGAAATCCTGACAATAGATTTTTTTTTTTTTTTTTTACAATGTCCAGTCTAGGCATTGTCTACATAAGCAGTTTTTTTTAATGTCTCTTCCCATCTTTTCTGGTCCTGTATTTCTATAGCATCTCTTCATCTGAGTAGCTGACCAGCACCTTAAGTATCATAAAATAATAAATCAGTATGCAGTATTCACCTCATCATATTCCAGGACACACAATGCAATATTTCTGATGATTCTCATTAGCTGTTGAAACAAAAATTCGGAGCTTCCAAACCCCCTTGCTTTCTAACACTCCTCACCGCAGTGGGAGGCTGGTGCGGCTGGGTAAGGATTCCGAGATCAAGACCCAATAACAACAAACAAGCTGTTATTGAGCAGGCACTCTTTATTGCAGCGCTGGGAAGCACTGGGGAATTATCCACCATGAGTGCTCCAACGAGTCAGTGAAACACCCCTACTAATATACACCAAAAACATGCATATTCAGTTCCATGTCAATGAGTTCCTAGAATTCTTCTACGTAGTAATTTTATTTCCTGGAATTGGCTATCTTTGTAATTATGCATGCTCGAGGGTCTCCTGTGGGGTTCTTTGTTGATTCTAGTCCTTTGTCGTCTTTGTCCTGGTCCTGTCTCCAGTCTCCTGCTGGTAGATTGCCCAGGTGGGTCAGAATCCACATCAGTGTGTCTGTAGGTGCCCAGGGTCTTAGAAGACTTGATGTTCTCACAACCTACAGGATGTTTGGCATAGTTGACTGATAGTTTCACAAAGCACCTTGTTTTAAAAGCAACCCTTAGTATAGAAATTCATTATTTTAGTAAACTTTTATTAGGCTATATTTCTATTGAATTTACTAACAAATATTCTATGATGTATCACTGTTTTGCTTTAGTAAACTGGAAATATACTTTGTCATTGAAGTGAAGGAAGAAAATGCAAGCAGGAAGATCTCCTTTGTAGGCTCCAATCCTCAGAGCAGTCTGTCCTGAAAGAGGCTAGCATCACTTCCCTTTGGAGCTATTGAGTTTCTTTTCACATGCTGATTTTTTTTTTTAATGTGTTTGGTTTTATTGTGTTAAACATATAATGAAATATTATTTGCTGTTCTTAATCTTATCTGGTGACAGGAGAGTAGCAGAGGGGAATAATGTGTTTGATGTTTCTTGGCAGCAACTGACAGTAGTCAATGTCTGATATTTGGTTCTGAACCGTGTGAACCACTGTTGATGCACTGTGACCTGTTTGGGTGATTCTGGTAGCATCTGTAAAGACATGCAAAAAAGAACTGTGAAAAGAAGGCAAAAAGGAACATTTTTCAACACAGAAGTAGCAATTTAGGAGAAACACATTACTTGCCTATTTCCTTTACTCACTACTAATTCAAGTTAAATACTTCCTTTAGTTCACCCCTTTTGTGTCATGGAAAGGCATTCATTACTCTAAATGCAGATTCAGGCGTTGTGTCAGCTTGTAATAGTGCAGTTTATCACCACAGCAAGAGTGAAAAGCACAGAAAAATTAGGTTAATCAATACCTCTGCAATGTGTTTGACATCACATTCAGGAAAGTTTAGAAGTCATTGCTAACTGCAGGCCATAAACAGCCTGAGAGCTCTGTGTATGCTCTTGATGTGAATTGTGGTTCTTCATGCAAATCGAGGGCAGAATATGCTGTAAGCTTTTGTTACTCGTGCACCTCCTGCAGAACAGTAGCATCTTGGATTGTATAAAATGCAACACCACTGCTTCTGACATTCCTTCAGAAAGAAATTTACAAGTGTTTCTGAGTCTCCATTTGGCAGACCTAGGCAAAATGTCTAACCAAGTGTTCTGTTTAAAACCTGTGCTTAAAAGCAATAATTTTTAACTTTTAAAACTATTCATTCAGTGTTTGGGAGGTGAGGATTAGTTGCTGGGGACAGGTATTTGGGTATTTATGAACATTTCAGTGTCTTACACTGGTTCAAGGTGAAAAATTACCAACTGACACTGCAGAAAGTATTTCTGAGGCAGTTGATTGGCAAGGGATGGGATGTAGCACAATATGCTTACAACTATAGGGAATTTAAGGAGAAAAACCCCTCTTTTTGTACTGCAAAACCACAGGACTTAAGTGTGCAGATTCACATCTATTATAAAACTCTCTTATACTAAATGAGAACTTAAACAAATCCTGTGATGATGCTTCTGATACATCATAGGATATTCGTTAGTAAATTCAGTAGAAATATAGACTAATAAAAGTTTACTAAAATAATGAATTTGCTATACTAAGAGGGTTGCTTTTAAAACAAGGTGCTTTGTGAAACTATCAGTCAACTATGCCAAGCATCCTGTAGGTTGTGATAACATTAAGTCTTCTAAAGACCCTGTGGTGCCTACAGACAACCCACATGTTGATTCTGACCCACCTGGGCAATCTACCAGCAGGAGACTGGAGACAGGACCAGGACAAAGATGACAAAGGACTAGAATCAACAAAGAACCCCACAGGAGACCCTCGAGCATGCATAATTACAAAGATAGCCAATTCCAGGAAATTAAATGACTATGTAGAAGAACTCTGGAAACTCATTGACATGGAACTGAATATGCATGTTTTTGGTGTATATTAGTCGGGGTGTTTCACAGACTCCTTGGAGCACTCATGGTGGAGAATTCCCCAGTGCTGCAATAAAGAATGCCTGCTCAATAACAGCTTGTTTGTTGTTATTGGGTCTTGATCTCGGAATCCTTACCCAGCCGCACCAGCCTCCCACTGCGGTGAAGAGTGTTAGAAAGCAAGGGGGTTTGGAAGCTCCGAATTTTTGTTTCACTTCCTAATGACAGTGACAAGCTTACGACACTTTTTTTAAAAAATAAGTTTATTCCTGTGTCTTTTATCTCAAAACTTTCCACAGCCTTCTGTGTTGTAATCCTCCATAAAGTAGGCAGTTTTCATGTTTAACTTAATTGTTAAAAGCCATTAATCTGCCTGAGGTTTGCTCAGAGCAAGGACTGAGCACCATGGTTTTTTGCATTTTACAAAGCATTTGTGTAGTTTAAAACATTTTTTGTCAGTTATTTTAAATAATATGTTGTTCAAGATATATCAGCAGTTACTGTAAGCCCTCAGCAATTTTATTTTTTTTAGAGATACTGTATACAGTTTATACAATTAATAACCTGAGATAAAGTTCTAAGACTCAAAGATGAAGTTATAGAAACCAACAGTCCTTATCCTTAGCATGCCTAAAGAGACGTTACTTTATTGAAATCAATGGAGCTATATAACTTCAATTCAGGACCTGTACTGGGATGCTTATCTAAAGCTAATTTTAAAAAATAAATCTTGAAATTCAGTAAAGTAGTTAATAAATTGAGGTTTTCCTGAAAGAGTTTTGGAATTAGTGCTATTTTTACTTGAACAAGGACACAAGGAATACACTCATCATAAAATAGATCTAGAACAGGAAGAGTAATAAAGGACAATTAAAAAGCTCACAGTGGTCAATTGATGAGGCTTGAGTACAAGTGAGATGCGCTCATAGAATTATAACAACCTAAAGTTTATTTCTGATGTCTTTTTCTACTTACATATGCTAAAAAGCCCCCTCCCCACCTTTTGATGAATATATTTTGAAGCCAGAGGGGGACCATTACAATCATTTAGTCTTAACTTTTGTATAGTGCCTGCTATGTGTTTTGTAGCAAACTTCCTCAATAGTATTTTTATATTGTTACGTGTTATTTTTTTTACACAGTATTTCTAGAAAGTGAGATTTCTGGATTACACTGTGGACAGTGTCTCATCCTATTATTTAAGTTGGCTGTGGGGCAACCCCAGGCATTCTTTTATCTCTGACTATTATTCAGAGAATAGATAACATTTTCTGGGATAGGCCCTCTAAAGCCTTCCAGTACTTACATCTTACATCACAGATTGTTTGGTACATGAGCCTGTAAGCATTGACTCAGAAAAAACATTTAAGTACCTGTAGACTTATTTGTAAAAATGAGTTTTAAATACCAATTAAAAATGCATTTCTTTTGAATGATTTAGCTGTGATTTTATCATCAGCTAAGGTTGTTATAATAATTTTTAATCATGAGAGCATACAAGTTTCTGAAAAACCGGAAGGCAAAACTCAAGCTTCCAGCTCTGAAATGTACCCTCCTTATAGCCAGTTTCTTGTATTGCTTTGCTGTATTAGTGTGTCATTTGAGAGAGAAGGACAGAGGCAGACTCCCTAGCCAGCTATTAATTTATTAAAATATTTCTCCTAAAGGAATCAGTGTTATTCACACCTGCAGGCTCAAGTAGAATATGCTTATTATAAATGCTAACTCAAGAAGGAGTCCAGATGTGATTCTGGATGAAATTATCTAGAGGAATTTTGCAGTTGTAAGCCAAATGTCAAATTCAGTAAGAATCCAAGGGGATAGTAATATGATGAGAGTAGCAATAAAGGTGCTTCGGACCACAGTGATTCATGTAGTCCATGGGCTCCTTCAGGTGTTGGCAACATTGCAGTGGCTGCTTGCAGGCAGATCAATGACTTTGGGTACTTTATTCTGGCACTTAATAATAAATCCACCATGTAATTTATCAACCCTGATAGTCTCTGGATAATGGCCAAAAAGAGGAAATAATTTATCTACCATGTGCATCTACTTAAAAGCTGGAACAAGTCTTCATTTTTATTAAACAAGTCACTCATTTATGGCCTTCATTCTTGCATAGCAAGTCCAAATGGTTTTCTGGAGCATTTCTGTGCGATTATGGACTTTCCTGTAAAATCTACATTAGCAAGGAGATACTTTATTATGTATCAAATGAAATACTGTTAACCATTTAAAATCCAAAACCAAATGAAATTTTGTAACTGTGCCTGTCTTTTAAATTTAGCATATGCATCACCTTTTTTGTACCCTATCATCCAAGTTCATTTAAATGAATTTTATACTGCCATATCATGTGATGAACTAAAGGGGAATGATAATCATGATGATAGGCTAAGTATGAAGAATGGAAAATTGAGATTAAGACTAATTGCTAAAATCTCAGGGACTTTTATAGTAATAATATTTCTACTGAATTGTCAAGTGTTTTTTTTTCATCTGGGAAAACCACAATAAAACTCAGAGATAAATACATTATCACATATTGTTACATGGAAAAAAAAAAATTATGAAACTGAAAGCTTTTGAAACCTAATGTTGGGTCTACAAAAAGCTGTTACCAGAGTTCAGCATGGTGTACTAAGTGTATATTACCCCACCCAGCTTCCACTTCTCAAAAAAACCTACCACCACCACTCCCAGTACCAACACCAGAAAAAACCCAGCTCAACCTGCCCTTCAGGGGACCTCCCCTCCCCTGCCCCCATCCCCCGCCCCTATCGATTCTGTTCTTTCCTAACCCCTTACTCTTTCACTGATCTAGACCCAAACAATACATAAAATGAAAACAAACCAAACCTCCAAGAACTCCACAAGCCGCAACAGCTCTTCCAATTTATTAGCAGCACTCATTAATAGATGAAACACACTTTGTTTCTGCCTCAAAACCCACCAAGGAGCCATCAGAGGGACAAGAGATGCACCTCTGATTAACATACGAAAGAACTGAGATAACACTGAGGAGAGAAGCAAACGTAGGGGGGGGGAAGAGCTGTGCTGGGGAACTAGAGCTGTGCTGGTGGTTGGTCAGGAAGAAGGGGACTTATGCTTGGGCACCTTCTTCCCCACCAACCACCAGCACCCTTCTCCTTCCCCAGCACCCTTCTCCTCCTCCAGCACCCTTCTCCTCAGGTGTTCTCAGTTCGTTCCTATGTTCATCGCTGAGGCGCATCTGCTGCCCCTCTAATGGACCTTGGCCAGGTATGGAGCAGGGGAAGCTTCTCAGCTTCTTACCAGAGCCACTCTTGGGCCCTTTCCCCCACTACCAAAAACCCCACCAAATCAAACCAGAGCATTTCATCCTTGCCTCTGCAAATCACATATGAAACAATCATTAGCAAAATTCACATTCAGCACAAAAGTTTTTAGGAGCTTCACTCACACTGCAAAAAACAAACAAACAAACAAACCACCCAAAATAAAACCCACATCAAAATAAAGCCAGCAGCTCGATGCTGTTAGAAATGAATGGTAGTGTTGATTTTGCATTCTAGTGTTAGAAATGTAGTGTTTGGTTTGGTTCACATATATATATTCTAGTGTTAGGACCACATATGTATTAGGATATTAGGACCACATATAGGAATATATAGTTTGTTTGAGATATATATTTTAGTGTTAGGATAATTGTTTGTTTGAGAGATATCTACACATTCCAATGACACCTGGAGTGGTTTATGGGCCAAGAAACTGAGGGACTTAATTGGGCTCCATCTGGGGGATCTGAACATGGAGAAGGATTTATGGCCCAAGATAAGGCCGAACAAAGCTACTTCTATGCTGCTCTTCAGGGCAGGATGACACCAGTAGATTGTTAATTGGGAAGACAGCCAAGGGGGCAAGAAAGGTCAAAATTTTACCTTAAAAGGTAAAAAGTAAACTGCTAAAATGGAGTGTGTAAACAGGGGTGGGAAACTTATAGGATAATTTGAAGCGTCGGATAGGCTGTAAACCCTGGAGTACTCAGCCAGTGGGGAAACAGGGGAGGGAATTTTGCGTCGGGAATAGGCAATATAAACCGCTATTCACCTTGCTATAGGTGTGCCTACTTGCTTAGGTCACCCATTCTTGCAAGAATGTAAATAAACTGTGCTTCGCTGAAGGATCTGTGTGGGCCTGCTCATTGGCATGACAAACGTTTCTCACAATGCCACACAGAAAAGAATAATTTACACACAATCCACCCCTTGTCCATTTTCTACAATATTAACAAAAGTACCCATAATTATACTTTAGTTCATGTTTTGCCCAATACCTTTCCTTATTTATATTCTAGTTTCTCTCCCACCTGGTTAGCCAATAATGTCCTGGTTCTTTGCCTCTCTCCTGGCTTTTATAGGTTTTGACAGGAAATGGGTGGGAATACTGACCCTTCCAGTCTTTCAGGGTCCTGAGGACCCTTTCCATATGTATCAAACACCATGCCAGGGTCTCCCAAACCATATCACATACCAGCAAATGAGTGTAGGACTTCATATTGTGTTGACAAAACAGTTAGAGAGCATTTGGCAGAAGAATAATCAAGGACAGGCTGCGATCAAGTAAATGATTTGCTCAGCCTGGTTGCTGAGCTTCAGGAGGAAGTGGAGAGGTTAAAAACCGTATGGGAATGTTAAAGGGTGTTAGATTGGTGGAGCTGCACCCTGCCATCCTTAGGGAAAACGCAGCAGGTGGAGGCTCCACGGGAGCTAGAGGATCACCAGTCATCAGGCAGAAGGATGTGAGCTAGGAGAGAATGGAGGGGGAATGGAAGCAGGGCCCTGCTTGGGGCAGCAGGAGAGTTCCCACCAGACCCTCCCTGCCTTCCCAGGTGCCCTTACAGAAGAGACACAGGGCTCTGGAGAAATGGGACCAGAGAAACAAGGATGCTGAAAAAGCCCCGCCCAGGGACCTGCTGAAGCAGTCAGCTCCATACAATTAAGACTGCTTCTATGAAGTTGAAGCAAGCAGCTCCTCATATTAAGACTTCTTCTGAGAAGGGCAAGAGGAGGGTGATAGTGATAGGTGATACCATTCTGGGGGAAACTGAAGGTCCCATATGCCAGCCAGATCCTTCATAGAGGGAAGTCTTCTGCCTCCCTAGGGCCAGGGTAAGGGATATAACCAGGAAACTTCCTGGTCTGATACAGCCCTCAGACTATTACTCTCTTTTGATCTTTCAAGTAGGTGAGGTTAAAAAAAGAGGTTTGATAAAGAAAGATTTCAGGGCATTGGGTGACTGGTCAAGGGTTCAGGAGCACAAGTTTTGTTCTCCTCTGTCCCTTCAGCCTTGGGGAACGATGAATGGGTAAACAAAGAGACCAGACAGATCAATGCTTGGCTCTAGAACTGGTGCTACCAGCAGGACTTTGGGTTTTTTGATCACTGATTTACAGGACACTGGGCTGCTGGCAATGGATGGGAAGGCCCTGTCCCACAGGGGAAAAAAAGGGTACTAGGGCAAGAGTTAGAGGGGCTCATTGATAGGGCTTTAAACTAGGTTGGGAGGGGGTGGGGGATAAAGCCAGGCTTACTACAGATGAGCCTAGGGGTGGTGCCCATGTCAGGGATGAAATCGACAACTCAGCTCAAGTGCATTTACACCAATGAATGCAGCATGGGTAACAAACAGGAAGAGCTGAAAGCCCTTGTGCAGCAAGATAACTACAACCTAATAGCCATCACAGAAACACAGTGGGATGGAATTCAGGACTGGAATACTTCAGTAGGTGGTTACCAGCTCTTCAGAAGGAATAGGCAAGGAAAGAGAGGAGGTGGGGTGGCTCTATATAACAAGGAGAGCTTTGATTGTATAGAGCTCAATGATAGTGGTGACAGTGTAGAGTGTTTATGGGTAAAGACAAGACGGAAGGCAAATAAGGCAGATAATCCTGTTGGGAGTCTGCTACAGACCACCCAACCAGGATGAGGAAGCAGATGAAACATTTTTCAGATGGCTGGCAGAAGTCTCAAAATTGCCAGCCCTAGTTCTGGTGGGGGACTTTAACCTACCAGATATCTGCTGGAAAAGTAACTCAGCCACAAGCAGGCAGGCTAGGAGGTTCTTCAAGCGTATGGAAGATAACTTCCTAACACAGCTGGTGAGCGAGCCTGTCAGGGGAAGTGCCTTACTGGACCTGCTGTTCACTGGACCTTCCGTGTTCACAGGGAAGGCATGGTGAGGGATGTGGAGGTCAGAGGATGTTTCAGGCTTAGTGACCATGAAATAGTTAAATTCTCAATACTTAGTGAAATAAGGAGAGAGGTCACCAAAACCTCTGCTATGGAGTTCCAGAGGGCAGACTTCAGCCTGTTTAGAACACTGGTTAGGAGAGTCCCTTGGGAGTCAGTTCTGAGGGGCAAAGGGTCTCAGGAAGGCTGGATGCACTTTCAGAAGGAAGTCTTAAAAGCACAGGAGCAGGCTGTCCCCATGTATCGTAAAACAAACTGTCGGGGAAGACAACCAGCCTGGCTGAACAGGGAGCTTTTGCTGGTACTCAGGGAGAAAAAGAGAATCTAACACCTTTGGAAGGAAGGATGAGCAACTCAAGATGAGTACAGGGAGCTCGTGAGGACATACATAGAGAAAATTAGGCAAAAGCCCAGCTGGAGCTCAATCTGGCCACTACCATAAAGGACAATAAAAAAAGTTTTTACAAATATATCAACAGCAAAAAGAGAAGCAGGGAGGATCTCCAACCCTTATTGGATGAGTGGTGGAACATGGCAGCCAGAGATGAAGAATCCTGTATAACAGGGGAGGTCCCAGATGACTGGAGGCTTGCCAGCATCATTCCCATCTACAAGAAGGGCCCAAAGAAGCATCCTGGGAATTACAGGTCTGTCAGCCTGACCTCAATACCAGGGAAAATAATGGAGAGGCTCATCTTGAATGCACTCATGGCAAGCGCAGGATAGCCATGGGATCAGGCACAGCCAGCATGGGTACAGGAAAGGCAGGTCCTGCTTGACTAACCTGATCTCCTTCTATGATCAGGTGACCTGCCTGGTGGATGAGGGAAGAGCTATGGACATTGTCTGTCTGGACTTTGGAAAGGCCTTTGACACTATGTCCCACAGCATTCTCCTAGAGAAGCTGGTGGCTCATGGCATACACAGGTACACTCAGCTGGGTAAAAAACCTGTCTGGCTGAGCCCAGAGAGCTGTATTGAATGGGGTTGGATGCAGCTGGTGGCTGGCCACCAGTGGTGTCCCCCAGGGCTCAGTTTTGGGTCCAGTCTTGTTCAGTATCTTTATTAATGACTTAGATGAGGGGATTGAGTGCTTCCTAAGTAAGTTTGCAGATGACACTAAGCTGGGAGGAAGTGTTGATTTGCTTGAGGGTAGGAAGGCTCTGCAGAGAGATCTGGACTGACTGAATCAATGGCCAAGGCCAACTGTGTGGGGTTTAACAAGGCCAAGTGCCGGGCCCTGCAGTTTGGTCAAAACAACCCCATGCAAAGCTACAGGCTTGGAGATAAGTGGCTGGAAAGCTCCATGGTAGAGAAGGACCTGGGGGTGCCAGTTGACAGCCAACCTGAGCCAGCAGTGTGCCCAGGTGGCCAAGAAGGTCAACAGCATCCTGGCCTGCAGCAGGAATAGTGTGGCCACCTGGAGTAGACAGGGGATCAAACCCCTGCACACAGCACTGGTGAGGCTACACCTCGAGTGCTGTGTGCAGTTCTGGGCCCCTCACTGCAAGAAGGATGTAGAGTTGCTGGAGCACATCCAGAGGAGAGTTACCAAGCTGGTGAAAGGTCTACAAAATAAGCCCTATGAGGAGAGGCTGAGGGAACAGGGATTGTTTAGTTTGAGGAAGAGGAGGCTGAGGGGAGACCTCATTGCTCTCTACAACTACCAGAAAGGAGGTTGTAGAGAGGCAGGAGTTGGCCTCTTCTCTCAAATGAATAACGACAGGACAAGAGGAAATGGCCTGAAGCTGTGCTAGAGGAGGTTTAAACTGGATAAGAATTAGAAATAATTTCTTTACCAAAAGAGCAATTAGACAGTGGAACAGACTGCCCAGGGAGATGGTGGAGCCATCATCCCTGGAAGTATTTAAAAGAAATACAGATACAGTGCTTAGCAACATGATTTGAGCACTGAAAGGGCAAATCAGGTTATAGTTGGGGGATTTAGGTTATGGTTGAACCTGATGATCTTCAAGGTCCCTTCCAACCAGGATGATTCTATGACCCTGAAGAGAGAACTAATGGCCATTATGAAAATAATGTTACTGGGGAGAGGGAGGCAAAGTCTATGAAAAGTAGACTTGCAAAGCATCCAGAACAGCAAGCTCAGGAAAGCAAATTGGCAATGTGTTCAATATATTTCATGGTGAAAAAGGGGATGAAGAGCATAGGAGCAGATAGAATAGGAAGGTCCATCTCAAGTAAAAGGATTGTCAGTGCTAGATACAGAGAAGGTCCATGATGAACAGTTGATATTTCTCAACATGTTTTTCACACTGGTCTTGTCTGTAACAGCAACCATAATACACATTTTCCTTAATTTAAGTGCACAGATAAGCATTGCATACATTCAAGAGTAATGAGCTGCCTGATTAGAGGTATGTATTTCAGTACCCTTTAACAAATGATCAAAGGAAACTTAGATCACATTCTCTCAATTTCATTTTTATGAAAGATGTCACATAAATATCAGCCCAGGCAGGAAAGTGTGTGAAAGTCCATTAGAGAAAGCATAAATAATTTCTAAAAACTTATTATCCAGTCAGAAGTTTACCCTGATACTCTCCATTATGGCCCAGTGTTTGATCCCTATTCCTCTAAGTAACTACTTCAATAAGAAATTCCATTCAGCTGGTTAGAATCCCATTTAACTATGCTCCTGACTCATTTGTGGGCCTAACTGCTTACCACTGATGGCAGAGGATTTAGCATTTGTGCTCACATGTCAAGTAGACATTTGACTGCTTAACTTTTGTCTTACACATTGCAAAATAAATACAAGAAAAAGTTTAACATGGGAAAGACATCAGGCAAGAAGTCAAGCAGACAAGATCAACGAAAGCATTCAAGTTCTCTCAAAAGAGTGTTTGTTTTAAAGATAAATTGAGCAATAATGAAATTGACCTTCAACAAATCATTCAAATTGTATTCGAGCAGCTTAGCTAGAAAGATATCAACAGACTAGTAAGATAATTCTAACTTGTAAAGAAAATAATGGGGAAAGGAAGTACAAAAGTCATTGTAAAATGCCATTTTATCAGCCTTTAATTAACTAAGGCTAGCAAAACATATTTCCATCTAAACTAGGTCTTGAGAATAATCCACCTTAAAAAAAAAAACAAAACAGAAAAAAAATATGTTGAAAACCTGAATAAACAAAAGCAAATTCTCAAATACCATCAGCTGGAAAGAAAAGTATCGCAGCCTAAACTATAGTCAGAGAACCTACAAGTCTGTTTTCCTTCCCGTAATCACACTAAATGTACTACAACTCTCAGTCTTCTCCAAAATGACATGAGAGGATCTCCAGGTCTGATGTCAAAAATATATACAGGATTCATTCATCCCTAATAGACAATCATTGAACAAATCACCTTTTGTCATTGCTAATATCACTGAATCAGAGATTTAGGCTGCCATGCCAAGCAAATCCAAAACACAAAATCTAACCTGCCTTTGGCTTGGTATTACTGCACAAGAAGCTCTCAGGCAATGTCTACAAATCCAGCCCTACACTTCAGTTCCCATGTTACTAATGATGAAAGAAATCTCATGCTATTTTAGGCAGAGAAATACACTTCTTACCAGTACTTGCTGCTCTAACCCATGTGGCTACTGCTTCTTGAGTGTCCAACACATACCCTCCAGGAACTCCTATTGAGAAGATGTTTCCTCTCCTAATTCTCTGTTCTCTTTACCACGTATGGAAGATTACCCCTCTCCTGAGCAGTTTAATTAGGTGTGTTAATCACCTCACCTGCCCTGGCACCTGGGAAAAGCCCAATTATTAATAGTAGCTGGGCTCACAAGCAGGCTTGTGAAACTGGTACCAGGGAGGTAAGAAAACAGTTCTGATTAAAAACATAAATCATCTGAGTTGTTGAATAAATTACAGCTCCTTCATGTCTTAGCAACTGACACAGAGATCACTGACAAGAAAACCACAAGTAATACTAAAAGGAAAGGAGGGTAAAAAGGTAGAGTGAAGATTATACATGACTAGCTTTTGGAATTTTTTCTTTCTTATTTTGCAGGTATATATTTTTCAGTTCCATGAGAGTTATGTGTGAAGTAATCCTCATTATAAGCTTCTCCTTGAATTCCATTACATTTTCCCATTCAACTTAGAGAGTCCCTATGAGAATTTACTTTTCTCAGCATCTCAGAGTTAGATAGGTGTGTTCCTGGAAATGCTGATTAGAATAAACTATGGTCAGCAGCAATCAAAGTTTCTTAATGTTCATTTTGTTGCAGTTACTTTTTGCTTTCTAAGAAAAAAAAGTGAGGAAGATTTTGTGAGACTGAAGACAATACTAATAGAAATAATAAAAAGTCATGATCTACTATATTATGTCTATCATTCTCAACAAATATTATTGGTTATGTGGTTTTTCTGTACGAAAACATATATTGGACCTTTATTTTCCCAGAAAATAATCCCTTTTATTAATAAACAACTCTAAATTTGAAAAAAAAGTACACATCCTTGTGGGCACAAACCAGCCTCAGAAAGGGGTAAAGAATAACTACAAGTACATTAAAAATATTTCACTTTTCCACTCTTGCCATTTGGCATTCTTTTGAAACATATATAGTGGCCTCTCTTAGGAGTAAAATTTGGACTTGATGAATCACTGATGAGGTAACTGCTAACTCCTGTTTCTGCTTCCCTTTGGTGATAATTCTTGCAGCTTGTGTTTTGTTGTCACTCAGTGGAGGAGAGGCCATAGTCCTGTACAGCAGTCAGGGAACAGCAGGGGCAGTTATGTACATGCTAGTGCAGTCACACCATTTACAGATGTTTAAAACTTCCCATAGATGGAACCATTAACTTCTGTTATGGCTTCAAAAAAGGGAACTAGAGCCAGTAGGTAAAAGTAGACCGAAAGGCAATAGCTATCTGCCTGTCCTATAAGCAGAAGAGTAATTCAGACTGAGGAAATGAGACTAGCAATCATTGTGGGAGATACAGACAATAGAAAACCAAACCTCTTAAAAAAAAAGATATTCTGGAAATGTAATGTGGACTTGCAGAGCCAAACAGATAACTAAGTGTCTAGTTCTCAAGTCTCTTACGTGTCTTAGGAAATGGTCCTCCCTGACAAGGCTTTTGTAGTGAAAAAAAAGACAAGAAAGTCTATCAGAAAAGTTCTCAAGATGCATGTTTTTAGAAGCTCCTTTAAAAGAAAAATTCCTGCTGGGTTGTAGAAAAATAGTTAATGTTCCAAGAGCTTTTATCCTGCTGTTATTTAGTGCCTTGAGAATAATATACTTCCACATGTTCTTAATCCCTGTATGTTCTCTGATTTGGATGAAATGGAAAGAGTTAACAACTTGGTCTCATGTCAGCTGAAAAGTCTGAAGAGAAGATTTGATCATATCACATTAAGATAGTCTAACAAATAAGGAGAATGACAAAGCAAAAAGCATTTTCTGGTGTCAATCATTCTTTTATTTTGAAATATTATTTACCTATTAACATAATGAACTAGGTGAAAAGCAAAATTTCAAATGCCACCTCATACCTAAGAAATCAGATTTTAATTGAAGAGATAGAAAATGGGAAATTTATCCGATTCTTGTTTTTTAGTTTTGGTTGTTTGTTGTTTGGTTTTTTTTCCTCATAAAATCAGAGCTGAAGTCAAGATTCTGCAAATAATCTTGATTTATTTTCATTGAAGGACTATGGTAATAATAATACAAATGGACAGTTAGATTTCTATATGTATTTGTTCATTTGTGTCTCTCAGTAAGTATTTGTATGCAGAAGACACTAATAAAAGTAGGCAGACACCCAGGACCATGCCTATGGGCTTTGCCTTTCAACATCTTGCAAACGGGCAAGTGTTAAAACTTCAAAATAGTCTTTCCTAACCTGGAGTCTGAATATGTTTATTCAGCATCTTACCCAGGGCTTCCTCATTCATAATTGTTTGGGAATGGTGCTCGTGCCTCTATAAAGGTTTTCATTGAATGGTCCCTACTCTTGCCTCTGTAAAGGTTTTCATTTAGAGATTGTTAACAATCTTTCAGTCTTTGTAACTTGTGCAAGAGTTTCTTACTAGCTCCTTCTCAGTAACTTCTCACAGTATTCCAAACACTTGATGGATTTTCAGCTGAGCTACCTGATTGAACAATATTGTTTAATCCCACGTGTGTTGACCTCTAGCCAAACCCCAAACAGTAGCTCAAATGGTACACCAGATATTTGCAGAATTAAATACATCTCCTATTTGGTGGTCTATGGGAGCATATGGCTGGAGAGGATCACAGACCAAAGTGCAATAATTCAGAAGTCATCTCTTTTGTGTGCCACCAGAAATCACAGGTTTTCATGCACTTCAAAACACCCCATAACAGACTTCAGAGCAGCTAAAGATGAAACTAGAACTACTGTGTACAATAGCACAACATGAGTGTATAAAAGTATAGTTTTAAGCATTCAGAAAGGTGGTTATCCCCATTTATACACCATTCCTCAATCAACCTCAGACAGAGATTTTGCAGTTCTAGCTACCAGATCCCCTGAGAAGTAATATAACTTTCCCAAGTTGTATTTTATTCCTGTGATGAAAACTTGCATAGAAATTACATGCCACCTCATTTTTTTAATGGAAACAGTAAGTTTTTTAATGCATAGGCCTTCTGCCTAGAAGTAAGTCAGGGAGATGGGAAGATGTCATATTTCTGGGTGTCAGAAGCAGCTAAAAAATGCACTTAGTTTCTACTTACCTCAGCCTATTGCACCTAACCACTGACCTCCAGATTAGCTTATGTCTTCTGAGCAAATTCCACTTAGATTAAGTACTTCATTATTATTAATTTTACTATTCTACTTATTTACTTCTCCCTACTGACTTTAAATACATGATTCATAGCCAGATCAAGCTCTAATAAGTATTACTTCCCTTAGCCATCTGGCCACAGCCTGGACAATACTTAACGTCAAAACTGAATTTTAACTTCTTGAAGAAATAATTAAATCAGTGTTAGCAGCAGCCCATGTGGAAAGTGTCTGCATAGTAATTAATTACCAGCAGCCTGTCTTTAATTTGCCTGTGTGCATGGTACCCCTACAGTAGCATGAGAGAGGCAGCAGAACATTTATATAAATTAAAATCAATAGCAGGCTGAGTACTAAGCCTCGTGGAATTTCTTCTCAGCAAATGGAAATTTTAGAGACTAAGGACTTAAATTTAGCTGCTTGACTTTTTTCATCAAGGTAAAATTCAAAACAACTAGTTATGATTTATGATATAGTAATACCTGGAAAGCTTTTTAGTGATGATATTATATTTCTGTAGAGTAAAAATGAAGGCTTCTTCAAGTTTCAAAATACTTTATTGACATGCCAAACTTTGTTACCTTTCAAAGGCTTTTTATTTTTAATTTCACTGAAGGAGAATTTTTTTTCTCATTCCCTGCACAACATTTAAAAAAATAATTAATTTATTAATAAGAAGTATAATTTCTGGTATCTTTGAAATGATTTCTTGGCCCAAAACCAGAAGGAAAAAAAGTTTTTCATTCTGTACTTCTGTTACAATGTAACTGTCAGTTCTTTATGTGTGAAGTTCGGTAAATTCATTCTATCTTTCACTTTAGTAGGAATGCTGGCTCTCAGAGTTGTAACTTACAGTAGGTGAGAATCTGACTCAAAGCCTTCATTAATATATTTATACAGAGAAAATATTTATATATATAAGTACATATCTAGATATAGATATTTCTGACATTCAGAACTTCCACCCATTTGAAGGACTAAAAAATCCCTCTTACTGTAATGGCTACAGTGCTGCATTTCATAGAGCAGTTAATGAGATCTGGATGCCTTGAGTGACTTATTTAAAGTAATTCAGCAAGGAAATGGTGGAGTCCCAAAGCCCCTTGCTGTCGCCAGAAGACAGAAAGCACTGCTTCTCTCAATGGGTTAAAATTGATAGGCAATAAAAAAACTCTTCTTAAACAGTGAACAGTTAAGAATTCATGCTAAAATCTACGTTCATTAGTTTCAAGATATATACATTAGCCTGCCACAAAATTATATTATCATTTAATCTGTTCTTTTCTGCCCTGCCATCTTGTACTTTAGTGCAATTTACAATTCTGCTTATTGTCATTTAACTTAGATTGTAAACACTTTGGCAGAAGGAATGTACCATTACTAATATTGTGAAGTGCACTGCTTTTCTATTATATGGTATGGATAATACATAATGAGACAATCTGAGTCTTGTAAATCTAAATTGAATGTACTTCTGGGAACCTTGTTATTATATACTGAATGTTTTCCATGTCTTGCTTTTGTAAAACAGCATTTATTTGGAATATAATTATATGCATATGACCAATAGGCAATTGCTAATAGATACTGCCATCTCATATAGAGCATTTTGTTTTGAATTAAGCACAACTTTTACTTTTTGCATTTTGTTTCTAAGGATACGGTCATGAGCAGGGAACATTTTCCTCAGGAGCTCATCTGTTCCTGCTGCTTGTCCCTCACCTGAAGTCATAAGCCTTTGTTTGTGGCTATAATCAGCTCTGCAGAAACTAATTGTGATGTCACAGGTGGAAGATTATGACTTCAGGGGCAGAACAAACAGTGGGAGCAGATGACCTCTAAAACTCAAGGCATCTCTTTTCATGCACAGGTCGTCCAAATGAAAAATTGGAGAGAAATGTGCCTATCATCTTTCAGAAGAAAAAGATAGTTTGCATTTATAGAAGGCACTAATTGGCTTGCAAGAGTTAATTTGAAATTAATTTCTCTGTGACTATATCAAGGAGAGATAATATATTCAGTATCAGCTGAATTATTGAATAAGTTGGGTTTCCAATTTTTCATTCGATTAAAGAAAAAACACAACTACTGATGCAATCAGCAGCTTATCTGTCTTTTCCCATATAGCTTGAATCATACAACAACTCATTTCCTCTCTAGCTGACTTTTATAATGAACTTAGTTATAAAATTGGTCATTTTTTTAAAGGTTTCTGCTTTTTCCCTTTTCCCTTCATGTAGTGAATTGATCAGTGAACTTGTATTTGATAGCTTTCTAGGGGAATGTTTGCATCAATTCACAACTTTCTATAGGACAGCATTAAAGAATCAAAGTTATTTTGTGGGTTTTTTTTTAATCTGTTGAATGATAAGAAGTTTGATAGTGCAATATTGCTTATACTAGCCAGATTTTTTCTTCAGTAAATCTGAGGGCTTAGCTTGGACCAGTGAGAACTGGTATAAATGTAACCAGCGTTTTAAATTTTCATAAGGAAGTTTCTTGTAATCAGTTCCACTGAAAAGCCCTATTTATGACATGCTGTTATTGAGATTAGAATTAGTGATTCCATCACCATGATGGATTATTCCACTGAAGATAGATCTGTGCTCCATCTTAAAGGTTTGTACCAACTAACTCATTGGTACATTTATTTTCGACAGGATTCTTACTTCCCCCCCCCCACCCCCAGGTCATGTCCAATCATAGAGAAATTTTTACTTGCTATAATTATGTATTTTGCTCCTGGGCATACCTCAAGGAGTATTTTTGTTTTTTTTCAAATAATATTTTTTTCCTGCAATACAACTTTCTTTTGATTATGAGATTAAGTTATCCTGATACTTTATTTGTGAACAGCTTCACATCTACTTTGATCAGAAATGTGAATCAGAGGACTGCCTTCTTTAAAATATAAAGGGGCTATTGCCTGACACTGTTCATTGAACTGTAATCCTCCTCCTGACTTTCATGCTTAGGGACACCAACTAGTTACAACTTGTGCTGGTTTGGTTCTTATATGGTTTTGGTAGCACGGGAGGGGGCCCAGGGCTGGCTCCTCTAAGAAGCTACTAAAAGCTCTTCCAGCTCAGGTAGCCAAAGCTGGGTCACTAGAAAGACAATAGATGCACCCCCGTGATTAACATATGAAAGTACTGACATAAAACCTGAGCAGAGCAAGCAGAGGAGAAAGAGCTGAGCTGGAGAGGTGATAGTGCCAGGGTGAAGATCCCGAGGCTGGTGAGAAACAAGTGGGAGGAAGGTGCCTGACTAGAAGTTCCCCTGCAGCTCACGGCTTGATGGCAGGCTGTCCCCATGCATTCATGGAGGAACTCGGTGGAACATTCCCTGAAGGCACCAGGAGGGGCGAATGTGGAGTTGCAGCCTGTGGACTTAGATCATGCAGCTGTGGAAGACCCCGGCGCCAGGGGAGGTAGGTGACTGTTCCTGAAGCAGCCTGTGACTCTGTGGGAAGCCCAGGCTGGACCAGCTTCGGACCTCGTGGGAAGGACTCATGAAGGAGAGGTTTGCGGAGGACTCTCCCATGGGAGGGACCCCGTGGGGAGCAGGGAAGGACTGTCAGGAATCCTTCTTCCTGAGGAGGATGGCGACGCAAGAACCACCAGCCTCTGAACTGACTCTAAACCCCATCCCCTGTCCCCCTGTGCTGCTGGGGGGAAAGGAGGGAGAGAAACCGGGAACAACATGATTTGGGCCTGGGAAGAAGGGAGGGGTGGGGTTAAGGTACTTAAGCACTCCTCTTTGTTTTGTCTATGTCCCGTGTGCATTTGATTTGTGTGAAAATATTTTTTTTTTCCCAAGTTCTCCTCATCCCAGTTTGTGCGTGTGTGTGGGAGGGGGGTTGAGTGAGTGGTCACGTGGCTGGTTCTTTGTTGTTGTGTGTGGCCCAACCCAGGACACAACTGTAGAGATCTTCTCTACTGAAGGTAGCTCAGGTTGCTGTGCAGGTCCTCTCTTTGCAGGTAGTGTAAGTGGAAGATGGTATTTTTGAAGAGTATAATAGTTTAATAAAAAACTATGTTTCTTAATGGCACGGGAATTAACTGCATCATTTTTATAGATTTAAAATGTTGTCTTGATTTAGTGGTCCAGGCAAACCAAAAACCCAGAGAACAAAATTGCTCTCAATTACTCTCCTCCACCCTCCCAAGAGAAGATAAATAGGAGAATAAGGAAGACACTTAAAGTCTGGAAGTTAAAACTAGAGTAGGTTTTCAGGAAGGGTACTGTAACATGTCAGATGACGAACAAATATATTTACAAATCCCTATCTCTGTGATCTCAGACTTAAGTGTCCAAGAGTCTGACTCAGGAAAAGGTTCTAAGGCTCTTCCCAGCACCCAATGGATTGAGATCCTGCAGAGCACATGACTAATGACAAAGAATAGGAGCCTCTCCAAGACCTCAGAGAGCAGCAAAGCAGCAAGTAAGAAGAATGCAGGAAGGGCTGACTCCTGGCTTTTATAGGGTAGGCAGGAAAGGAGAAGGAATACTGACCCCTCTCTATTCTGACCCTCAGGGTGCTAAACACCCTCTCTCTAGGTCCTTGTATTGATACCATAAAATTAGCCTGGGCCACCTCAAACAGTAACAGATGCGAAGATATTTCTTTAGATCAATATTTTAATTGTTTCCTCCTGTAACAATCCAGCCTATTTTGCACACAAGTGGAGGGTAAAATTCTTCCAGCATTTCTCCTGACCTTTTACAAGTTCTAAAATTACTGCTAAAAAAATAATTTGTTTCCAATATAATCTCACTAATTATGATTATTCCATGGCAGAGTACTGTAGACATAATGCTCATTGACATAAAGCACAGATGAACTGAATAAGAAAGCGTCTTAACAATATTACTCGGAACAAAGCTACATTTCTTTATGTCCTACTTTTTATATGCAAAGAAAAAAAAGATTTAAGGATTTTGAATTTTTTAAATTAGTAAATACTTTTAATTAAAATCTTATTAAACAAATTCCAGTCTGCAAGGAGAAAATAAAATCATAATTTGGTTCCCTATTTACCACAGCTCATGTATAATTTTATCTGAGTGATGCTTTTATCTTACAGCAAGAAAAACATAGTTTCTCAAAAATGATGTCATTAAAATGTTAAAATATTTGAATCCAAGAGGAAAAAATAAGTTTTTTTTATCAGCTCTAGATCTCAGTGAGGATTCCTTAACAACTTGAAATAAGAAAAAAAAAAAAATCCCATCAATGAGCACAGCAGAAATTATCTATGATTGTCAAAGAAATAGTAAATATTTATGGAAAAAATATTGCCGGATGTAATATCAAAAATTGTTCATAGACTCCTTTATGTTATAAAGCAAACTACCCCAGGGGTTAAGGGCATAACCTAGCTGTAGAATAATCACTTGGAAAAAAAGTTAAAAAATCTTCCTATTTTGTTATTATAATGTATGTTTCACACTTCTTTCTACCTCATTATATGTTATCATGAATTATTTAAACTAGGCTTCACTTGTCAGAGTAAATGAAATAAATATATTTTGTGATTCATTACTCTTCTCTTGCATTTTTGTGCTTAAACTAATTCTCAAATATAGTAAATTAAAGTAGATTTCACAGCTGTTGAGTTTGATTCAGTGACTTCCTTCTGTTAGGGATTACATTAGGTCACTCTTGCATATCTGTGTAACATGCTATGAAAACAACTTTTTATTTAAAGAGATACTTTTTTTTATGTTCAGCTTTCTAAAATATAACTGGAGATTCCTCTGTAGATTTTTTTCAGCTAAAGAATGAGCTATAAAATACCTTCTTGTTCCTTTTAGGACTATTTAATCAAAAACATGTTATATCCTTTGTTTAACAGTTGATACTTAGGGCAAAAGATCCACAATTATATCAAGACAACAGAAGCAAAACTTCTGTGAAGATTAAGGGTGGCTTTAGATTACAGAGCAGCTGCTAACACCTAGAACTGGGAGGTCTGTAAATTCCTGTTAGCCTAATAATATGATTTTTTGAAAGATTAAGGGAATTGTCTAGCTGTTGGCAAGTACTGGAGAGACATTCTTCTAACATAAGGTACTTGATTTTCAATTTAGAAGATGAGCAAGCAGCACATGATCCCTTTCAGTTTGTTGTGTCTACAAAGTCAGATTCAGAGAATTAAAAGCAAAGTAGTTGAAAACAATGTGTAATTTTATTACATAAAGATGCTTTTTAATAACTTCCTAAATTTTTTTTTTCTTTATGCACCAAAAGTAAAAGGTGTGTTCTTTTTTAATCAAAGATAATTATTCAGTGTTGGTATCATACTAGGATATCATAAGAAAAAGGCTAGTTTTAGTGATGGTTACTGAAATATGGTTACAGCAAACACATACAAGCACTTAAAAATTAATTCTGATGGTAACTATTTAAGTTGTAAATGAAGTGGGATCATTCTAACTTGTTAGCCATTTAACTTAACCTGTCAGCAGGTTTTATTCAGAACTAAATTCCATTTTATTTTCAGTAAAGCAGTTTGTGACTTAAGGGTTTGATAGTGTTACTAACAGCTTTGTGTTGGATGAGTTTAATACAATTATTAGCTCATTAGGAAGAAATTTAAGTTACAATGTTTATCACAAACTTTTGCAACAAAGAGCATTGGCCCAAAGACTTGTCATGTGTTACATTTCAAACTCCTTTCCTGAGTACCTTAATGTATTATTTTTATTTTTTTTTTTAATTTAAGATACTTTGATTGGTGAACAAGAAAAGAGTATGACTCTAATATACACATTCATTTTTTTTCTTTGACATATGAAATACAGAACAGGTCACAGTAATTAATCAAACTTTTTAGCATACTGAATGGGGTTTTGTTTTCTTTCCCTTTAAATATATTATTTCTCTCCCTTCTCAGTCACTCCTGATGTTCACTGCTCTGGCAATATGTCATGTAATTTACATTCTTTGAGTTACAAAACTGATTAGAAAATCTTATTAGTTGTCTTCTCTTAAAGGATAAGTGCAGACAAAGAGATTGAAAGTCTTAAAATCCCTATAAAGTATAGTACTAAAAGTTTGTATTTGCCTTGATGAGCTAAGGAGATTGCTGATACCTATTGAATTACAGCCACTTTAATTAATGAATTTGCATTAAATCAGTACAATCAGAAAGTTTATAATTAGAGTCTATTTTATGTGTATTTATACACCTACTAAAACTGTTCATTTTATGAAGTAACTGAAATTTCAAAACAACCATAATGGTCTTACAGATGATATTACAGTGACCACAATAGAGTGGCAAATAATGCAGATCACCATGACAGAAAAAAGGGAAACACCCACAGAGAGACACACACACACACACACACACACACACAAATTAATACAAACATAAAATACATTTTAATCACTGATACAGGTGTATCCACCAGGGAGAAGCCCAGTGGGACATAGGACTGTGCATGTGCCATAGAAATGAGACCAGCTTGCTCAGTGTGACTTTTTTCCTAGCAAACAGCCTTAAATTTGTGGAAATTTGGCCATTTGCTTTTCATATGTGTGTCTGGCTTCTCACATACAGTTCAACTCTTTTTGTGACAGTACTGCCGGCAAAAGAGAGATGTAAATCACATGTCCTCCACTTATTGGAACTAGAAAGCCAACATGGTATCTTACACCTTCCACATTCCTGATAAAAGGCAAGATCATTAGGACAAATACTTTGGCAATGTAGATTGTCCAAAGATGGTCTTCAAATAGAGGTGCAATCAGAAGGGCTACATTTTCACAACTAGATATTGCATTTTACTTGAATTGAATTGCCAGTAACCTGAGAGAAATCCACTAATACTCTGCAAATATTTCAATTGTTAGTACACCATTAAACCTTGCATTATTTTCTTAATGTATGGCAATTACAGGAAGTTCTATTCTAATGAACACAAGTGAACAGTGAGAGTTCAATCATCCTTAAAGTCTCCTATTTCCAGGAAAATATTTTAATTTTTGTTTCTATAGCTAGAACTTAATAACAAAAATACCCCAAACAAACAAACCCCAAGCAAAACAAAACAAAAAACAACCCAAAATATAACCTTTTAATCTGTGTAAGTCTTCAAAATAACTTATAACTTCCAATTGCTAAATACTTTTTCCCTATAAAATATAATTTAAAACCAAGACTTTATCATATATTCAGTCCTGACCCATGTTCAGTTCTACTCATCTGCTCTTTTCTGTGAAAGCCAGTAAGATATCTTTGAATATACTTCTCATGTGTCTTAAAATCCTGATCTCAAACAGTTTTTACTTTAAAATTCTGCTCTTCAGAAGTGTTCATATAATCTTGTGGAAGGTATCCTATATGTATTTTTTTTCCAGGCTCATGTGTTAGTGGTGATGACATGTATGAGGGCATCAGACAAAGCTCTTGAGGTGATGGTGTAAATTCCTTTTGGGCTCCCCAGAACAGTGTGTTCGACTTTTAGCTACAGTGTTGAGCAAAGTGATGCAGAATCACCAGAGATATTTTTGTGACTCCAGTACCATGTCTACTGTTTTGGCTAGATAGAAGCTATTCTACCCCTTTGATACATTGTCAGCTAGGGGAGAAATTAATTGCTCAGTTCTTAAGATATCCAGTAAACAGGACTAAAGCTATTTCATGGTTTGGGATGCTTGGAAGGAGTTAATACAGAAACTGCCAGTAGATGGTGCCCAAAGCTACTTGGCAGAAACCGTGATGGTGTAGGGACAGATTCCTATTCCCAACCGTGCTCTTCAAAGTGCTTCCCGCTGCAACCCTTACCTCAATTTTTTTACAAATTGGATTCCAATTCACATGCTGTAATCTGATGCCCAGAAAAAAATCAAACCACTTAGCTTTCTGGACATGAATCTCAAATAGAGATCTTAGCACATTAAAGTTCAGAACACCTTCATTTTCATCCAGGTTTACACCTTAGTGGCTTATGCAGATCTTAGTTATGTGAGGTTAATTCTTCATTAGCTTGTGAGATGCTAATATTTTTTTCTTGTGCTACTTCTGTGACAGTGATATGTGATCCTGTCACATGCCTCACATCTGGAAAAGTCCATATTATAGAAAGGAAGATTAAGCATTAGGCTTCAAGAATAAAAGCAGGAGCTAGAAGGATGAGGAATAGAAGTTGCTGCTCTAATAAGGAAAAAGTCACAATTTAAAAGTTCCTGGACATGAAAGTGTAAGCTACAATGATTATAATGAGTTGGCTGTGACAAGAGGAGGGAAAAAAAAGATACCATCAGATAGGAGCATAAAAAGACTAAGCTCACAGTTAGATCAAAGTTCTCACTGTGCTGAAATGCTGTTTCTGACAGATTTTAATACCAAATCTTAAAGAGGTGCACAAGAGCAGAGCAAGTAGTTTAATCTTGGTGCCCCAGAATATTCTTCTTTTCAGCCCTTTGTGTCTCAGGGACGCTGAAAGCCAGATACATTGTCAGTTGTTTCATATCTTAGATAGGACATAGGGCAACTGTGAGGCAGGCTGGGAAGTGAGATCAATGTAAACAGTATCTCACTCAATGGTTGTATTTATTTACAGTGAAATAAAAGCTCTTCTGATCTCTATTTAAGGGAGATTTGGGTCTCAGATTTCCATGTTGTGGTTTATGTCATCACAGCTGATCACTGCCTGTTGGAATCCCCTTGCAGCATGACAGCTCATCACATATACCATTTATTATCTCCTTCTGCTTCTCTCACTCTCTTCTCTTTGAATGGCTGATGGCCTCTGGATATTAATCTTTACAGAGGGTGGATGTTTCAGCTGAGATAACTTGTCCCTTTACTGCTACTCTTCTATTTGCATCTCTTTTTATAAGCTTGGTATTCCTGAGTTGTTTCTTATCTTCTATCAGCATTTGAGGTTTTATAGGACAAGTCTTACTGAGGTTTTTTTGTTTGTGTTCTTTAGGATCTGTGTCAAAATAAGCCAGAGAAAAAGGCAATATCACCAAACTATTAAGTTCAAACAGTTGGAACCTGTCGTGAACTGACATCACTAATAGTGTCACACGACATGCTGGGATTTACAGTTTTCTCTTTGTGTTTTTTTCTGTTTGTTTGTTTGTTGGTTGTTTTTTGTTGTTTTGTTGTGTTTTGTTTGGGGTTTTTTGGGGTTTTTTTTGTTGGTTTTTTTTGAGGGGGATATTTTATTTGTTTGTACTCCTTTATTTATCCTTTTGGGTAGGTACCCATTTATTCCTAGTATAAACAAGGAATCAGTCCTGTGGAAGTGATCACATGGCCCTACCCTTGGAGTCATACCTTGGTAACATGATTTGTTAAAGCAGAAAAATGAGTGTCAATAGTGTGAGTAAATATGGAAACAGATGCTACCAGAAGTTTTATATGCTTGTGACCCTTGTGTCTTGGGGAGCTGGGTGTATATGTGACTAGGTGCATGCATCTGTGTGTGTGTGTGTGGTTAGACCTTACTAGATGAGTAAGAACAGGCTGCTTAGGTTAGTAGTCCATTAACATTTTGTGAGCATTGAGTATTGTCAGTCATCTTCAGTGTTACTAATACATATAAAAAATGTATAGCTCACTGATTGCTAGTTTGTTATGCATTCCTAACACATTAATAAACCATTTTGATAATGATTTGATATTTGCTTACACGATTGAGCAGTTTCTCCCTGTGACCACTTCCACTACTGTCATTCCAGCTTTCTTTTGGTGGTTGATAATGGTTTATGAAGTTCAGGATTTGGGGAGTCCTGTGGCTCTTGTCACTCAGTAAGAGTGTAAGCCATCTGGTTTCAAGTGATTCTTGAAAAATTTTGTTATATGAGCTCATAGCTCCTGAAGTCTAGTGTAAGTACCTCAACACAGTTGATAAATTCATAGGTGATAAATTCTTTACTTCAGTCAGCAACTCAATATACAGTAAGGCTGCAGAGAAAGGACTGCTGAGTTCTTTGAGATGAGAAAACCACAAAATAATACATGGTAGTTTGCTAGTAAATGAAAGAATGTAAAACCTCAAATGGTATGTAAAGAATGACTGTCCCGACCTATTGAAACACAGTATATTTTTCACATACAGAATTAGGCAATGACATGCATTGCTACCTAATGTCGAAGCCAAGATCTGTGCTATATCCTGCAAGTCAATATGCATGTATATAGAAAAGAGTTATAATCAGAAAGCACCAAAGAAAAAGATTTGCAAGGCAAATAAAAATCTCATGAGCAGATGTCTTAGCTTAGAGATTCAGCAAAGATTTCACTAGGGAAGATGATCCTCTTTCCTTCACAAGGTCTTTTGCACTTTTCCTGTGAACCATCTAGTATTTTCATTTGTGAAAGAATAATTTTGACTGGGAATAGCAAATCCTATTGAAAGAAAAATAAAGCAGAGATTTAAAGAGAGGAAGTAACATGAGCAAGACAAGATCCTTAGTGAGCCTCTCTGATTTAGGGAAAAATACTCATCAGTTATTTCTCAAGCGGTAAGGAGGATAATGTAATTACATAATTTCTTTTCATTTGCATTTTATACAAAAATGAATCAGAATATATAATTGTTAAAGTGTTGTCTAATCTCATTAAGGAAGGTACAGTGATAGAAGTCACCTTCAATTAAAAAAAAAAAAAACAAAACATTAGCTAAGGGCATAAATAGTATTCCTTTCTTACTGCATTATGTTTACATATTATTGATACTTGTTTACTTGATGTTTCTAGATAGCTTCTTGACTTTTACATTCTGGTTGAAATGTTTGGTATGATTACTAATTAATTTACTTTTTCCAAATGGATATGAATATGGAGAATTGTCTAGCTACGCTGTGGGAGATTCTGATTTTTTTTTCTTTTGCACACATTTCACAATTCCAGAAAGGGTAAGTCCCCCAAAGTTGGAAATATTTTTTCTACCCTTTGTAAAAACCAGATTGCTTGTTTAGCATCAGGCAGCTGTGAAATAAGTCCTAAATATTCAAGGACTGCAGCATAAGCTTAGACATCTAGTTAACATATAGTTGCAAAGAGAAATTTTAGATTATACGTACGCCTTAACCTGGAGCTGAATCTTACCTGTTGCTTGTGATAAACGTCAGCCTTCTAATTAGTTTAAGTATTATTTGAGCTATATATTTTCCGTAAAGTCTCTTAGTAACTTTATTGCTTTGTGTATGTGTATGCTTTTATCTTTATTATATTGATTTTTCAAGTTCACATAAAAACATTTCTGAAATTTATCATTCTCTTGCTGCAAAATCAAGAATGTAATATTAGAAAACAAGGGCAGCAGCAGAACTTAAAAATTCTACACTGACTTGAATGTACCTACTGCAACACTTTCACAGCCATATATAATTGTATGATATTATGAAGAATGTGCTCAGGAAAATGTGCAGTATGAGGAAGCATATTTATCCTTTTACTTATACATTATGTGTTTATATTGCTGCAAATTAATTTTGCTTTCAGCAAGGCACCTTTAACAAGTCCTCACTTAGTTCTTAATAACAGTATTCTATAGCAAGGATATTACAAAATGTCATCTTCTGTAATAAAAGTATCACAGAAGGAAAAAAAAAAAGTAGTATTACGTTAAATTAGATGTAGTAAAGGTAGCAATGAAGGACATTATATCCAAATCCAATGGAATGTAAGATAACTAAAAAAAAAATAATTTCATTGACTCATTGTGAAAGAGAAGTAGTAGGTACTCAGATAAGAACATCTTTTCACAAGGACATTCAGTCCCTGGTGTCATCAGTAGAACTTAGAAAAAGAAATACGCTCCAGGGCCTATCCAAGGGCCCTGCTACCCTGCTACAGTGTGGAGCAGTATTACAGACAACTAACAAAGATGTGGACATTACACAGTGTAAAGCCATATAGAAATAATAGCTCTAGTCCCAGAAGCATAATAAATATGCTTATATTATTTCCATTTGTGGACCTCACTTACTTGACAGACACAGATATCCCAGGACACCTCTATATTGTGAATATTTTTCTGAACTGAGTCTGGATAAGATGTTTAAGTGATTTTTCAGCATCTCAGTTTCTCCATCTGTTTAAATTATGAACATTATATATATATATATATGACTCAAAGGGAACGAGGAGACCTAAATCACTAAGTGTAAAACACTTTAAGAACTGTAGCTAAAACTGCTATATAATTATCTAATAATTCTAGCAACGGATTAAAAATTACAAGGTATGACAATAGTGAGGGAAACAAAGGCATGAATAAGGAAGTTGCTTTGCTATTATCATAAGATGTTTTTTTATTTGATAATTTGAAAGTATCCGTGTTTTTCATATCGGGGAGATCTCGCTTCTGCCTTAATGACAAATGGTCACAGGTAATTCTAAAGGCAAGGTAATATTCATTCGGATGTTTCCTTCTCTTTAGACTTATTCTCCATTTTTACAGTAGTTTGGACATTTGTAGTAATTGCAATGTATCATAATTCAGCATCTTAAACATGGAAGTCACATCATTCCTGTAGTGAAAAGATTCCACGCTCATCAGAAGAGGCTATTTCGGTGAGTTTTGAAAGAGAATGGAAAGAGCACTGCTGGCATAATATTTCAGGAGAGATTTTCACAGAAAATGAAAAGACAGACTTACAACTTGCAACTCAGTGATGTCTCTGGGGCCTTGTTAATATTCACTGTGTGAAAAGCCAACGCAGATTAGAAAACCATATAGGAGTGCAGGGAACAGAGCACATGAAGAAGTGACAGCTGTGGGTGAACAACCGTATGGTTTCAGACTGGAATGTGGTTGAGACAGATCAACCAGCAGGAAAGGTGACAATCCAGGGCTGCTTAGAAATGCAGTATTGGTTAGATGCGGAGATTTTCAGTACTGGCATCTCTGAAGAACACAAAGCATTATGAGTGTTTGAGTTAGGCCTTCTGACATTGCACAAATGTGTTAAGAGTAGAAGAGATCAGTAAGGTCACTGAGCTCAGTCCCACAGAATCAGTAAAAATGTTTCATTTAGGTAACTAGAGAGCTTTTAAGCTTTCTGAAGATCAAACACCTTTCTTGAGACCCTCACTGTTGTGTGACTATAGTTTTCTGTGTCTCTCTACTAATAATGTTCAGCAAAGGATTGCTTTTATTCTGAATAGTTCTCCAACCTAGACAGGGGTTACCAGTGACTATTGTACTGACAAAAGGTATGGATGTAGACAGACTTCCTATCATAAGAAGTATTTTCCTGGAAGGTGATCTTGTAAGAGAGGTGTTGGAACCTCTGACACTTGAGATATTTAAAACTGCACTGAATTAAATGCAAAAGAGAATTTTGAAAAGAGCAATACTATACAAATAGATAAATTGAACAGGTGACCTATTGAATATTTTTTGAGCTTCAGTACCATTTGATAACTTTTTAAAGAAAATCCTGTACTTCCAGTTTCTAATTGAAGGCAACTTTGGTTTGGAAAAGGTCTCTCTAATTACTGATTCTAGTTTCCTGTTCTTCCAGACAACAAAATGAAATAAATCCCATAAATTGTTGTCTATTGAAGAAAAAATGTTAACATATCAAGGAAGAAGATTGTTGTCAAATTTTTACTCTGCCTAAAAGCAGTAGTATTTATAATAAGAATAATAAAAATAGTAATAATAATAAAAAAAGAATGCCAAACCAATTTAATAAACTATAGATCTTGGGAGCCTTCATAAAAAGCTTCAGAGAAACTTTTGCAGTATCAGTGTTCATTAGTGCCTACTTCTACCATGCTGTATAGAAGAAGCAAAAATATAGAGGAAAAAATGTAGATCATGGGTACTGCTGAGTTCTTACCATTAGCAGTTTATCCAAGGCCATAGCAACTGTTTTTTAGTAAATATAGGTAAATGGCTTTATTTCATGGAAGAAAATAGCTTTTCTTGAATGCATAAAACATACTGACGATCACTTCAGAATGGTCACTGATTAGTGAGATCAGCAGAATATCACTAAATATATTGGAATTTTGTGCTCAAACCTGTTTAGCAAGCCATCTTTACTAATCATAGAATGCTAGAATTGTTTCAGTTGGAAAAGACTTTTAAGATCATTGAGTCCAACTGTAAACCTAACACTGCCAAGTCCACCATTGAACCATTTGCTTAAGCACTACACCTACACATCTTTTAAATACCTTTAGGGATGGTGAATATACCGCTTTCCTGGGCAGCCTGTTGCAGTGCTTAACAATCCTTTCAGTGAAGAAATTTTTCTTTATATCCAGTTAAACCTCCCCTGGTGCAACTTGAGACCATTTCCACTTGTCCTATCACTTACTACTTGGGAGAAGACACCAACACTTACTTCACTTCAACCTCCTTTCAGGTAGTTCTAGCGAGTAATGAGGTCACCCATCAACTTCCTTTTTTCCAGCCTAAACAACCCCAGTTTCCTCAGTCACGCCTCATACTCTGCTCTACACATGTGAGACCCCACGTGGAATACTGTGTTCAGCTCTGGAGCACTCGGCACATGGAGCTGTTGGAGAGGGTCCTAAAGAGTGCCACAAAGATGATCAACGGGCTGGAGCACCTGTGCTATGAAGACAGGCTGAGGGAGTTGGGGCTGTTCAGCATGGAGAAGAGAAGGCTACAAGAAGACCTTATAGTGGCCTTCCAGTACCTGGCCTCCAGGAAAGCTGGGGAGGGGCTTTTCACCAGAGAGGGTAGTAGTAGGACAAAGGGTAATATTTTAAACTGAAAGAGGGTAGATTTAGGTTTGGCATTAGGAAGAAATTCTTGACGATGAGGGTAGTAAGGAGCTGGAATAGGTTGCTCTGGGGTGTTGTGGATGCTCCCTGGAGATGTTAAGGGCCATGTTGGATGAGTCCTTGTGCATCCTGGCCTGGTGTGAGTTGTTCATTGGAACCTGCTGATCTTTAAGTTCCCTTTCTACCTTAACCATTCTATGATTCTGTAACTCTTGCCCAATCATGGTTTTGTTGCCATCATACATTTTTGTATGAATGGTCAATGCACTAAATCAAAGATGTTTTTTTGCTTCATTCTGGCATTGCCACTGTGTGCATGGAATTATCAACCAGGTGCTAATCTGCTTCATATATCATTAGTTACATAATGCATATATACTGTTTTGACAAAATAAAGCACTATTTCTTCTACTGTGTCTTGAAATAAAAATAATGAGTAAGTGTCAGTTGTGCAACATTTAGGTTTGACTTTGACCAAAGACAGATAAAAAAATATTTTAGTACAAGGCTGAGACTGTGACACTCAAAAAAAGAGAAAATAGGTTAGCTTAATTGAACTGAAAGTGCCTGAAACAGAATAAATAGAATAACATCAGTCAGGTACTTGTCTCTTTTCTGGTAAAAATAGCTTATTCAGAAAATCTGGCTTGAAAGACATTTACTGTTTCACTTGGTGGATATATAGGATGAATAAATATGCTTTGGTTCTTTCTTTTTTTGTAATAGCTTCTCTTTATTCCGCTTTGGCCTTTTTTCTTCTTCCCCCCCCACTATAATTAATATTGCTACTTCCTCCAAAGGCAACAGACATTCATGCATTAGTTATTACAATTCTAGAAAAAAACCCACTATTCTAGGCATACACATTTCGGCAGATTTCCGTGTACACTCAACTCATCATTAGGGGATCATTTGTTTCCTATGAATTTTGAATCTTTCCTGGGTGATTCTTTCAGCAGATGAGTTTGAATAGGAGAGAACGATTATGAATAAAATGAAAAAAATTTGAAGTCTTAAAATATATAGGGTTCTGAAATCTATTGAAAACCTACTTAATTCATGGATTTAGCACGTAGTTAGGTGCTAAATGCAGTAAAAAAAAATAATCTTAGTGATACTATTATTCTAAAAAATATCACAAAGTACTTTAAAAGAACATGAAAAATATGGGTACAGAAAAGAGGAATAAGGGGAAAAGGAGCAGAGGTTTAAATCTTTATCCCTTAAGTGGACTGTAGCTCAGAAGTGAGATCATCATCTTTTTTTCTTGAAACTGGATCAGAACAGAGAGCCAAATAACTGAAAACGCAGATATGAGGCTGTTTAAAAACTCGTTCAAAATCTACTTTGGGTAAGGTGATTCAGGTGGGGGTCCATGTATGTCTTTTTTTGTAAGTGTGTATCTTATACATGGAGTAAAAGCAACATATTTCTAGCCTGTTAGCTGATTCTTCAAAGCTTGACACAAAACATTCAGGGGAAGTACTTTCCATGTATTTTAGTGGAAAAAGGCTAAAGCAACATGGGAATTTTGGGAAGAAAGTCTGTATCTGCTGCGTACCTCTTAGACTTGTCTTCCAGGCTGTTTCATTTGTGTGGAAAGTGGTTTGGGAGAGGAGGAAATTATCTTGACCTATTAGTTCTTCGCTTTTTTTGAGTTCCCATTATTATCTCTCTTTATGCATTTTTTTTATTCTGCTGTTCTTCAGATGGAATAAAATAATCATAAGAACTACAGAGACCCTCAGTTTTCTGTGATTTGTCATGGAAATAGCAGTTTCATTTTCTTTTCATGCATTATTCTATCATTGTGGTAAAAAAAAAAAGGTGACTATAATGGTATTTTTAATAAATGGCTTTAAAATAATGATTGATATTTTAAGAGAAACATAAATCCATATTTTTTGAAGCTAACTTGTTTTATTTCCTTGATTACTTCATTTGGATCCAAGGCACAATTTGCTAAAGGAGAGAGAATATTTTCAAAGTTGCATGTACATACTGAAATCTGAAGAAAATGCAGAATGCAACATAAAGCATAAAGAGGGTAGAGAAGAATGAAGCTAGTGTATTTTAATAAAGTAATTTCAAGACTTGACAATTGCTAGTGTGTTCTAATTACTGTATCAGGACATCTGAAGAACAATCAATAGAATCAGAAAAATAAAACAATTCCTCTGATATTTATGCTCAATGCAAATACACCATGTAAGTTATTTAGTTGCTCCCACAGTTTATTCGTGTTACATCTTTAAGGGCTGAATCTTGAGCCAACTTGACAATTCTATGGAATGAGTCTATGGACTCTTGTGTTTATCTCAAGTGATTCTTATTCAAGAACAGCCAAACACCGGCAGTTTGATCACTCAGACATGTCCCGGGACACTCAGAATATGGAAAAACTTGGGAGGTCGGTCTTTCAGCACACTTCAAGTTTGAACATGTTGACTTGTTAAATCATGTTTCTCTTCACTGGCTCAGCAATAGAAAGGCATAGACACTATGAAATACTGTCTCTATAGTGACTAGGATTTCCACAGAAAGGGAAATTCAGGGTTAATAATACAATATGAAGCTAGTTTAGCGACTCTTAACATATAACAGAATGTGAACTGTCAGCTGGTACTGAATTTCTTGTGAAAACCTGGTCTACAAAAAATATTGAAATAGAGTACAGCTGTTAGTGGTTTAACCCTGAATATCCCTTATAATAATAAATCACTTTAAGGTAAGCGATCAGTCATGGACTAGCTGATATGCAGTTATTCAGCATAATCACATTCAAAACGTTCCAGGGACTCATGGGCTGTCATCAACCTGAACAGAAAATAGTAGCACAGAAAGCATGCCTCTAGTCTTAAGTCTAAATTTTAACTGTAATTTCCATTAATTGCAATGGAAAATTCCACCTAACCAGGGCACTGTAGTAAACCTGGATAAATCAATTGTAAATTCACTATAGAAAGTCTATCAAATATGTCAGTTATCTCTGAGTTTATGAATAGTCAGTGATTCTAGCATGGCACAGTCCTTCTCTAGCTCAGTACGCCACTTTCAAAAATTTTTTTCCTATGAGCTTCATTTGTCATTCTGTCTTATTTAAAGAAGGGCAAGTACAACTTAGTTTGGAATAAGAAGCTTGCTTGTTTGTCCAGTTTTCTGGAAGCTGATGGAACCTTCTGGCCTCATGTAGGTCTGTCAATCTATCACCATCCATGAGTTTATCCACAAATTACTCACCTCTGTTACATTGTTTGCATAAAAGCACAACTTGTCAACACTCATTGTCAGAAAAAATAAGGTGGCCTACAGCCATGGGAAATTATTTTCTGCTGTATGATGTGCATGAATTACATAAGTTAAATAAGTTTTGTTTTATTTTGTTTCGTTTCCAGATACAGTCTTTCATGGAAACAATTTCGTCAAAGTGTTCTGTTAGGAAAAATAATACAAAGTGAGCCGTTGAATATTACAGATAAAGCTACCAACTTCCTGTGTCTCAACATGTAGTGCAGACAATTACTTAATAAGTAATGTCGGTAGCCATTTCAGTGGAGCCACTGAGGCGAGGGACACCAGAGCGAGGGATCGTGCTGGTGGACTCCTTCTGCAGCGCCTAAACTGCAAAGAAACCCTCAGCAAAACTGAGGAAGAGAAGGCGAGAGGGAGAGAAACTGAGAGAGTGGGAGGCAGTCAGTCCCAGCCCCTGGCCCTGGGTGGGGAGTGAGAGCTTCTGGGGAGTGGCAGCTCTGACTCTCTGTGGGCGGAAGCAAAGGGACAGTGGCCTGACCCCCTCAGGTAGAAGAGCAGCCCCTGGGGACTGCGGCGACCAGGAGCAGCAAACAGGGCGTGGGGCGGCAGAAGGGCCTGGCGCGGCAGTTTGCGTGGCAGTTCACGGGGGCAGGGCATGTGGAGCAGGGCACAGGGCCCGTCTTGGCTCAAGGTAAGAACTTGGCTAGTGATCATCCCCCCGCGAAGAGGACCTAGCCATGGTATCCACTCGGGCAAAAAACATTGCCAGGAGGACAGTGGCAACCCAGACAGAGGTCCCTCTCAAGAATGCAGCTGTCCAGGTCTCTGGCTGCACAGAATGTCTCAGCCTTTCAGGAGGAGAGCAGAGAGAACACCTGCGTATGCTGTGACCTGGTGGATTATTTACTCAGCCTAGTGACTGAGCTGAAGAGGAGGTGGAAAGATTACAGAGTATCCAGGACTGTGAAAGATAAATAGATTGGTGGACTAATACCCTACCATCCTTGAGACAGAAGTAGAGGATCCTCTGCCTTCCTGTCACCTGGCAGAGGTAGGGGACCTGAGAAAAGAGGGGAACTGGAAGTGGGTCCCTGCTCGAGGCAACAGGCAAACCCGCTCCTGGCTTCCGTCACCTTCACGTGTGCCCTTACAGAACAGGTATATGGTCCTGGATCAGGAAAATCACGTAACTGAGGTTACTGACAAAGGTCCATCCAGGAAGTTGCCAAGGCAGTCTGCCCTATGCATTAGGATTGCCTCTGTTAAGAACAAGAGGAAGGTAATTCTTGTAGGAGATTCTTTTTTGAGGGGAGCTGAGGGCTCTATATGCCAGCCAGACCCAACTCTCAAGGAGGTCTGCTGCCTCCTTGGGGCTCAGGTTAGGGATGTTACTGAGAAGCTCCCAGGCCTGGTGCAGCCCTTTGATTACTACCCACTAGTGGTCATGCAAGTGGGCACTGATGAGGTTGCCAAGGCAAATCCCAGGGCGATGAAAAGGGATTTCAGAGAATTAGGCCAAATGCTTGCAGGATCAGGAGCACAGGTGGTCTTTTCCTCAGTTCCTTCAGTGGCAGGAAAAGCTGAAAGGACTAGGAAAACACAACTGATTAATGAATGGCTTAGAGGCTGGTATTGTTGGATGAATTTTGGGTTTTTCGATCATGGAGATGTTTACGGGTGCTGAGAGAGCTGGCAGAGGTCATTGGGAGGCCACTCTCCATCATCTTTGGTGAGTCGTGGGCAACAGGAAAGGTGCCTAAGACTGGAGGATAGCAAATGTCACTCCAGTCTACAAGAAGGGCAAGAAAGAGGACCCAGGTAACTATAGATGGTTCAGCATCATCTCCATCCCTGGAAAGGTGATGGAACAACTTATTCTTGGCACTGTCTCTAGGCATATCAAGGATGAGGAGGTCATTAAGAGCAGTCAACATGGTTTTACCAAGGGGAAGTCATGTTTGACCATCTTTATAGCCTTCTATGAGGAAGTAACTGGGTGGATAGATGATGGTAGGGTGGTAGATATGGTTCATCTTGATTTCAGTAAAGCATTTAACGCTGTCTCCCATGGCATCCTCATAGATAAATTGAGGAAGTGTGTTCTTGATGGTCAGGTAGTGAGTTGGATCAAGAACTGGTTGAAAGGAAGAAGTCAGAGAGTTGTGGTCAATGGGACAGAATCTAGATGGAGGTCTGTGACTAGTGGAGTCCCTCAGGGGTCGGTACTGGGACTGGTGTTGTTCAATATTTTCATCAACGACCTGGATGAGGGAACAGAATGTACCCTCAGCAAGTTTGCTGATGACACTAAACTGGGAGGAGTGGCTGACACACCAGAAGGCTGTGCTGCCATTCAGCAAGACCTAGACAGGCTGGAGAGCTGGTCAGGGAGAAACTTGATGAAATTCAACAAGGGCAAGTCTAGAGTCTTGCATCTGGGATAGAACAACCCCATGTACCAGCACAGGTTGGGGGCTGACCTGCTGGAGTGTAGAAGAAAGGGACCTGGGGGTCCTGGTGGACAGGAGGATGAACCAGCAATGTGCCCTTGTGGCCAAGAAGGCCAGTGGCATCCTGGGGTGTATTAGAAAGGGTGTGGTTAGTAGGTCAAGAGAGGTTCTCCTCCCCCTCTATTCTGCCTTGGTGAGGCCGCATCTGGAATATTGTGTCCAGTCCTGAGCCCCTCAGTTCAAGGACAGGGAACTGCTTGAAAGAGTCCAGCACAGAGCCACAAAGATGACTAAGGGAGTGGAACATCTCCCTTATGAGGAAAGGCTGAGGGAACTGGGTCTCTCTAGCTTGGAGGAGACTGAGGGGCGACCTCATCAATGTTTACAAATATGTAAAGGGTGAGTGTCAGGAGGATGGAGCCAGGCTTTTTTCAGTGATGTCCAGTGATAGGATAAGGGGCAGTGGGTGCAAACTGGAACATAGGACGTTCCACGTAAACATCAGAAAAAAATTCTTTACTATGAGAGTGACAGAGCCCTGGAACAGGTTGCCCAGAGAGGTTGTGGAGTCTCCTTCACTGGAGACATTCAAAACCCACCTGGACATGTTCCTGTGTGATGTACTCTAGGTGATCCTGCTCTGGCAGGGGGGTTGGACTAGATGATCTTTCGAGGTCCCTTCCAACCCCTAAGATTCTGTGATTCTGTATAACAAGCAGCTCTGAAGCTTCCCGAGTCCTCTTTGTCACACCTATCCAGTGGGTAATATGCTGCATTCAGCTCAGGGTGGCCTATTGTGTCAGAGCTACAGAGCATGAAGGGACATGAAGCTGAATTTTACATGCTGCTTAATATACTGTTTCAGCTTTGATTTATTATATAATGCTGTAAAGGACAGGCAACTTTTAAGTTCACCCTGTAAAATAATTTTGACAACAATGTAGAGTTATGGAGAGGACTGGTTAAGTAGAAGCATCAAATGCATTTAGATTTTGAACATAGCAATTGTTTTATTTTTAAAGTCTATTTGTACAAACACTTCAGTGTATTGGGGTATTTTTAAACTGTCTTTTCAAGGATTTATGTTTGTTAATGGTCACTCATTTTGCTTCCTCTATCTACAAGATAAATTTACCTTCATGGCTGCTTATCCAACCTGTTTTAAAGGTTATCATCTTTCTCTGATGTTGTGGAGGATTATCCCTGCTTCTTAAAGCTGTGGACTTAATTGCTGCTCTGTCTCTTACTTAACACTACCATGAGCTCCTACTTATTCTGCTGCAAAGTTGGCTGATCTCTTTTCTTAGTTGAGTACTCCTACATAAGTACATCAGGATTTAAATGGACTTTGACTGTTTCTATGTGTAAATTAACATACCAGTTCTAACTTACTCTTTCATTTCCTCAGCTGTTTGATGACTGTTTTAGAGACTCATTGTGCACTGTTACAATAGCAGACAATCCACTCAGCCTGTTTTAAAAATAAAGCAGTGGATTTTTCTACACAGACAACAATATACTAGTGCTTCATCCATTTTGGGTTGATAGATTTTGTTCTAGCTTCTATCCAATGTTTTATACAGTTAAGGTGTGGACATTAGCCATGGCACCTTTCTAGATATCTTGATTTTGAACCGGCTTAAATATAAGTTAAATGTGTGATCCTGTGGAAACTATAACGTTTTTGAGAATGTGGAGAAGCACTTCCATCCATTGATAGACAGTCTGAGAACTTTAAGGGGGTAAATAGACCTTCAGGGTGCTTAGAGTAGAGGGTCCAAGAACCTCAGCTATGGAATTTATGTACCTGTTTTATTTCTTGACTCTTAATATTTCCTTGCCTAATAAGAGTCTGGTGTCAGCAATGAAACCAGACATTGCAGAAGAGAGCATTATGCAAGACCACACAGCACCAAGGCCTCTTAATCTATGTTGCACCTGTTCCAAGGCTGTGTTCTTTAAGCAGGCTGCAAAACAAAAATTCTGAATTATGTCAGAATGATTGTCATCTGGCAGAGAGGTATGATCATTATTGGCTGGAAGTAACAAGTGAGTTTTCACCTCTGCCCCATATACCACACTGAGAAACTGAAAAGTCAATACGTTAGATCAGTACCTATTTAATGCCTTTTCTTAAGTTATACCTGGTGAGAAGCTGACAAGCATATACCAAAAAAAATATGCCTCAGGTTTAAAATTTAACATTCAACATTTGGTTTGAAAAGAATCAGCTAAAAGGTTGAACTGAGTGATTTTGTTGTGCAGAGGCCATAATTATTTAGCAAATCACCTGGGACAAATGGTCTGCATTGCCATTTCTAGTGGGATTATAATAAATTTTCTGGATAGGCTATGAAGTCAGAAAAACAAAGATAAGAGATCTGAAGCTGAAGCTCTGTGTATAAGTAGAAGAAATTATATTGCACATCCCTTTTTCTGTGCCATTCCATTAAAACTTGTCAACATTATATAGTCATAGTTAGTGCCTGACAGTTGAACACATAGATGGACGTGTTAAAATCTGGATTTGTGAACTTCAGCCTTAGTTTTGTGTAGAAGCTGAAAAGAGTATTCCATTGTTGTGTTGTGATTAATTATAGTAGCTCAGCTATTGTAGCTAATTGCAAAACCTGTCCATGAGGCATCCATAATATTTGGTTAGAAGGATGAAATCATCATGAGCAGAATCAAAACTCTGCCTTGAGCGTAATTTCAGCTTGCAACTTTGTGGTGCTTTCCCAGCTACTGGGTTTAATATTAGACTTCAGCACTGCAACTGAAGAGTTGTTCTCGTTTTTAACTGCTTATCCCATGGTGGAAATGTTAATAAAATATTGACCAGGAGAAAGAGCTTGGGTGTAGAAATGCTAAACTCCTGACCATATCAAGTCAATAGGGGTTCAGAATTCAGCACTCTGAAAGAAAAATTTTGACCCCCATGAACATAAAACATAAAACTTTCAATGAAATCAAGTTTTCATGCTAAATCTCAGAAAGTAGGTACTGAATATGAAAAGTGTTCAAACTAAGAGGTCCCTTTGGAAAACCAGCTTCTGAATGACATACTAGAATTCACACAAGGAGTCATTGTCAGAACTGAGATGAACTCATGATTTCCTGGCTCTCACTGATTGAAATTACTTCTTAGAACTGGCTAGCATAGTAATAAAAGCAAATTTTGTACTGCAATAATTTCTGATACTGTGTTTGACTTATAAAGTATGTTCCTTGGGGGTGAAATTAATGAGGAACACATAAAGACTGCTTATTCACACTTTATGCAGCTGCACTTATGAGAGGATTGGGAAAGATGAAATCCAGCCCAACAAGCAGGCCATGATGTGATGTGGCCAAACTTCAGGGGGTCATGGTTTTCATTTAACCTTATAGGCTGGAGAAATAGCTGTTAAATCTCTGCAGGTTCTTTGTAAGGATTCCAAGTGATTTGGTATTCATTTCACATTTTACAGTTCTTTTCCAAGCCTATTCCTAAATGCTTTACCACAACTCTTTTTGAAACATGATCAAGTCCTTCTTCCATGGCTTTCATGCAGGTGGAATACATTCCTTCTACTCATAATTCCTTTATCAGCAGTTTCTGGGTAGGATTTACTTATGGCACTTCTGTGAGGTTGATGACTTCAGGTAAATAATGGGCAACCCACATAAAATGACTTAAAAAAATAAAATTATTTTGGCACTCTGTTATATGGATAATAGTGAGCTTTCATACAGTGCTGTATGCTATAATTCACAGCCCAGACATTTACATATGTAAGGCTATCAGTTAAATGTGTGCTGTGGAGAGCAATCAAGTATCAAGGAAGTGTGACAAACAGATGTGGTTGCCTGCCCTGTTTTTACGCTGTATATTCTGTGTTGAATTTCCTTTAGACATGCAGTCTCAATTTTTAGCAAAGAAAGGAAGAAGGTGGATGAAGAAAGATAAACATTTCAACATAGAAGAAACTAAGAATCTCAAGCTTGTCAGAAGCAATAATATTATTAATAACTTCCTCAGAAAGAAAAAAAAAAATATTGTATTGTTCTTGAAGAGAGTTACACCATCCTTTGTTATTATCTTACTTGCAGACTTCTTGTTCTTACTGGTGGTCTGTTCAGTTAGTCATGTGCCCTTAACACTTTATCATGAAGATTAATTTGTCTTTTCTGTTTATTTAGATTACTTATTTGTACCGAACACAAATAACCTCCTTAAAACTTCAGGAATCTAAGGTGGCCTTCTAGAAACCAGAAAAAAAAATAATAATAAAAAAAAAAAGATGAGCAGACCAAACCAGATGAAATTCCTGAAAGCTTAGAAGAAAGCTGCTTGAACTGATTGTATAGACCTTTAGTTATTGTCAACTTTAATACAAATCAGGTGAAATATTTTTCCTTCTGTTTCGACAGTTGCATTTTTCTTACACATTAATTTCATTTTTTTTTCAGCAGGCATTTTCTTTATAGTCACTTTTGTGGACCATCATAGCATGTGTCATTCCATTGGTTTTGGAAAGTATATATCCCATTCAGGCTGAGGCCCATAGATAAAAGGGAATGAAAATAATTTTCTATAATTCTTATACAGTTTATTTGTATCTAGAAAGTGCTGTAAAGCTGAGTGTGGTGGCACCATTTTGGGGTTTTTTGTTATGTTTTGTTTGGTTTAGGGGAAGAGGGAATTGGTGTGGTTTTAGTTGTTTGGGTTTTTTTACTGTTATCTCCTGGCAATACTTAATTTAATAAAAAATGAAATAATTCATCTTAGGATATCAGATTTTCTTGCAAAGCTGAGCTCTGGCTAAAATAGAATGAAATTGATGTGCTTGTTTAGATTATTTACATGTTTGAAATGGTGACCTTCTTCTCTATTCTGAAGATATCAAAGGGATCCGTTCATTTGATTCCTTCTAAACATAATTATGTTTTCTTCTTGGCAACATGAATGTAGTAAACTAATATAAGAAGGCTCCAGGAGAAAGTTTGCACACGACTTCCTACTGGAAACAAAATAATGACCTCACTGAACATTTAATATCATCAGGTAATTTTAACTCTCCCTTCTGTTTGCAAGACAAACTAAATCATGCCTTCCCAATTTAAAAATACACAGTGCTTCATAGCTCCTTATATATTTTCAAATATTTCTAATTAATTATGCAAAATCTTCCACATTATTAAATACATAAGCCCTCCTAACACAGGTTCCTTAATTGCAAGCTGCAGAACAGGGTGCTTTTTAAAACCTGGTGGTAAAGTATACTGAGTTATTTGTGTGTAACAGGCAAGACTGAAGTTGTAGCAGTACTAAGAGAAGCTGAAAAGCAAAAGAATGTCAGAAATTAAAGGTGAAAGAAGGAAAACTG